>NC_074693.1:11896148-12171110 GCF_029448725.1 Salvelinus fontinalis
TCTCTCTCGCTCGCCCTCTCTCTCTCGCTCGCCCTCTCGCTCGCCCTCTCGCTCGCCCTCTCTCTCGCTCGCCCTCTCTCTCGCTCGCCCTCTCTCTCTCTCGCTCGCCCTCCCTCTCTCTCGCTCGCCCTCTCTCTCTCTCTCGCTCGCCCTCTCTCTCTCTCTCGCTCGCCCTCTCTCTCTCTCGCTCGCCCTCTCTCTCTCTCGCTCGCCCTCTCTCTCTCGCTCGCCCTCCCTCTCTCGCTCGCCCTCCCTCTCTCGCTCGCCCTCCCTCTCTCGCTCGCCCTCGCTCACCCTCTCGCTCTCGCTCACCCTCTCTCTCTCGCTCGCCCTCTCTCGCTCGCTCGCCCTCTCTCTATCTCTCGCTCGCCCTCGCTCGCTCTCTCTCGCTCGCCCTCTCTCTCTCACTCGCCCTCTCTCTCTCGCCCTCTCTCTCTCGCTCGGCCTCTTGAAACCCCACCTCTCTCTCTCGCTCGCCCTCTCTCTCTCTCTCGCTCGCCCTCTCTCTCTCGCTCGGCCTCTTGAAACCCCACCTCTCTCTCGCTCTCTCTCTCTCTCGCTCGCCCTCTCTCTCGCCCTCTCTCGCCCTCTCTCTCGCTCACCCTCTCTCTCGCTCGCCCTCTCTCTCGCTCGCCCTCTCTCTCGCTCGCCCTCTCTCTCGCTCGCCCTCTCTCTCGCTCGCCCTCTCGCTCGCCCTCTCTCTCTCTCGCGCTCGCCCTCTCTCTCGCTCGCCCTCTCTCTCGCTCTCTCTCTCGCTCTCTCTCTCGCTCTCTCTCTCGCTCGCCCTCTCTCTCTCGCTCGCCCTCTCTCTCTCGCTCGCCCTCTCTCTCTCGCCCTCTCTCTCTCGCTCGGCCTCTTGAAACCCCACCTCTCTCTCTCGCGCGCTTTTCTCTCACTCTCTCGCTCACCCTCTCTCTCTCGCTCGCCCTCTCTCTCTCTCGCTCGCTCGCCCTCTCTCTCTCGCTCGCCCTCTCTCTCTCGCTCGCCCTCTCTCTCTCTCTCGCTCACTCGCCCTCTCTCTCTCGCCCTCTCTCTCTCGCTCGCCCTCTCTCTCTCTCTCTCTCGCCCTCTCTCTCTCGCTCGGCCTCTTGAAACCCCACCTCTCTCTCTCTCTCTCGCTCGCCCTCTCTCTCTCTCTCTCTCTCGCCCTCTCTCTCTCGCTCGGCCTCTTGAAACCCCACCTCTCTCTCGCTCTCTCTCTCTCTCGCTCGCCCTCTCTCTCGCCCTCTCTCGCCCTCTCTCTTGCCCTCTCTCTCGCTCGCCCTCTCTCTCGCTCGCCCTCTCTCTCGCTCGCCCTCTCTCTCGCTCGCCCTCTCTCTCGCTCGCCCTCTCTCTCGCTCGCCCTCTCTCTCGCTCGCCCTCTCTTTCGCTCGCCCTCTCTCTCGCTCGCCCTCTCTCTCTCTCTCTCGCTCGCCCTCTCTCTCGCTCGCCCTCTCTCTCTCTCTCTCTCACTCGCCCTCTCTCTCACTCGCCCTCTCGCTCGCCCTCTCGCTCGCCCTCCCTCTCGCTCGCTCTCCCTCTCGCTCGCTCTCGCCCTCCCTCTCGCTCGCTCTCGCCCTCCCTCGCTCTCGCTTTCTCTCACTCACCCTCTCTCTCTCGCTCACCCTCTCGCTCGCCCTCTCTCGCTCGCTCTCGCCCTCGCTCGCTCTCGCCCTCCCTCTCGCTCGCTCTCGCCCTCCCTCTCGCTCGCTCTCGCCCTCCCTCTCGCTCGCTCTCGCCCTCCCTCTCGCTCGCTCTCGCCCTCCCTCTCGCTCGCTCTCGCCCTCTCTCTCGCTCTACCTCGCTCTACCTCTCGCTCGCCCTCCCTCTCTCTTCTCGCTCTCTCTCTCGCTCACTCTCCCTCTCTCTCTCACCCTCCCTCGCTCTCGCTCGCCCTCCCTCTCTCGCTCACCCTCCCGCTCGCCCTCCCTCTCTCGCTCGCCCTCCCGCTCGCCCTCCCTCTCGCTCGCCCTCCCTGCCTCTCTTTCGCTCACCCTCCGTCGCTCACCCGCCCTCCCTCTCTCTCGTTCACCCACCCTCCCTCTCGCTCTCCCTCCCTCTCTCTTACCCTCCCTCTCTCTGTCTCACCCTCCCTCTCTCGCTCTCTTTCGCCCACCCTCCCTCTCTCTCGCCCGCCGTCCCTCTCTCTCACTCTCTCGCCCGCCGTCCCTCTCGCTTTCACTCTCTCTCTCTTGCCCGCCCCCCTTACTCTCTCGCTCACCCTCCGTCTCGCTTTCACTCTCTTGCCCGCCCCCTTCCTCTCTCGCTCACCCTCCCTTTCTCCCTCTCTCGCCCTCCCCATTCCTCTCTCTCGCTTTCACTCTCTCCCTCTCTCTCCCTCTCTCGCATTCTCTCCTGCTCTCGCTCCCCCCTCGCTCGCTCGCTCCCCTCTCTCTCTCTCTCTCTCCGCAGGTTGTGGCTGCAGAGGACGTGCGTCTGAAGCAGGTAGAGGAGATGATGAAGATGGATGAGAGGAAGAGGAAGTACAACAGCCTGCAGGAGATCAAGGAGCCCACGGAGGAGGAGATGGAGGCCTTCAGGATGAAACGCTCCAGGGAAGACGACCCCATGGCCAACTTCCTGGAGCTGGGACAGTGATGGAGACGACCCCATAGCCAACTTCCTGGAGCTGGGACAGTGATGGAGACGACCCCATGGCCAACTTCCTGGAGCTGGGATAGTGATGGAGACGACCCCATGGCCAACTTCCTGGAGCTGGGACAGTGATAGGGACAACCCCATACTCTATGCTCGTTCCGACCTACAGTATACCCTCCACTCTCTCATCCCACCCCTATACCCTCTCCTCTCACCCTCTACCCTACCCTCTCCTCCCAGCCCTGTACCCCCTACCCTCTCCTTCCAGCCCTGTACCCTCTACCATCTCCTCTTTTACCCTACCCTCTCATCCCAGCCCTGTACCCCCTACCCTCTCATCCCAGCCCTGTACCCCCTACCCTCTAATCCCAGCCCTGTACCCCCTACCCTCTCATGCCAGCCCTGTACCCCCTACCCTCTCATCCCAGCCCTGTACCCCCTATTGTCTCCTCTCAACTTAACTTGGAGCCAACCATCTCTTCATTTCATGTTTACCCCTCAAGTCTACTTTTCCTCAGAAGATCATTGTAGTCAGTTTATATTATTAAGTCTATTCATGTGGTAAAAATGTTGTTTTCTTTCATATTTGTAAATATAGAATGAACTTTCAAAGAAGCGTATATTCAATAAACAGCCTGACTTCTCTTGGTTATCTCAGACATTTGGTGCAATAAAGACATTTTGTAGAAAACCAAATTGTATTCCCATTTGGTTTGTGAATTATTTTCTCAGTATGCACTGAAAAATAAAGAAGACTTGTCATATCACTGAAAGTATGGGTGATGTAAGAGCTGCATAAAGGGGGGGGGGGGGGGCGCGCTCCTCCACATGCATAATCATCCGATTCACAAACCACAATACATGTCAAAGGTCCCCATCTCTCGAGAAGAGTTCTACATTAACTGGTTCTTTGCATGCCCATTATCATGAGGGCTCAATCACAACTTTAGCATGTGTTTTAGTTTGTCATGCATTTATTCTGCGAAGCATTGCACACCGTGCTTCCACCCTTGTATTCCAGCTGTGAGATTTTGATGGCTTTTCTCCGGTTCTTGGCACGGTGTCTGGACACATCTGGTAATCCTAAATAGTGCACTTCTACTTAATTCAACTCACTTTTTTTTTTGCATGGGGCTGCCTTGTATGATGTTTGTTTTCCGATTTCTCAGTTTATGGTGATAACCTGTGAAATTGACGGTATACCGCCGATCAAAACATCCCATAATGCAAGTTGGCCCCTTGGCACAACTGTCAGTTGAAATTTCACATAATAACTGGTGAGGAAAAAGAAGCAAAACCAATACATTCAGCTTCATCTTAGACTTAGCTTACATTATTTATTGACATTACTGGGGTTGTCAGATAGTAAGGTTGTTGAATTGGTGGAAATGAATTACTTCATGGTGAAAGTATTTGTTGGCAGAGAGAGAGCTATTGCTGCAACAGGGTGGATGTTCATGTTTTGCGTTTGGGGTTCAAATACGCACAGGATTTCTTTACAATACTGTACGTCAAAGTTGGTATTTCGATCTGACATTGGAGTATTATGTAGGCGGTAAGGTTGTGCTTCCGTTCTGTGGAACTGAAAGGGTTGGGCAACGCATAAAAATGCTGCTATTTATCAAGTTTATCTCTTCAGTTGGTGAGTAGCCTACATGTTTTCTCTATTTCAGCATGTTCCCTAACGATGGCATAATGTGTGAGAGATGTTCCATAACGATGGCATAACGTGTGAGAGATGTTCCCTAACGATGGCATAACGTGTGAGAGATGTTCCCTAACGATGGCATAACGTGTGAGAGATGTTCCCTAACGATGGCATAACGTGTGAGAGATGTTCCCTAACGATGGCATAATGTGTGAGAGATCGAGAGAAACTCTCCATTACGCACAACACTTTGTTTTATAGTTGAACGGCAATGATATGCAAATTTGATGAAGACACAGCTAACATACTTTGTTGTTTAACTGTATTTTTCAGCAATGTTTACTCTGTGTTTTGATTTGTAGACGTAATTTGAATGTACGTCAATTAACATAGCCTTATCGGTACACTGCCTCATAAATATTTATGAAATCTCCGTTTTGGTCAGCGTACCTCTGGCTGATGACAGTAGTGGGTTTGGGCTATAAGCCAGCCGTGTAATGCATCGGTGCTGTTTTGGTCAGCGTACCTCTGGCTGATGACAGTAGTGGGTTTGGGCTATAAGCCAGCCGTGTAATGCATCGGTGCTGTTTTGGTCAGCGTACCTCTGGCCAATGACAGTAGTGGGTTTGGGCTATAAGCCAGCCGTGTAATGCATCGGTGCTGTTTTGGTCAGCGTACCTCTGGCCAATGACAGTAGTGGGTTTGGGCTATAAGCCAGCCGTGTAATGCATCGGTGCTGTTTTGGTCAGCGTACCTCTGGCCAATGACAGTAGTGGGTTTGGGCTATAAGCCAGCTGTGTAATGCATCGGTTCTGATGATCTCTACAACCACAACTTTCCAACGGATGATTCCTAAATGCCTCCCTTATCTTTTCAGCTACTATCATGCTCCAGCTGTCTCTGATGGTGTGCTTACTATCCATCACCATGACTACCTCCCAGTCCCAGTTCCAGACTACACACCCCTTGTACAAGAAGGGCCACAACATCACCATCCATTCCTCCCAGCTGGTGTGTAGTCTACCCGGCCCTCAGGGGCCCGGTGGCAACCCAGGGGCCCCCGGATCTCCAGGGACTATGGGTCCCATGGGTACCCCAGGGAAGGATGGCCTGGATGGGGAGGATGGAGAGAAGGGGAAGAGGGGTGACAGAGGTAAGAAGCATCCCAGGTAGTAGCCTGGCCTGGGTCTGAAACCGAGTACTGTAGTACAACTCAAGGCTGAGGTAGTTAGTCCACTGAGCTGAATCCTACAATATAGGCATTACCTGTTAGCCCACTGAGCTGAAGCCTAGAGGCATTACATTTAGGAGCTAACATGAGTCTTTATGTCTCAGGCAAAGTTTCTCGTCACGCTAACCACTTTACCAATCTAAAAGTCCTTGATATTGCTTCCTGTGTTAGCTATAATGTTGTGTTACAATGCAGTACACTGTATTGTGAGCTGTCTGGTGTAAATATATGAATGTAAAATAGCCATGACCTGTCTGTCTCTTTCTGATCTTTAGGTGAACAGGGGAGGTCTGGGAACCCAGGTAAACCCGGGGTTAAAGGTCGTGAGGGCGTGGTGGGCAAGCATGGACCCCGAGGGCTGAAGGGCGCGCGTGGGGCCCCGGGTCTGGCCGGGCTGGGGGGCACCAAGGGGGAGATGGGGGATGCAGGTGAGACAGGGGCTCCTGGGGGCTGTAACTGTGGCACCAACTCAGCCCGCTCTGCCTTCTCTGTTGCCATGACCAAGAGTTACCCCAAAGAGCGTCTCCCAATCCGGTTCAAACGTATTCTACTTAACGAAGGGAACCACTACAATGCCACGACTGGGAAGTTTGTCTGCTCTGTCCCTGGAGTCTACTACTTCACTTATGACATCACATTGGCCAATAAGCACTTGGCGATCGGGCTGGTGCACAACGGGCAGTACAAGATCAAGACGTTTGACGCCAACACTGGGAACCATGATGTGGCGTCCGGTTCCACGGTTCTCCGGTTAGAGCGTCAAGACCAGGTTTGGCTGCAGATCTTCTACTCTGAACAGAATGGTCTGTTCTATGACCCGTTCTGGACAGATAGTCTGTTTACCGGGTTCCTGATCTATGCAGACCAGGAGTATCTGAACGAAGTGGACAGGAAAGCCAATGAAGATTCTTCACCTTCATCCTGATGGGATGAACTACAATGGCACCAGTTTTGCTTCCTTGCCCATTTGGGTAGAAAATTCTGTCTGTCATCATTGAAATCATAGCTCAGTCTATTTATACTCAGTTTGGGTCAATGATACAATTCACTTTTTTTTAGAGAACATTTTAATAGGCCTACTATTATCTTTGCATATTATTGAAAAAGCTATTCCCTATATTGACACCAGGTGGCACTGAAGTCGTTGCTTATTGTTTATGAACAGAATTGCATTGCATGTTATGACTTATTGGATTGTTAATGGTGGAGGGATTATTATTATTATTTTTTACATTCAATCATTTTTGGTGCTGTTTATATTCAGCAATAAGGAGATGTTCCTACCTGCAACTAACCCTCTCTGTCTAAATTGCATGAGAATGCACTGTTAGTGTTACATGTTATTAAAAATAGTTTCTTTTGTGTTATAAATCATATTATAGTAAATTTTACAATGTGTTAAAGGAAAACATTTTTTTTTACACACGTACCTAGAGAAAGTTGATAAAGTGATTTGCAATAAAACTTGATTTAATCATCTCTACAGTACTATCCTTTTTTAAAATGCCAGCTTTTGTGAAGTTTTTCATATCTAAGAGAGACATGTTCAGTTTAACTGAATTCAATTAGAGAAAGAGTTATTGCCGTAGTTTTAGTCACGGATTTTTGGACTACATTTCCCATCTCACACTCGGTGTTTCGCGTACGCAGGTTCACGAGCTCCTTATCGACCCCAACAGCAGCTGGGGCAGCCAACCACTTTGTTGAACGGGAACTCGTTAGAAAGAGACGATCGTGGAAAAATCGTTGGAAAAGTGTAAACAGACTAGAAAACAGCGGAATTAAACTGTTCTGAAGCATTGTTACTTTGTCACCCGAATAACGGAAACCGTCGTCGCTTTTCGCCGGTACCGAGGCATACACAAAACTTCCCAAAGAGGAATTCTCTCATTCAGGATGTCGGAGTGAAACAAAGAGGTCTGAGGGTATTCCTGTCGGAAAGGGTGAGCGGCACATGCGATCATGGAAATGTCGCGAATTTAGAAGTTGATTAAATGTGTGTGTCAAGGATTTAATGCGGTCAATATTCACGTGCGATCTTTGTTAAGTTTGAGTTATAGGCCTATAAACAAAAGAGTATTAGAAACGAAAGACCGGTACACTTTTCTGTTAAAAAAACACTGTTGGAGAAACCGTCTCGTCTCGTGGTGTTGACACCGCTGAATGACAGTCTTGACAAATTTTCCCATTATCAACCTATTGTTTTCTTTTCTCCTAAGTAGATTTGTGACAAAGTAGTAATTTGTTGTTTGTTGTTAGGACTACAACAAAAAGTTACTTTGTTAACCTAGCGCTATAATTCCCATCCATTTCGTTTTTTTCCACTGCAGGGGGGCATTTAAATCACACCCACATGCACGGGGGAATGCAGTGCAGTACCATAGTCCAATATTGTACTAAAGGAGCCTAACGTTACTTCTTAGTCCAAGGACCTTACATACTCTGTTTAAAGGGCGAATTGGCTCTGAAAGCCAAAACAGTTAACACTGCATCTAAACGTAAATCAATTGCGGCACGGTTCTAGAAACATAAATCCCTATACTTTAATATCACATCAAAATAATTTAACAAAAGCTAAATACACACTTAGTGTACACAGTTTTTAACACAGTTGCAGCCAACAGTATTTTTCAGTGACAAGTTTGTGGCCCCTGTCTTCCGTTAACAAACAGGTTCGGAGATGCAGATAGCTATTTAGCACAGGTAGTCCACTCTGTCTTCCGTAAACAAGCGCTGTAACATGGAAATATGGCCGTGTGGGAACCCTAACCCTATAAAGGTGTATATCAATTTAACATTTAAAAAATGTATATATTTCTCGCAGATCTGAAAAAAATGATCCTTATGCTTCCAGAACCGTACAGCAAGCGAAGCGTGTTAATGTTAAGACGTCACGGCTTTTAACAACCCCCCCTTCCAGCATAATGTAGTGGACCCGAGAGTCATGATCAAGGGCTATGCAGTTCCAGTGACATGTCTAAGCTTACAAAAGAGCAGCCGACTATTTTGAATAGTTTTCCAGAATTTTGCTTTGTAAACATTTCGGAAGGCTATATGGTGTGTTTTATTTGATCAAATGCTGATCTTTAACTGCAATCGATTTTCAATTGATTCCTTAATGAATATCAAAGGCATGTCACCCCGCACAACCCACTCACCTCTAGAATTTGATTTGTTATTACTTCATAGTGCATTGAAAAGATGAAATGTATTTTTTTTCCTAGAAATCAACACATTTGTTGCTTTGCTGGAACTTCCTCTCTCTTATAAAAATAGATGTTTTAAGAGTTGTGATCAGACATCAACAACCATAACATGCGGCATACAGCCAGGATGTCTCTTGACTTAGCCCACATTGCTGTGTGTCTGCAGGGTTGAACTTCATCCTTGTGGCCTTCTCTGAATGGGAAAGATGGAAAGGGAATTACAATGGTGGAAAGGACAGCTAGCAGAGGATATCCATCAGTCCCTTCGCATCAAGGTAAGACCAGCCAGTCATAGAATCAGAATGAATAGACTATAGAATTTAGAATGAATAGAATTCTGAATTCCGATTCTATGAATCCAGTTCGCTGGGTCTCCTTGGTTCCTCTTTCCTCTTATCATCGCCATATGTGATAAGAATCTCAACTGCATGTTGAAATAGGTATTATGGGGATGTTCTCAATGCCAGGGAGAAAGTTTTGAGTTTGGTGGCCTGCAGATCACCTGTGCTTAAATGCAGCTTAACCTAAACAAGACGGCAACTAATCTAGGTAGCCTAGCGGTTAAGAGCATTGGGCCAGTAACGGAAAGGTAGCTGGTTCGAATCCCTGAGCCGACCTTGTAAACCAAATCTGCCGGCGTGCTCTTTGTGCAAGGCACTTAACCATAATAGCTCATCTATGTCGTTCTGGATAAGAGGTAAAATGTATGTTTTCTTGTTCGCCTAGTGTTGTGCATTTATAAAAAATAAAGATCCAAGCCATAAGTGCCTTGATAGCCACTTCTCAACTCATACATTTAGCTATATTACACTATACAGTGTAGTTAATGTTGGCAGATATAATTACATGACTGTCATCTATTTGGAAGTGATCTAATTTAGATTACATAGACGGGCTGAGGCTCATTAATTGGCTGATACAGTAATTAGGCAAACCTCCAGCATGATTATATTTTTTACTGTGTGTCCCTTTTAATGGCAGCATCTGTCACTGGACTGCAGTCTTCTTGTAGGGAGTAAGATTATCACAGCTAATTTGATTCTATGTAGGAGGGACAATATGAAGTAGGGGTTTGTGTGTGTGTCTGCACGCACGCCACGTGTAGGGGGAGCATTTGGATAGTAGATGGCACTGTTGCAGGCAGCTGCCCCCGCTCTGTTACAATCGGGCAGTCTCATTACAAGTCATTCACTTAGCCTACCACAGTCATTTTATTTACTCATGTCTGACTCACTATGAGTTGGAAGTCTGTAACCAGGGGGTATGAAGTCTGTAACCAGGGGGTATGAAGTCTGTAACCAGGGGGTATGAAGTCTGTAACCAGGGGGTATGAAGTCTGTAACCAGGGGGTATGAAGTCTGTAACCAGGGGGTATGAAGTCTGTATCCAGGGGGTATGAAGTCTGTAACCAGGGGGTATGAAGTCTGTAACCAGGGGGTATGAAGTCTGTAACCAGGGGGTATGAAGTCTGTAACCAGGGGGTAGGATGTCTGTAACCCGGGGGTTTTGAAGTCTGTTACCAGGGGGTATGCCGTCTGTAACCAGGGGGTATGCCGTCTGTAACCAGGGGGTATGCCGTCTGTAACCAGGGGGTATGACGTCTGTAACCAGGGGGTATGCCGTCTGTAACCAGGGGGTATGCCGTCTGTAACCAGGGGGTATGACGTCTGTAACCAGGGGGTATGACGTCTGTAACCAGGGGGTATGACGTCTGTAACCAGGGGGTATGACGTCTGTAACCAGGGGGTATGACGTCTGTAACCAGGGGGTATGACGTCTGTAACCCGGGGGTTTTGAAGTCTGTAACCCGGGGGTTTTGAAGTCTGTAACCCGGGGGTTTTGAAGTCTGTAACCAGGGGGTATGAAGTCTGTAACCAGGGGGTATGAAGTCTGTAACCCGGGGGTATGAAGTCTGTAACCCGGGGGTATGACCTCTGTAACCCGGGGGTTTTGAAGTCTGTAACCCGGGGGTATGAAGTCTGTAACCAGGGGGTATGAAGTCTGTAACCAGGGGGTATGAAGTCTGTAACCAGGGGGTATGTAGATTAGGGCCTCCCTTCTAATTTATTCTGACTCCCCCAACCCTTCAACCAATCAGCAGACCAAGGACAAAAAGTCTGTGTAAATAAGCAATTATGCTGATGTAACTTGTCCAGTGTCTTTGAAAGCCAAAACAACACCCCAGCCCATCAGCAGGCTAGTCTGCTCCTCTCTGCATCCAGAGTCCCCTGCCTTCCACTGCGGTTCCCCACAATGCTCCTGAACCCCCAGACAGACAGATGGACCAGAGGCAGGGCACGCAGTGAGGGGGGCGGAGAAGAGAGAAGAACTCAAGGCGGGGGTGGTGTTTTACGGGGGTTTCTGTGTCTAACACTTTTTAATGTTTTGTCCTTCAGATTCCTTTAGCTGCCTATCACCTTAGTGATCACCTTAGTTTCTGTATCGCCTACATAGAACAAACTCAACAGATTATTGATGAAACTCACAGATTAAATATGTGTGAGGCACACGTGTGCCATAGATTGTGGTCCTCAGTACGTTGGTCATGCTGACAGACGCTACGGCGTCAGTGTCCAGTAAAGATTAGGTTTATGGGTGGGGTAGTGTTTGTTGTTTGGACAACCCTTAGGGAAGGGAAGTAGGCTCTCTGTCTCTGAAGTAGACAACAATAGTAACCTGTATTTTTAGTATGGGTGGATGTTTTTCGTGTGCCTTTAACAGCAAACCACAAACTGGTACAGCACTACGTAAAAAGATTAATCCGTCCCTTATTTAATATGATATTAAATAAATCCACATTATAAAGCCCTTGTTTGTTGTTTTTTTTTAGATCAAATATCCATCTATGTGTGGTATGAAGAAGAAACAAGGCTTTTATTGAAAAACCAAAGCAACTCTAATTTTCTAAGCCTGTATTAGGATAGAGACAGACTCATAAAGCATTGAAGACAGTACATTGCGGAAGAAGAAGTTTGTTTTTAGCTCTACCCTTGTCAAATGCATCTTTAAGCAGAAGGCTCACGCGACACTCCTCTATTCCCCTATGCTACAGTATATGGTTGACTAGGAGGACACTGGGTGCGTCCTTGGGGTGTGTTTTTAAAAAAACAAAGAAAGAAAGGAACCCTGTTCACAAAATAGTGCACTACTTTTGACCAGAGCCCTGTTCCCTATATAGTGCACTACTTTTGACCAGAGCCCGATTCTCTATATAGTGCACTACTTTTGACCAGAGCCCTGTAGTTCAATAGTAATGTCTTCTCTTCTAATTTTGTCCTTTGAAACACCAGCTGCTAATTGAACATGAATGGGAGATGTGCTAGGGGTTTAACATAACCCCTACTGCTGAACCCCCATGCCTCCTTACCACCCCCCTCCCCTTACCCACCATGGGGAACCCTGTCTCCACAGGGACATTCCGGTTTCACGTCTGTACAACATTATCGGAATCCATGCTCCATGACTGTTTTGATCACGTGGATTGGAATATGTTGGGAATAACATCAATAAACATGCCAACTTAGTCACCGGATTCACGATTTAAAAAAATATATATTATGTGATACCAATGGTGTCTTCCAAAATGTACCCAAATCGAAAACTATGGATTGATAGCAGCCTTGTCGGGAAACTGAAGGAGAGAGATGCTGCTTATGAACACGGCAAGGTGATCAGGGGACAATTGTATGGTTAATTAAACAGTACAAATACGACCTACACAGATCGATCAAGATGACGAGACACAAGTATAGAGACAAAGTGGAGGAGCAATTCAGCGGGTTCGATAGAAGGTGCATGTGAAATGGTCAAACTACACGGACACCACGGTGAAAATGACAGCGACTCTTTAACCTCAGGAGGCTGAAGAAAATCAGCCTGTCCCCTGTCCTCCGTGTTCTACAGGAGCACCATCAAGAGCATACTGTCTGGCTGCATCACGTTCTACAGGAGCACCATCAAGAGCATACTGTCTGGCTGCATCACGTTCTACAGGAGCACCATCAAGAGCATACTGTCTGGCTGCATCACGTTCTACAGGAGCACCATCAAGAGCATACTGTCTGGCTGCATCACGTTCTACAGGAGCACCATCAAGAGCATACTGTCTGGCTGCATCACATGTTCTACAGGAGCACCATCAAGAGCATACTGTCTGGCTGCATCACATGTTCTACAGGAGCACCATCAAGAGCATACTGTCTGGCTGCATCACATGTTCTACAGGAGCACCATCAAGAGCATACTGTCTGGCTGCATCACATGTTCTACAGGAGCACCATCAAGAGCATACTGTCTGGCTGCATCACATGTTCTACAGGAGCACCATCAAGAGCATACTGTCTGGCTGCATCACATGTTCTTCAGGAGCACCATCGAGCATACTGTCTGGCTGCCTCACAGCCTGGTACGGCAACTCCACCGCCGCTGACCGCAAGGCACTACAAAGGGTGGTACGCTCAGCTGAACGCACACTGCCTTCCCTCCAGGACACCAACAACACCAGGTGTCGCAGGAAGGCCGTGAAGATCATCAGGGACACCAGCCCCCCGAGCCACAGCCTGTTCCCCCCGCTTCCATCACTCAGACACGGGCAGTATGGGAGTATCATGGAGAAAACTGACTGGTCAATAGCTTCTACCCCCCAGACCATTAGGCTTCTGAATAGCCACCAATAGTCAGCTACCCCCCCCCCCCCCCCCCCCCTTCCCGCTCTGCTCCCCCAACAGGCTTCTACCCTGCCCCCACCGCAATGGACATTTATCATGCTGAATAGCCACCACTACTTCTTACAGCCACCACTACTTCCTGTCCCCCTCCCCATGGGGATCCCTGTCCCCTATATTTATGTTATAACCCATATTAATGTACTGGAACATGTGTTAGAACCTCTGTTAGGACCTATATTCATGTGTTAGAACCCATATTAATGTGTTAGAATCCATATTAATGTGTTAGAACCCATATTCATGTGTTAGAACCCATATTCATGTGTTAGAACCCATATTCATGTGTTAGAACCCATATTCATGTGTTAGAACCCATATTCATGTGTTAGAACCCATATTAATGTGTTAGAACCCATATTAATGTGTTAGAACCCATATTAATGTGTTAGAACCTCTATTAGTGTGTTAGAACTTCTGTTTGTGTGTTAGAACTTATATTAATGTGTTAGAACCTTTTAGAACCCGTATTAATGTGTTAGAACCTATATTAATGTTAGAACCTGTGTTAGAACTTATATTAATGTGTTTGAACATGTTAGAACCTGTATTAATGTGTAAGAACCTATATTAATGTGTTAGAACCTATATTAATGTGTTAGAACCTCTGTTAGAACCTATATGAATGTGTTAGAACCTGTGTTAGAACCCATATTAATGTGTTAGAACCCATATTGTGTTAGAACCTGTGTTAGAACCCATATTAATGTCTTAGAACCTATATTAATTCTCTCTCTCCACCTTGTTTCTCTTCCATCTACCTTCTCCTCCTCTCCTTCCTTTTCTCTCCATCTTCCTCTCCCTCTAGGAGTTGAAGCTGCCTGTGTACCGGGCCCACTCCCCTCAGATAGGGATGCGTCGGTACTTTGCGGACCTGCTGGCCATACTGTCGAACCGCTACCAGCTGTGTCCTACAGCCAGACACCTGTCTGTCTACCTACTGGACCTGTTCATGGACCACTACGATGTAGCCGTCAAACAGCTCTACGTCATCGCTCTGTCCTGCCTGCTCCTTGCCAGTAAGTACCATGAGTCTTTACAGAATAATGCTCTGTCAGTTTCCTTCAGCTGACAGTGGAATTCAAGTCAAATCTAATGTTATTGGTCACATACACATGTTTAGCAGATGTTATTGCGGGTGTCGTGAAATGGTTGTGTGCCTAGCTCCAATAGTGCAGTAGTATCTAACAATACACACAAATCTAAAAGTAAAAGAATGGAATTAATAAATATATAAATATTAGGACGAACAATGTCGGAGTGGCATTGACTAAAATACAGTAGATTAGAATACAGTATATACATATGAAATGAGTAAAGCAATTTGTAAACTAATATGTGACGAGTGTTCCGTTATTAAAGTGGCCAGTAATTCCATGTCTGTTAATAGGGCAGCAGCCTATAAGGTGCAGGGTTGAGGTACCAGGTGGTGGCTATTTAACAGTCTGATGGCCTTGAGATAGAAGCTGTTTATCAGTTTCTCGGGTCCCAGCTTTGATGCACCTGTACTGACCTTGCCTTCTGGATGATAGAGGGGTGAACAGGCAGTGGCTCTGGTGGTTGTCCTTGATGATCTTCTTGGCCTTCCTGTGACATCGGGTGCTATAGGTGTCCTAGAGGGAAAGTAGTTTGCCCCCGGTGATGCGTTGTGCAGACTGCACCACCCTTTGGAGATCCCTGTGGTTGTGGGCGGTGCAGTTGCCCTACCAAGCGGTGATACAGCCCGACAAGATGCTCTCAATTGTGCATCTGTAAAAGTTTGTGAGGGTTTTAGGTGACAAGCCAAATTTCTTCAGCCTCCTGAGGTTGAAGAGGCGTTATTGCACGTTCTTCACCACACTGGTGGACCGTTTCAGGTTCAGTGACGTGTACGCTGAGGAACTTGAAGCTTTTCCCCTTCTCCAAATTTCCTATGTTAAAATCCCCAGTTACAATAAACCCTGCCTCCAGGATATGTGGTTTCCAATTTGCATAAAGTCCAATGTAGTTCCTTGAGGGGTATCGGCTTGAGGGGGAATATACACGTCTGTGACTACAACCAAAGAGAATTCTCTTGGGGGGTAATACGGTCGACATTTGATTGTGAGGTATTCTAGGTTGGTTGAACCAAAGGGTCTGGAGTTTCTGTACGTTGTCACAATCACACCATGAGTAGTTAATCATGAAACATACACCATAA
This sequence comes from Salvelinus fontinalis, assembly GCF_029448725.1. Lineage (NCBI taxonomy): Eukaryota > Metazoa > Chordata > Actinopteri > Salmoniformes > Salmonidae > Salvelinus > Salvelinus fontinalis. The sequence goes on from NC_074693.1 coordinate 11,911,714, forward strand.
CCTTTCTTCTTCCCAGAGAGTTTTTTTATTCCTGTCTGTTTGATGTACTGAGCCCAACTGGCTGAATGGACAGGGACAGTATATCTGGAGAGAGCCATGAGTCTGTGAAACAAAGTATGTTACTGTCCCTGATGTCTCTCTGGAAGGAGATCCTCGCGCTGAGCCTTTGTCTACTTTATTGTCCAGAGACTGAACATTAGCGGGTAATATACTTGGAAGTGGAGGATGGTGTGCACACTTCCTGAGTTGGACTAGAAGTCCACTCCGAATACCTCTTCTTCTCCGGCGGCGTCTTAGAGCAGCCTCGGGGATGAGTTCAATTGCCCTGGGTGTGTACGAACAAAGGATCCAATTCAGAAAAGTCGTAATGCTGGTGACTGACCGCTGCTCTGATATCCAAAAGCTTTTCCTGCTCTATGTAATAACGCAAAAAAACATTCTGGCCTAAGAAATAACAGACAAAACAACGAAACACTGCAAAGTTGCTTAGGATCTAGAAGCGGAGCTGCCATGTCTGTCAGCGCCATCTTGTTCTCGCAGCACATTTCTTAAACTGTTGAATGGTTATATGAAGTTATAACACACTCTGTTCCCATCCAGTACCTTCAGTGATCATTTACTCCAGGTTCCAGACGATGGATGGCTGGAAAACCCTATATCATTTGTGGTGCTGTGCCTTTTCACATTGTTTAGCTAGAAGCCCAGTCTGTCTGTGACTTGGTGAGGATTAGCCTACACCTGTGTCGGTACGTCTTCATGCACATAGCTTTGATCCTACCTTTGATAACGTGTCTGTGGGGGGGGTTTGTCTTTAGTCGTTCCTGATGGTACCCGTCTAAATGAATGTCCTACGCAGCAAAGCGTATTAAACCCACTAGAGCAGGAATAACGACATAAAGGAACCTTGGACCTGGGCTTTGTCAGATAGCTGATTGTGATCTTGGAGTCAGATTATATACCATGATCTAGGCTTCTACTGCTGTTACTATGTGTAGGAGTAGTTGCTGTAAGTGGGTCTGTGTGTGTGTGTGTGTGTGTGTGTGTGTGGTGATTAACGGCTAGTCTGTGAGTCTGTACATTAACACAGCTCACAGAGCATCATGGGTAATTACACTAATGATGCCATCAAACTGTGAGTCTGGGACGGGGCCCGCTCACTGGGGAGACGTGTGTGTGAGGCTTCGGGGAGCTCGTAGAGTTTACTGGAAGACTAAATGAAAAGATGAAAATATATCGACCAAAAATCCTGTTAGAGGATTCTCTTACTAGACGAATGAATGGAATCTTTTGATTGCTTCTTTCAGTGAGAGAACAGAGTCGGACTCTAGGGATCAGCTCTGTGTGATTGATGAAGGCTTGAAAGGGCTGTTTGATTCAAGGTTGTCCTGATTGAGTTTGCTGTTTAATCTCCTGAGGTGCTGGAATCTGGCCTAATTAATTAACTCAACTTCTCTGACTGGTTGGTTGTTCAGTACTCCGGTCCTGCTGGGTTTCAGGTCTGATGCCAGCTTTGCTCTGGGCTCGTTCTGTGTGTCCCAAATGGCACCCTATTCACTATGTAATGCACTACTTTTGACCTGCGTCCTATGGGCCCTGGTCCAAAATAGTGCACTATATAGGGAATAGGGTTGTTGTTTGGTACATAGTCTTTTGAAAGGAATACATTGTCTTTGTTAAAATTCCACGGGCTTCTGCGCTAGGTTAATTAATCACACTCTCCATTGTACCTCTCAACAGTCAGCACTTAATCCTGTTAGCCTATTGGAAGTATTTCTCCATCTCTCTATCGCTCTCTGGTCTCTCTCCTCCACCTCTCTCTCTCCCTGTGTTTGAACGATGTGTGTGTTTTCATAGACATTCACAGAAAGCAAGGTAAAGAAAATTGTGGTTCCATGGTATTTGTGTGTGTGTGTGGTTTGTATTTGTCCGTGTTCCATTTGCGAGAGGAAGGAAATGGAATGTCCCAACTTCTTCTTCCCAGTCACAACCACAGGGTCAGGAGACCTATTGTATAAAGTCCTTCTGTGCATTTAACATCCTTTCATCAAAGCCTTTTTCCTAAAGGAATTCTTACCCTTCGAATTGTCGGATCATTTCAATGGTGCTCGTAGATGCCAAAAGTCTAGACACCCCTTTGGCCCCAGTCAAAAGTAGTGAACTATTTGGTGTTCACATCAACCAACCAACAAACTATCAGCCTGATCACCAACAACAATGAGAGAGCTTATAGGTGGTGTGGTGCCAGGACAACAACCTCTCCCTCAATGTGAGCAAGACAAATGAGCTGATCATGGACTACAGGAAGAGGAGGGCCGAACAGGCCTCGTTAACATTGGCGGGGCTGTAGTGGAGTGGGTCGAGAGTTTTTCAAGTTCCTTGGTGTCCACATCACCAACAAACTATCATGGTCCAAACACATCAAGACACACCTAAGGAGACTGAAAAGATTTGGCATGGGTCCCCAGATCCTCAAAGTTCCACAGCTGCACCATCGTGAGGATCCTGACCGGTTGCATCACCGCCTGGTATGGCAACTGCTCGGCTGTAAGGCGCTACAAAGGTTAATGCATACATCACTGGGGCCAATTATCCTGCCATCCAGGAGCTAGATACCAGGCGGTATCAGAGGAAGGCCCCAAAAAGTTGTCAAAGACTCAAGTCATAGACTGTTCTCTTTGCTACTGCACGGCAAGCGGTATCGGAGCACAAAGTCTAGGTCCAGAAGACTCCTTAACAGCTTCTACCTCCAAGCCTTCTCAACAATTAATCAATTGGCCACCTGGACTATTTGCATTGCCCCCCCCCCCCCCCATGCACAGTGGCCCAGTGACTTTTTTGTCTCTCTCTCTGCAGTCAGTGAGTTTGGCTATTTGTATTTATTTTTTCACAGTGTAGTGGCATCTACATTTAAACACTGTTGCCTGATGAGATCAGAAGTGGTGTCTTTCCAATAGATATACAGCACTATGTTCATGCATTCTCAATGAGGTCAGATCATGTTGTATTGTAATGTCTCTGTCTGTTCCCTCTCAATGAGGTCAGATGGCAGTTGACAGTTAGTTCTAAGCTGTGTATTATTTAGGATGTCTCCCATGCTGCTGTCCTGCTACATGGAGCCTAGTAGCTGTAACCTTGTAGTATGCTGCTGGTGCATTGGTTGAATGGGTTCAGTGGGTGGGTTTGAATGTTTTCTAATGGTTGTCTGGATGGTGTGTGTGTGCCGGCTGTGGATGACCTGCAATAAGTTGGCTAACGGTTTGTGTTACAGAGAAGGGGCTTTAAAAAGAGCAGCTACACCCCATCCAACCCACACACGCTGGAGCAGGCCTGCCTGGGGGCACGAGGGTTGGGAGGGACTGTGTGTGTGTGTGTGTGGAGGGAGAGGGCCACCTGCCATATGCTCCCTGAGTCAGGCCCAAACAAAAGCCCGTCAACAGGAGCAGCCGGCCAGCCCTGGCCCAGGGTGGGGGAGGGGTGCAGCGACATGGGGGTGGAGGTTGTCGTGTGTTTTGTCTGTGCAATTGTGTATTTATGTGACTGGCTGCAAGCGAGGTTGACATGTAGAGGCTTCTACTTAGTATCTTATCTGACTAGAACTCCATTCAGATGGCCTTATCCTCCACCGTAGCCTCTCTGCTAGGAGTGTTTCAGATGGCCTTATCCTCCACCATAGCCTCTCTGCTAGGAGTGTTTCAGATGGCCTTATCCTCCACCATAGCCTCTCTGCTAGGAGTGTTTCAGATGGCCTTATCCTCCACCATAGCCTCTCTGCTAGGAGTGTTTCAGATGGCCTTATCCTCCACCATAGCCTCTCTGCTAGGAGTGTTTCAGATGGCCTTATCCTCCACCATAGCCTCTCTGCTAGGAATGTTTCAGATGGCCTTATCCTCCACCATAGCCTCTCTGCTAGGAGTGTTTCAGATGGCCTTATCCTCCACCATAGCCTCTCTGCTAGGAGTGTTTCAGATGGCCTTATCCTCCACCATAGCCTCTCTGCTAGGAATGTTTCAGATGGCCTTATCCTCCACCGTAGCCTCTCTGCTAGGAGTGTTTCAGATGGCCTTATCCTCCACCGTAGCCTCTCTGCTAGGAGTGTTTCAGATGGCCTTATCCTCCACCGTAGCCTCTCTGCTAGGAGTGTTTCAGATGGCCTTATCCTCCACCATAGCCTCTCTGCTAGGAGTGTTTCAGATGGCCTTATCCTCCACCATAGCCTCTCTGCTAGGAGTGTTTCAGATGGCCTTGTACTCCACCATAGCCTCTCTGCTAGGAGTGTTTCAGATGGCCTTATCCTCCACCGTAGCCTCTCTGCTAGGAGTGTTTCAGATGGCCTTATCCTCCACTGTAGCCTCTCTGCTAGGAGTGTTTCAGATGGCTTTATCCTCCACTGTAGCCTCTCTGCTAGGAGTGTTTCAGATGGCTTTATCCTCCACCATAGCCTCACTGCTAGGAGTGTTTCAGATGGCCTTATCCTCCACCGTAGCCTCTCTGCTAGGAGTGTTTCAGATGGCCTTATCCTCCACCATAGCCTCTCTGCTAGGAGTGTTTCAGATGGCCTTATCCTCCACCGTAGCCTCTCTGCTAGGAGTGTTTCAGATGGCCTTATCCTCCACCGTAGACTCTCTGCTAGGAGTGTTTCAGATGGCCTTATCCTCCACCGTAGCCTCTCTGCTAGGAGTGTTTCAGATGGCCTTATCCTCCACCGTAGCCTCTCTGCTAGGAGTGTTTCAGATGGCCTTATCCTCCACCATAGCCTCTCTGCTAGGAGTGTTTCAGATGGCCTTATCCTCCACCGTAGCCTCTCTGCTAGGAGTGTTTCAGATGGCCTCATCCTCCACCATAGCCTCTCTGCTAGGAGTGTTTCAGATGGCCTTATCCTCCACCGTAGCCTCTCTGCTAGGAGTGTTTCAGATGGCCTTATCCTCCACCGTAGCCTCTCTGCTAGGAGTGTTTCAGATGGCCTTATCCTCCACCGTAGCCTCTCTGCTAGGAGTGTTTCAGATGGCCTTATCCTCCACCGTAGCCTCTCTGCTAGGAGTGTTTCAGATGGCCTTATCCTCCACCGTAGCCTCTCTGCTAGGAGTGTTTCAGATGGCCTTATCCTCCACCGTAGCCTCTCTGCTAGGAGTGTTTCAGATGGCCTTGTACTCCACCATAGCCTCTCTGCTAGGAGTGTTTCAGATGGCCTTATCCTCCACCGTAGCCTCTCTGCTAGGAGTGTTTCAGATGGCCTTATCCTCCACCGTAGCCTCTCTGCTAGGAGTGTTTCAGATGGCCTTATCCTCCACTGTAGCCTCTCTGCTAGGAGTGTTTCAGATGGCTTTATCCTCCACCGTAGCCTCTCTGCTAGGAGTGTTTCAGATGGCCTTATCCTCCACCATAGCCTCTCTGCTAGGAGTGTTTCAGATGGCTTTATCCTCCACCGTAGCCTCTCTGCTAGGAGTGTTTCAGATGGCTTTATCCTCCACCGTAGCCTCTCTGCTAGGAGTGTTTCAGATGGCCTTATCCTCCACCGTAGCCTCTCTGCTAGGAGTGTTTCAGATGGCCTTATCCTCCACCGTAGCCTCTCTGCTAGGAGTGTTTCAGATGGCCTTATCCTCCACCGTAGCCTCTCTGCTAGGAGTGTTTAAGATGGCCTTATCCTCCACCGTAGCCTCTCTGCTAGGAGTGTTTCAGATGGCCTTATCCTCCACCGTAGCCTCTCTGCTAGGAGTGTTTCAGATGGCCTTATCCTCCACCGTAGCCTCTCTGCTAGGAGTGTTTCAGATGGCCTTATCCTCCACCGTAGCCTCTCTGCTAGGAGTGTTTCAGATGGCCTTATCCTCCACCGTAGCCTCTCTGCTAGGAGTGTTTCAGATGGCCTTATCCTCCACCGTAGCCTCTCTGCTAGGAGTGTTTCAGATGGCCTTGTACTCCACCATAGCCTCTCTGCTAGGAGTGTTTCAGATGGCCTTATCCTCCACCATAGCCTCTCTGCTAGGAGTGTTTCAGATGGCCTTATCCTCCACCGTAGCCTCTCTGCTAGGAGTGTTTCAGATGGCCTTATCCTCCACCGTAGCCTCTCTGCTAGGAGTGTTTCAGATGGCCTTATCCTCCACCGTAGCCTCTCTGCTAGGAGTGTTTCAGATGGCCTTATCCTCCACCGTAGCCTCTCTGCTAGGAGTGTTTCAGATGGCCTTATCCTCCACCGTAGCCTCTCTGCTAGGAGTGTTTCAGATGGCCTTATCCTCCACCGTAGCCTCTCTGCTAGGAGTGTTTCAGATGGCCTTATCCTCCACCGTAGCCTCTCTGCTAGGAGTGTTTCAGATGGCCTTATCCTCCACCGTAGCCTCTCTGCTAGGAGTGTTTCAGATGGCCTTGTACTCCACCATAGCCTCTCTGCTAGGAGTGTTTCAGATGGCCTTATCCTCCACCATAGCCTCTCTGCTAGGAGTGTTTCAGATGGCCTTATCCTCCACCGTAGCCTCTCTGCTAGGAGTGTTTCAGATGGCCTTATCCTCCACCGTAGCCTCTCTGCTAGGAGTGTTTCAGATGGCCTTATCCTCCACCGTAGCCTCTCTGCTAGGAGTGTTTCAGATGGCCTTATCCTCCACCGTAGCCTCTCTGCTAGGAGTGTTTCAGATGGCCTTATCCTCCACCGTAGCCTCTCTGCTAGGAGTGTTTCAGATGGCCTTATCCTCCACCGTAGCCTCTCTGCTAGGAGTGTTTCAGATGGCCTTGTACTCCACCATAGCCTCTCTGCTAGGAGTGTTTCAGATGGCCTTATCCTCCACCATAGCCTCTCTGCTAGGAGTGTTTCAGATGGCCTTATCCTCCACCATAGCCTCTCTGCTAGGAGTGTTTCAGATGGCCTTATCCTCCACCGTAGCCTCTCTGCTAGGAGTGTTTCAGATGGCCTTATCCTCCACCGTAGCCTCTCTGCTAGGAGTGTTTCAGATGGCCTTATCCTCCACCATAGCCTCTCTGCTAGGAGTGTTTCAGATGGCCTTATCCTCCACCATAGCCTCTCTGCTAGGAGTGTTTCAGGTGGCCTTATCCTCCACTGTAGCCTCTCTGCAAGGAGTGTTTCAGATGGCCTTATCCTCCACCATAGCCTCACTGCTAGGAGTGTTTCCTCTGAGCTTCATTCACCTCGTCAGGGCCCAGGCAGAGACTGGGCTGGGGCCCCTAAAGCACCTCTACCCCCCCCCCCCCCCCCTTCCACCTCCACCCCTGGGGGTGCAGAAACGAGCTGAGCGGTGCTTCAAAGAGATGCCGACCGCTGATGTTTAACAGGGAGGAATTGGAAGGGGGGCATGCAGAACGGTACATGTTTGAATTGAACCTCTCGATATGTAGATTAATAGGGGACTCCCGCAGTTTCTCCTCCCCTCTCTTTCTGTCTGTCTCTCTGATGCTTGATTGTAATTATGAGATAATTAATCTGTGGTCTGATAATTAATGGAATTATGAGTTGACGGTAAAATGGCTGTGATCTACGACAGTGATTTCTTCAATGCTGCTTTTTTTTCCCTTCCCAAGAAATGTAGGCTAGTTTTATTATTTAATGTCATTAGATTTTGATTTAATGCCATTGATGTATTATTTAAGGACTTTGTGTTCTGGTTCTATAGAGGTCTTTTGTTTCTTACACAAATACCAGGCTAGGACTGAAATGTCATGATGCCATTTGTAATTGATTAGTATTTCACTTTGAGGGGGGGGGGGGGGGGGGGGGCTATGATTGCCAGAGGCAAAGTATGAAGGGGGGGGGGTCACCATTTCCCCCACAACCCCTCCCTTCTTCCCCTCTTCCTCGCCACAAAAGTGTTCCAGGCCCCTAGGTCTTGGACAGGAGATCAGAGGGCCGAGGATTCTTCCTGGTCACACAAGCGTTAGGCACTTGAGGTCAGAGGTCAGTATGCGTCTACATTGTGTTAACCGGCAGAGCCTATAGGACGAACACACTCATTGGGGGGTGGGGGGGGGGGGGGTGGGGGGGGGGGGGTTGTGGAGCTGTGACCAATTTCATCTGAATGAAAGACGAGCCGGCAAATTAGAGGGAGGGGGAGGGAGAGATGGACTTCAGAAACATTTAGTTGTGTTACAGTCTGAATTTAAAATGGATTCAAGCGCAGTTTCTTGTCACTGGCCTACACACAATACCCCATAAGTGGAGTTATGTTTATCAACATTTTTACAAACTAGCAAATGAAAAGCTGAAATGTCTTGAGTCAATAAGTATTCAACCCCTTTGTTATGGCAAGCCTAAATAAGTTCAGGAGTAAACAGGTGGTTAACAAGTTGCGTGCATTCACTCTGTGCTCAATAAGAGTGTTTAACAAAGACAATGTTGAACCCCACACACACACAATTATCTGTAAGGTCCCTCAGTCGAGCAGGGATTTAAAAACACATTCAACCACAAAGACCAGGGAGATTTTCCAATGCCTCGCAAAGAAGGGAACCTATTGGTAGATGGGTAAAAAATATAAAGCAGACCTTGTATATCCCTTTGATCATGGTGAAGCTATTAATTACACTTTGGATGATGTATCAATACACCCAGTCGCTACAAAGATACAGGTGTCCTTCCTAACTCAGTTACCGGAGAGGAAGGAAACCGCTCAGGGATTTCATCATGAGGCCAACGGTGACTTTACAACAGATGCAGAGTTTTATGGCTGTGATAGGAGAACACTGAGGATGGATCAACAGCATTGTAGTTACTCCACAATACTAACCTAATTGACAGAGTGAAAAGAAGGAAGCCTGTACAGAATTAAACCTATTCCAGAACATGCATCCTGTTTGCAACAAGGTACTGAAGTAATACTGCAAAAAAAAAATGGAAAAGCAATTAGATTTATGAATCTAATTGCTTGAATACTGAATACAAAGTGTTCTGAATACAGAACACTTTGAATACAAAGTGTTATGGGTATGCTTGTAGGACTGGGGAGTTTTTCAGGATAAATAAAGAGACAAAATGGAGCTACGCACAGGCCAAATCCTAGAGGGAAACCTGGTTGTCTGCTTACCACCAGACACTGGGAGATGAATTCATCTTTCAGCAGGACAATAACCTAAAACACAAGGCCAAATATACACTGGAGTTGTTTACCAAGAAGACTGTGAATGTTCCTGAGAGGCCGAGTTACAGTTTTTACTTAAATTTACTTGAAAATCTATTGTCAAGACCTGCAAAATGATTAATACACTTCAGTGAGCTCTTTTTAGGATAATCTATAAGAATTTGAGTCTTATTACCAATTGATTCTGAAAGGCAAAGTGCATTGTAAGTATAGGAATGTTTGTCCATAATAAGCGTACGGTTGTTATATGTGTGATTCTTGTGTTTTAATTCTGTTATGGTCCTAAATGACCGAGAAGGATTCTGAAAAGAATAATGGGCACATGTTGTACAATCCAGGTGTGAAACTCTTAGATTTACCCAGAATGACTCACGGCTGTAATCGCAGCCAAAGGTGTTTCTACCAAGTAGTACTCGGGTGCGAATACTTATGTAAAATATAAATCTAAACTTATTTTCACTATGTCATTATGTGGTATTGTGTGGAGATGGTTGATGAAAAAAGTATATATAATATATTCTGAATTCAGCCTGTAACAAAACGTGGATTAAGTCGAGGGGTATGAATACTTTCTGAAGGCACTGTACCTATTAGGCTTGAGAAATGGGGTTGGTGGATGTTGAGTAGGTATTTGTAGTTTGATCCAGGCTGTATCACAGCTTTATCACACCCGGCTGTGATTGGGAGCCCCATAGGGCGGCGCACAATTGGCACAGCGCTGTCCGTGTTTGGCCGGGGTAGACCGTCATTATAAATAATAATTGTTTTCTTAACTGACTTGTCTAGTTAAATAAAAAAACACTGAGTGTTGAAGTCTGTTCTTTTTAGATTGAATCATCTACGTCTAGTTAATAGGCAAGCGGCGCTAAAATAGTTTTCCCCCTTCACATAAACTCCTTCAGAAGAGGTGATTTGTTTTAATGAAAAGTGCAGTGACCGGATCTAGCAGCGTGGTCATTCATAGAAATCAATAAAGTCTGTCTCGGGGGGTGAGGTAGAAACACCATAAGAGTAGTCTCCTCTCTGTGACTTTAGTGAAGACCGTAACTGTAGTCTCCTCTCTGTGACTTTAGTGAAGACCGTAACTGTAGTCTCCTCTCTGTGACTTTAGTGAAGACCGTAACTGTAGTCTCCTCTCTGTGACTTTAGTGAAGACCGTAACTGTAGTCTCCTCTCTGTGACTTTAATGAAGACTGTAACTGTAGTCTCCTCTCTGTGACTTTAGTGAAGACTGTAACTGTAGTCTCCTCTCTGTGACTTTAGTGAAGACCGTAACTGTAGTCTCCTCTCTGTGACTTTAGTAAAGACTGTAACTGTAGTCTCCTCTCTGTGACTTTAGTAAAGACTGTAACTGTAGTCTCCTCTCTGTGACTTTAGTAAAGACCGTAACTGTAGTCTCCTCTCTGTGACTTTAGTGAAGAGCATTTTCAGTTTTCTACACTCCTTTAACAGTAGTCTAATACCCCCCAGCAGGGGGGGTGTGTTCATGGCCATTTTATGGCTGTGGACAGACTAGACTACTGGCCTATAGGATATGAGTGTGAATGGGAAAGTGTAGCCTGAGACTGAGTCTAGGCTGGAGTGGGCTGGCCCTATGCTAAAGCAACTGGAGTAGTGGGTGGGAGTGAACAGAACAGCAGTAACTGTTTCCTGTTCTGGTTATGAGACTCCATTATAGCCTATGTGTTAACTGCCTCCTGAGGCCTGCTATATCCTGCTGGGGTGATTGGCTGCTGGCTGGGCTCTCTACGGCTCTCTCCTACGGGGTTAATGGCAGGCTGCGGCATCAGCAGTAAAAATCACACTTGAAAGAGCCCATATTTATTTATTTATATATATATATATATATATATATATATATATATATATATATATATATATATATATATATTACACACACACACACACACATTGGTTCAGCTGGTCTTAAGACGACTAGGAAGGGAATTATAGAGGGGGGTTAATGGGGAAAGAGGGAGAGGAGGGTGGGAATTAGAGGGGGTGGAGAGGGGGGGTGGCAGATGTTTTACGTGCTCCTAACCAACTATGCTGGACTGCACTGTTGGTTAAGGTCTTGTAAAGTAAGCATTTCACGGTAAGGTCTACACTTGTTGTATTCGGCGCATGTGACTAAAGTTTGATTTGAAAGGGGGGGGGGGGGGTAAATGGAGAGTGATGAAATTGCAACATAGTGTGGGAAAGAGTGCGAGGCAAGGAAAAACCAAGGAGTAGTGTGGTGGAGGGGGGGGGGGACGTAGCCAGGCAGGCCTGTTCAGATGGTCCTCACACCAACTACATCAAACCTCCCTTCCCTCCAACTCTCCTGTCTTTGTTGCCATGACGTTAGTGCTGTGATCCTTGGTATGTTGACAAGGCTTGTCCATAGACTGTTAATCCAAGCTGTTGGGTTTTAGGACTTCAATAATACGGTAGTTGTGACAGGCACGTTCCTTCCCAACACGGTGTGTGAGCTAAGATGTGAATGTAACCTAGTCCATTCTTTGTTTTTGAACAATGTTCTGTTGTGTGTCTGTACCTAGTACTCTACACATGGGTATTGTACACATTTCCTGAACATACAGGTATCTTCTGTAGATAGTGGGCCTAGTTGTTAACCTTATCTCCCTCATATCAGTTCTCTGTGCCATGAGGGTGCCATGAGGGTGCCATGAGGGTGCCACGTGTGCCCATGTCAGCGCCTCTCCTGCTGAAACAGGTTTATAGGAGAACCGAGAGGCTTAATAGGTGTTTTTAGGGAAAAGTGCCCGAGTACCCGGACTCCTCACTCCTTCTCACTCTCTTTCCTTCTCACTCCTTCTCACCCTCTTTCTTCTCACCTTCTTTCTTCCTCACTCCTTCTCACTCTCTTTCCTCCCCCCTCCTCACTCCTTCTCAGCATCCCGGAGTCACTTCTTCACTGTTGACGTTGAGACTGGTGTTTTGCGGGTACTATTTAATGAAGACTGGCGTTTTGCGGGTACTGTAATGAACTCAGACCCCTTGAAAAAGTCAAGGGGTCTGAGTACTTACCGATGGCACTATCTACCTCAGTTACCTCGTACCCCTGCACATCAACTCTGTACTGGTTATTATTACTCATTGTGTATTTATTATTACTTTTCTATTATTTTTCTATTTTTATTTCTCTCTGCATTGGTGGGAAGGGTTGGTAAGTAAGCATTTCACGGTTTAGTCTACACTGAAGCATGTGACAAATACAAAGTAGTGTTTTATTAGGAAAGGTTTTTGTGTAGGCTACCTTCTAAAACTCTTTCTGCCCTGTAGGTAAGTTTGAGGAGAGGGAGGATCGTGTACCTAAGTTGGAGCAGCTCAACTCCCTGGGCTTCATGTGTTCTCTGAGCCTTGTTCTCAACAAGAGAGACCTCATCAAGATGGAGCTGCTGCTGTTGGAGACGTTCAGCTGGAACCTGTGTATGCCCACCCCGGCCCACTTCATAGACTACTACCTCCAGGCCTCGGTGCAGGAGGGAGACCTGTACAACGGCTGGCCTCTCTCCTCCCTCTCCAAGACCAAAACCTTTATGGAAAAGTACACACACTACTTCCTGGAGGTGTCACTGCAAGGTGAGAGGTGACGAGGTGGATGGAGGGATTGAAGGAGAGGTGATGGGTCGGGTGAAGGAATGAGAGCACAGGAGAAAGGTTAAAGCGAGACAGAGGAGGGATGGAAGGAGAGGTGATGGGTGGGGTGAAGGAATCAGAGCACAGGAGAAAGGTTAAAGCGAGACAGAGGAGGGATGGAAGGAGAGGTGATGGGTGGGGTGAAGGAATCAGAGCACAGGAGAAAGGTTAAAGCGAGACAGAGGAGGGATGGAAGGAGAGGTGATGGGTGGGGTGAAGGAATCAGAGCACAGGAGAAAGGTTAAAGCGAGACAGAGGAGGGATGGAAGGAGAGGTGATGGGTGGGGTGAAGGAATCGGAGCACAGGAGAAAGGTTAAAGCGAGACAGAGGAGGGATGGAAGGAGAGGTGATGGGTGGGGTGAAGGAATCAGAGCACAGGAGAAAGGTTAAAGCGAGACAGAGGAGGGATGGAAGGAGAGGTGATGGGTGGGGTGAAGGAATCAGAGCACAGGAGAAAGGTTAAAGCGAGACAGAGGAGGGATGGAAGGAGAGGTGATGGGTGGGGTGAAGGAATCAGAGCACAGGAGAAAGGTTAAAGCGAGACAGAGGAGGGATGGAAGGAGAGGTGATGGGTGGGGTGAAGGAATCGGAGCACAGGAGAAAGGTTAAAGCGAGACAGAGGAGGGATGGAAGGAGAGGTGATGGGTGGGGTGAAGGAATCAGAGCACAGGAGAAAGGTTAAAGCGAGACAGAGGAGGGATGGAAGGGAGAAAAACAGAGGGACAGTTATGAAATATTTGTAGACTCATGTGCTTGTCACAAACTAACAGTCTGATTGGCTGTGTTCCTCTAGACCACTACTAACAGTCTGATTGGCTGTGTTCCTCTAGACCACTACTAACAGTCTGATTGGCTGTGTTCCTCTAGACCACTACTAACAGTCTGATTGGCTGTGTTCCTCTAGACCACTACTAACAGTCTGATTGGCTGTGTTCCTCTAGACCATGCGTTCCTGAGTTTCCGGCCGTCTCAGGTGGCAGCAGCATGCGTAGCGGCGTCTCGTATCTGTCTCCAGATTTCTCCGAGCTGGACCACGTCTCTACACCTACTGACTGGATACACCTGGGACCACCTCACACACTGCATCAAACTCATGCTGCTGTAAGTCTCTCACACACACACACACCTGGGTCCACCTCACACACCTGGGGCCACCTCACACACCTGGGGCCACCTCACACACCTGGGGCCACCTCACACACCTGGGGCCACCTCACACACCTGGGGCCACCTCACCTCACATTAAGTCTCTCTCATACAGGACAGACACACCTGAGACCAGTTGAATGCTTGTATGCAAAGACCTAATTATATCCATTTGACCGAGCCGATCTCCATGTTAATTCTCTCATTGCTCATGTAGGTTAACTGTAAACACATGACAATCCACTGTCACCGTCCTCAGATGATAACACGTCTTGTTCTACCTCCCTGTCTGTCTCTCCTCCACAGTGCCCATGACAACGATGTGAAGGAGGCCAACAAACCCAAATCCACCCCTCCATTGTCTTGCTCCTCCTCTCTCCAGTCCCACCCTCCTCCCTCCCACCTCTCCCCGGTCCAGAGACCAGCTACCTCCTCCAATCCCCAGCAACTCCTCTTCCAGCCTGGCCCAGTGGGCTTCCCTCACCTCTCCCAGCACTCCCCCTCCCTGTCCCAGCTCCATGCGCTAGCTGACTCCCAGGCTTTGGGGCCTGCTGTGGTCAACATGTCCCAGGACATCCTCCAGAGCCACAGGATGGGGCTGCTCACTGGGGCCAACACCATGACCTCCACAGCAGGGACCTTCCCCTCCTATCCTAGCCTGACTTCGGGGCTGCAGCCTGGGGCTCGGGTGGCACCGCTGGCCTTGCAGGGCCCCATCTCCATGCAGGTAGCCTTGGCTGCGGAGCCGCGACACTGCCTCAGCATGGCCTACAGCGGAGGGTACCTGGGGGGCGTGGGCCCCCACCACACCTTCACGTCAGCGGGCTGCTTCGATAGGTGACGCCAGGAGACGGAGGAGAGGATGAACAGCAAACCGCCCCGAGCCAGGGACAGGGAGCGCTCCAATCCTCTTCCCTCACTACTTCCTCCTCCTCTCCGCTCCCTGGCAGACCTCCTCTCCATCTCCGTCAGCACCCCGTCCCCCTCCTCGGCCGCCCCCCGCCCTGCGCCCCCCACCCTCAGACAGAGACGGCGAGAAAGACGGCTAAAACACAAGCAAAGGTCAAAGGGCACCGATGACCCCGTAGAGGTCATCACACTGACATGACACCTGATGTCACTGACTGATGTTGAACGCTGTGTTCCGATCACGTCACAGGAACACGATTCCAAGGCAATAGCATTAACCCACTGTAGAATGGTCACGGTATGTCCCTGATTAAGATGCTGTTATCACTGTGAACCAGAGGCTATGCAGCATGATTCCTCCTCAGTGCCTCCTGTGTTTCGACCAGAGTGATGTCTGTCTGTGAATTCAGATGAAGTGCTGCTGGGTCTCTCACTGTAATCCAAAAATATCAACTCAACTGAAGACGAGAAATAGGCCAGTAAAGTGACATATTGAGCTGCTGACTTGGGAACAGTGGTATGAAGTGTTATAAGTAGACATACCAGTGAATTTAAAAGGCTGTGTCACTTGCTATGTCAGCCTTATATCACTCTTATGCCAGTGAATAAAGGGATTATGTCACTCGTCACTAAGTGCTCCAGGGACATTCTGAGAATTCCTACCCAAAATCCTCTCTGGCTGGGGAGGGGAGGCCACAGAGTTCATTGTTCTGTCACAGCAGGGGAAATCCATAGTTTTAACATAGCTGTCATGTTTTGGCTTTCTCTTCTTTCATCCTTCTCCCTTCCTTCCTCCTTGTCACCTCTCCTTACAGCCTTTATTCTCCCTTCCTCCCTCCTTGTCACCTCTCCTTACAGCCACCAAGTCTCGTAATGAGGGTTAAAAAGTGAAGCTTTGTTTCCCACGTCCCTCCACTCAGACTTTAAGTGGAAGTGAACTGACATGGAATGCTCATGATAAAGGAGACTTGGAAACATAGAAATAGAATGATTGGCATTCTAATTCTATGCTTAGAACTTTGTTGAAGTAGACAATGAAATGCTGCTGCCTTCTATTAGAAGTGATGGTTCTGTGTGAGCTGAAGACTTGTTTCCATGAACCACAGCGTATATCAGGGACTTGATTTAATGGATTACTTGAATACGATGCCATTGAAACGTGCCGTAGCTTTTTATTTATATTGACACATTTATTCATTGTTGCTTTATTTTGTATTCTTTGGTTAAGTAAGTTTAGTTTGAGTTCTTTTTATACCAGCGTGTAAACAGCCTATAAACATTGTTCATTTGTAATGTTTTTTTCTGTGCCCTTGTATAACTGTATATTCAGGCTCAGGTTAGGCTGAGAATATCCAATCAGCCGTCTCCTTATTGCTGAGGTTACCCGATCAGCTGTCTTCATACTGTGTCCTAATGAGTGTGTTTTAAGTAGATATTAGCATGGCACCCAGGAGGGTTTCTCACGTATCTACCTCTCTGAGGAAGAGGACCTGAATTTTTAAATGACATACTGAGCTATATAAACAAACACTAAGTTTGCATCCTGGTAGAATCCGTGACCTTGAGGACGATGAAACACACAGCCCATCTGCAGCTTGTCATTACTAATTGCTTCCCACATTTCCAGCACTGCATTTCCCAAACTTCTACTTCCTGTTGGAACGTAAACACATCCAGATTCCCCTTCTGGGTCTCGCTGGTTACCGTGGCGATGGCCCAAAAAAATCTACATCGGGCTCACTCAGAAGGAGAGTTAGTTGGAACGTTATAGAATGTTTAGATAGAAATGTGCTATTTAGATCAGCTATGGGTATCTGTTGTGTAGAGCAGGGAATAATGGAAGCTCTATAAATCACATTTCTATCTGCTACGGTGTAAACTTCTGGTCCTATTCTCTGTCCGTATGCTTTTGAATGTGTATGTTTTTACTGTGGTTGTACCTTGTCCCCAGCAGTTTTCAGACTTAAACTATGCTGATACTACTAAGGCTGTGTTCTGGTTCTCAGAACATTTTCTATATAGGTTTTTATGTTCTGATTCTCAATGTTCCAGGCTTAGATATCAGAGATTTATTTCATTGAACGCTGTATGAAGCCTGCTTAAGCAAGTTATCTGTCAAGCATTTGAAATGTGTCTAAACCTTTTTATAGCATGAACATACCTTACTGTAGTCTAGATAGTAATTTACTAGAAATGGAATGAAGGGCTTACTAGAGAACTGTATGTTGTTACTAGCAACCAAATATCTTTCTGCCTGATCTCTTCTGAACTATGTCAATCTACCCAGACCCACTCACTGTACGGCCATCACTACTTTTTATAGACAAAGGGATTCTGCCTTTTTTGTTAACTACAGTTTGTTATTTTACATTCCTGTTATTTTAAGTGTATTTTATTTACTCTTGTTCTTCCTGTGTTTAATAAAGATGGATGCAGTCGGCGTGGAGTACTGGGTCATATTCATTAGGCACCAAACGGAAGAAAACGGACAAACAGGGAGGGACTATATTAACTTGTCCAATTTAGAAAGATTTTTTTTCTGTTGCAAAACGTTTTGCTACGGTGTGACCTAATGAATACGACCCTGTTTTAGATAAAAGAACTCGGTCTTCCCTCACTAAAAAGCTACTTCTCGCTGAGGTCTCAAGGTGCAATATGTTTTTGTTTGTAGAACCATAGCAATAGAATTGATTCCTTCTATTTCTACTGCTAGAGGTCTTCTCTCACAGCCGTCACTGTCTCGTGTATAGCTCTCACCACTGGTTCATCTTTTATAACTTAATTCTTTGACATTATTGTGTGATTTGACTCGACGTTGATCCTTGCTGCCAGAAAGCCGAGAGCTCTGAACACTATGTTGCATATTGCAGCCTTGATTGGTGTCCTGTACGTGTTGCTATAGCGATACTGTGCATTTTTCTATGTCCACAGAACTGTGCTGAGAAACACACACACACACAACCACACTACTTGTCCAATGAAATGACACCAGAAATGTCCCACGTCTATTTTTGTAAAGCTGTTTTTGTAGTCTTTGTTGAAGTGACACAGAGATAAGTTTCTTTTATCAGATGAGCCGTTGAAATAAACAACAAAAATGAACTAAATATCGTCACTCCGTCGGTGTGTTTTTTTGTTTGATGTTTAGGCTATTTAATTATCGTTTACAAGTTATTGTATGGTATTGAAATATGGGCATGGCCTTACTGAAACAATGCTGCTTCCCAATGGCACCCTATTGCCTAAATGACTCTGGTCAAAAGGAGTGCGCTATATAGGGTATTTGTATTTATTATGGATCCCCATTAGCTGCTGCCAAAGCTGCAGCTACTCTTGCTGGGGTCCAGCAAAATGAAGGCAGTTTATACAATTTTAAAACATTATAATACATTCACAGATTTCACAACAAACTGTGTGCCCTCAAGCCCCTACTCCACCACTGCCTATCTACAGTTCAAAATCCATGTGTATGTATAGTGCGTATGTTATCGTGTGTGTAAGTGTCTGCCAATGTTTGTTGCTTCACAGTCCCCGCTGTTCCATCAGGTGTATTTTATCTGTTTTTTTTATTGTTATTTTACTGCTTGTGTCAGTTACTTGATGTGGAATAGAGTTCCATGTAGTCATTACTCCCTGTAGTACTGTGTGCCTCCCATAGTCTCTTCTGGACTTGGGGACTGTGAAGAGACCTCTTATGGCAGGTCTTGTGGGGTATGCATGTGTGTCTGAGCTGTATGCCAGTAGTTTAGACAGACAGCTCGGTACATTCAACATGTCAATACCTCTCATAAATACAATTAGTGATGAAGTCAATCTCTCCTCCACTTTCAGCCAGGAGAAATTGACATGCCTATTATTAATATTAGCTCTGTGTACATCCGAGGGCCAGCCGTGCTGCCCTGTTCTGAGCCAATTGCAATTATCATTTGGGACGCACAAATATCTTACACCGATCCAATCACGTCAGGCCATTTGACATGTTTCATGGAAGAGGGAAAAGGTTCAACAGAAAATTTTCACATGATTCAAACAGGACCTTGGCCTAGCTGACTGAAAACCAAGGGGGAGGAATATAAAAAGTGCCCCACGGACATTTCTCTACAAATCAACTCTTCTTCTCTTCAGCCCTCACACTCCACCCACCCGTCTCATTCAGAGTGGTCTGTGTTCTATGACATTCTGTCATAGAGGCCCATTCATCACTCACTATCAATGACGCGTGTGTAGTGAATATGAACACACATTTAGCACACACTGTTGTCACACAGTGACACACATTACCATCCGATTAAATCCTTCCAAAATAATTGTGCAATGTAGAAATGCAGATATACTACAGCTTCCCATGGGATCACTAGATTATCATCGGAGGATAATGTAGTGAGATCACGTAGCAGGAGTCACCAGCCACACAGCCCATCTGTAGAGACTAGTGCAGTGGGGGTGGGATGTGAAGCCTTGAGCACATATAAAAAACCACCATGGCTCCTTCAGTTACCCCAGCCTTCTATAGTGCTGTTGGAGGATGTGGTAGTCAGTTCAAGGTATGGTGGGGTGGGAGGTATGGTGAAGGTGGGGTGGAAGGTATGGTGGGGTATGGTGCAGTGGGAGGTATGGTGCAGTGGGAGGTATGGTGGGGTGGGGTGCAGTGGGAGGTATGGTGGGGTGGGAGGTATGGTGGGGTGGGGTGCAGTGGGAGGTCTGGTGGGGTGAGAGGTATGGTGCAGTGGGAGGTATGGTGGGGTGGGAGGTATTGTGCAGTGGGAGGTATGGTGGGGTGATGTGCAGTAGGAGGTATGGTGGGGTGGGAGGTATGGTGGGGTGGGGTGCAGTGGGAGGTCTGGTGGGGTGAGAGGTATGGTGCAGTGGGAGGTATGATGGGGTGGGAGGTATTGTGCAGTGGGAGGTATGGTGGGGTGGGGTGCAGTGGGAGGTATGGTGGGGTGGGAGGTCTGGTGGGGTGGGGTGGGAGGTATGGTGGGGTGGGAGGATTGGTGGGGTGGGAGGTCTGGTGGGGTGGGGTGCAGTGGGAGGTATGGTGCAGTGGGAGGTATGGTGGGGTGGGGTGCAGTGGTAGGTATGGTGGGGTGGGAGGTATGGTGGGGTGAGAGGTATGGTGCAGTGGGAGGTATGGTGGGGTGGGAGGATTGGTGGGGCGGGAGGTATGGTGGGGTGGGGTGCAGTGGGAGGTCTGGTGGGGTGGGGTGCAGTGGGAGGTATGGTGCAGTGGGAGGTATGGTGGGGTGGGGTGCAGTGGGAGGTATGGTGGGGTGGGAGGTATGGTGGGGTGAGAGGTATGGTGGGGTGGGGTGGGAGGTATGGTGCAGTGGGAGGTATGGTGGGGTGGGGTGCAGTGGGAGGTATGGTGGGGTGAGAGGTATGGTGCAGTGGGAGGTATGGTGGGGTGGGAGGATTGGTGGGGTGGGAGGTATGGTGGGGTGGGGTGCAGTGGGAGGTCTGGTGGGGTGAGAGGATTGGTCGGGTGGGGTGCAGTGGGAGGTATGGTGGGGTGGGGTGCAGTGGGAGGTATGGTGGGGTGGGAGGTCTGGTGGGGTGGGGTGCAGTGGGAGGTATGGTGGGGTGAGAGGTATGGTGCAGTGGGAGGTATGGTGGGGTGGGAGGTATTGTGCAGTGGGAGGTATGGTGGGGTGGGAGGTATGGTGGGGTGGGGTGCAGTGGGAGGTCTGGTGGGGTGAGAGGTATGGTGCAGTGGGAGGTATGGTGGGGTGGGAGGTATGGTGGGGTGGGGTGCAGTGGGAGGTATGGTGGGGTGGGAGGTCTGGTGGGGTGGGGTGCAGTGGGAGGTATGGTGGGGTGGGAGGTATGGTGGGGTGGGGTGCAGTGGGAGGTCTGGTGGGGTGAGAGGTATGGTGCAGTGGGAGGTATGGTGGGGTGGGAGGTATTGTGCAGTGGGAGGTATGGTGGGGTGGGAGGTATGGTGGGGTGGGGTGCAGTGGGAGGTCTGGTGGGGTGAGAGGTATGGTGCAGTGGGAGGTATGGTGGGGTGGGAGGTATGGTGGGGTGGGGTGCAGTGGGAGGTCTGGTGGGGTGAGAGGTATGGTGCAGTGGGAGGTATGGTGGGGTGGGAGGTATTGTGCAGTGGGAGGTATGGTGGGGTGGGAGGTATGGTGGGGTGGGGTGCAGTGGGAGGTCTGGTGGGGTGAGAGGTATGGTGCAGTGGGAGGTATGGTGGGGTGGGAGGTATTGTGCAGTGGGAGGTATGGTGGGGTGGGGTGCAGTGGGAGGTATGGTGGGGTGGGAGGTCTGGTGGGGTGGGGTGCAGTGGGAGGTATGGTGGGGTGGGAGGTATGGTGGGGTGGGAGGATTGGTGGGGTGGGAGGTCTGGTGGGGTGGGGTGCAGTGGGAGGTATGGTGCAGTGGGAGGTATGGTGGGGTGGGGTGCAGTGGGAGGTATGGTGGGGTGGGAGGTATGGTGCAGTGGGAGGTATGGTGGGGTGGGAGGATTGGTGGGGTGGGTGGTATGGTGGGGTGGGGTGCAGTGGGAGGTCTGGTGGGGTGGGGTGCAGTGGGAGGTATGGTGCAGTGGGAGGTATGGTGCAGTGGGACGTATTTTGGGGTGCAGTGGGAGGTATGGTGGGGTGGGGTGCAGTGGGAGGTATGGTGGGGTGGGGTGCAGTGGGAGGTATGGTGGGGTGGGGTGCAGTGGGAGGTATGGTGCAGTGGGAGGTATGGTGGGGTGTGGTGCAGTGGGAGGTACGGTGGGGTATGGTGCAGTGGGAGGTATGGTGGGGTGGGAGGTATGGTGGGGTGAGAGGTATGGTGGGGTG
This sequence comes from Salvelinus fontinalis, assembly GCF_029448725.1. Taxonomy (NCBI): domain Eukaryota; kingdom Metazoa; phylum Chordata; class Actinopteri; order Salmoniformes; family Salmonidae; genus Salvelinus; species Salvelinus fontinalis. The sequence goes on from NC_074693.1 coordinate 11,933,274, forward strand.
GGAGGTATGGTGGGGTGGGTGGTATGGTGGGGTGAGAGGTATGGTGCAGTGGGAGGTATGGTGGGGTGGGAGGATTGGTGGGGTGGGGTGCAGTGGGGTGTGGGGTGGCGTGCAATGGGAGGTATGGTGGGGTGGGTGGTATGGTGCAGTGGGAGGTATGGTGGGGTTGGAGGTATGGTGCAGTGGGAGGTATGGTGGGGTGGGAGGTATGGTGCAGTGGGAGGTATGGTGGGGTGGGTGGTATGGTGGGGTATGGTGCAGTGGGAGGTATGGTGGGTTGAGAGTTATGGTGCAGTGGGAGGTATGGTGGGGTGGGAGGTATGGTGGGGTGGGAGGTATGGTGCAGTGGGAGGTATGGTGGGGTGGGAGGTATGGTGCAGTGGGAGGTCTGGTGGGGTGAGAGGTATGGTGCAGTGGGAGGTCTGGTGGGGTGAGAGGTATGGTGGGGTGGGAGGTATGGTGCAGTGGGAGGTATGGTGCAGTGGGAGGTCTGGTGGGGTGAGAGGTCTGGTGGGGTGGGAGGTATGGTGCAGTGGGAGGTATGGTGGGGTTTGGTGCAGTGGGAGGTATGGTGGGGTGGGAGGTATGGTGCAGTGGGAGGTATGGTGGGGTGGGAGGTATGGTGCAGTGGGAGGTATGGTGGGGTATGGTGCAGTGGGAGGTATGGTGGGGTGGGAGGTATGGTGGGGTGGGGTGCAGTGGGAGGTCTGGTGGGGTGAGAGGTATGGTGCAGTGGGAGGTCTGGTGGGGTGAGAGGTATGGTGGGGTGGGAGGTATGGTGCAGTGGGAGGTATGGTGCAGTGGGAGGTATGGTGGGGTGGGAGGTATGGTGCAGTGGGAGGTCTGGTGGGGTGAGAGGTATGGTGGGGTGGGAGGTATGGTGGGGTGGGAGGTATGGTGCAGTGGGAGGTATGGTGGGGTGGGAGGTATGGTGCAGTGGGAGGTCTGGTGGGGTGAGAGGTATGGTGGGGTGGGAGGTATGGTGCAGTGGGAGGTATGGTGGGGTGGGAGGTATGGTGCAGTGGGAGGTATGGTGGGGTGGGAGGTATGGTGCAGTGGGAGGTATGGTGGGGTGAGAGGTATGGTGCAGTGGGAGGTTTGGTGGGGTGGGAGGTATGGTGCAGTGGGAGGTATGGTGGGGTGGGAGGTATGGTGCAGTGGGAGGTCTGGTGGGGTGAGAGGTCTGGTGGGGTGAGAGGTATGGTGCAGTGGGAGGTCTGGTGGGGTGAGAGGTCTGGTGGGGTGAGAGGTATGGTGGGGTGGGAGGTATGGTGCAGTGGGAGGTATGGTGCAGTGGGAGGTATGGTGCAGTGGGAGGTCTGGTGGGGTGAGAGGTCTGGTGGGGTGGGAGGTATGGTGGGGTGGGAGGTATGGTGCAGTGGGAGGTATGATGGGGTATGGTGCAGTGGGAGGTATGGTGGGGTGGGAGGTATGGTGCAGTGGGAGGTATGGTGCAGTGGGAGGTCTGGTGGGGTGGGAGGTATGGTGGGGTGGGAGGTATGGTGCAGTGGGAGGTATGGTGGGGTATGGTGCAGTGGGAGGTATGGTGGGGTGGGAGGTATGGTGCAGTGGGAGGTATGGTGGGGTGGGAGGTATGGTGCAGTGGGAGGTATGGTGGGGTGGGAGGTATGGTGCAGTGGGAGGTATGGTGGGGTGGGAGGTATGGTTGGGTGAGAGGTATGGTGCAGTGGGAGGTGGGGTGGGGTATGGTGCAGTGGGAGGTATGGTGGGGTGGGAGGTATGGTAGGGTGGGAGGTATTGTGCAGTGGGAGGTATGGTGCAGTGGGAGGTATGGTGAGGTGGGAGGTATTGTGCAGTGGGAGGTATGGTGGGGTGGGAGGTCTGGTGGGGTGGGAGGTCTGGTGGGAGGTATGGTGGGGTGCAGTGGGAGGTATGGTGGGGTGGGAGGTCTGGTGGGGTGGGAGTTATGGTAGGGTGGGAGGTATTGTGCAGTGGGAGGTATGGTAGGGTGGGAGGTATTGTGCAGTGGGAGGTATGGTGGGGTGGGAGGTATTGTGCAGTGGGAGGTATGGTGGGGTGGGGTGCAGTGGGAGGTCTGGTGGGGTGGGGTGCAGTGGGAGGTCTGGTGGGGTGGGTGTTAGAGCCACTAGTGGATCATTCTCTCCAGGCTTTGTTTGTGGAGCTAAAATGGAGGGTTGCCGGCTTCCTTTTAATTTGTCTGTTGAAGGAGGGTGTGTGTGTGTTTGTGTGTGTGTGTGTGTGTGTGTGTGGGGGGGGGGGGCTTCTTCAAGACAAGCTGGCCAGGATAAGATTAATGCATTGGCCCAGGGATTACATTTATTTAGAAAGTAAAACCATAAATGTCTATTTAGTTGTAGACTACTAGGCCTGTATTCCATTAGAATTCATTCTGCACTGTAGGCCTGGACAAATGACAAACAGCGTGATTTAAATCCCCTCCAACACTGACTGACATCAATGTTAACATTTGTTGATAATTCTGTGACTGCCCAGTTTATAAAACCAGACATTTGAGTAGAGTGGCCAAACCACTCATTTTTAAATGTAATCCGTTACAGTTACTGTTTAGGCCTAACCTGTGCAAAATTGTGTAATCGTTGTAATATATTTTTGGATTACCCAAAAATCAGTAACATAATGTCATTACTTTCATACTCAGACATCTTGAGACATTGTCGTTTTTGAAGATGTGTCCACAGATGTTTTAAGACGTATTAAAACACATTTCTAAGAAGACATTCAATGCAATACTATGGGACATGTCTCAAGACATGTATTATTTAGACAGCACCTAACAACATTGTATGTATATATTGTATGTATATATATTATTAAATAATGATAACAATAATACAAAATATTCAAGAAATATACTAAATATATAATGATTGAGAGAGAGAGAGACCTGAACCCTGAGAAGAGAGAATATCTCTCTGGTTGGACAACTTCATATGTAGCGTTCTCAGTGTCCAGGCCACTCTTTTACATTTGAATTCAAAGCATTATGAGAAAAGGCAAAACAAAACATAATTCAAATACATGTGAGGATCAACTCTGGCCTGCACTCATATTCCTGTTCATAAAGTTTGGAACTTAGAAATGTTCAACATATCAAATTCACGGAACATTCTTTAGAAAAACCGACAGTAGATGCAAGTCTCAAAACAACAGTCTGTCAAACCTGGAGGATTTACAATCAGATTTTCAACTTGTTGTAAGCAAGCAAAGCATTTGAATGGATAATATATGTTAGTCCAGAATAACACTTTGTCAATATTAAGAAATATGTTTTGACATCTTGTTTAAGCACTGCCATAATGTTATATTGAAGACTCTGTTTAGCTAGCTAGGTAACGACTGTCATTATCTGAGGTAAATGAATAAAACATCTCTAAATCCAGGTTGTTACATTTTTACTGTTGCCTTTGACGCCAAACTGCGGTCAGGTTAAGATCCTGGTGAGGACGACAAGCATGTAGGTGAGCTTCCCTGAGACGATTTCTGACAATTTGTGCAGAAATTCTTTGGTTGTGCAAACCCATAGTTTCATCAGCTGTCCAGGTGGCTCGTCTCAGACGATCCCGCAGGTGAAGAAGCCGGATGTAGACGTCCTGGGCTGGCGTGGTTACATGTGGTCTGTGGTTGTGAGGCCGGTTGGACGTACTAGCAAATTCTCTAAAACGATGTTGGAAGCAGCTTATGGTAGAGAAATGAACATTATCTGACAACAACTCTGGTGGACATTCCCGCAGTCAGCATGCCAATTGCACGCTCCCTCAAAACCTGAGACATCTGTAGCATTGTGTTGTGTGACAAAACTGTGAATTGTTGAGGGGCTTTTTCTTGTCCCGAGCACAAGGTGCATCTATGCAATGATAATGCTGTTTAATCATATTCTTGATATGCCACATCTGTCAGGTGGATGGATTATCTTGGCAAACAAGAATTGCTCACCAACAGGGATGTAAACAAATTTGTGCATAACATTTCTGAGAAATAAACTTTTTGTGTGCATGGAACATTTCTGGGATCTTTTATTTTTTAACATGGCACCAACACTTTACATATTTTGTTTCTATGTTTTTATATCTACAGTACCAGTCAAAAGTTTGAACACACCTACTCATTCAAGGCTTTAAAAAATATTTTTTTTAAACTATTTTCTACATTGTAGAATAATAGTGAAGACATCAAAACTATGAAATAACACATATGTAATAACCTAAAAAGTGTTAAACAAATCAAAATATATTTTAGATTTTAGATTCTTCAAAGTAGCCACCCTTTGCCTTAAGGCAGTTATATACAATAAATAATATGACATTATGACATGGGTCTCCCGGGTGGCGCAGTGGTCTAGAGCACTGCATCGCAGTGCTAGCTGCGCCACCAGAGTCTCTGGGTTCCCGCCCAGGCTCTGCCGCAGCCGGCCGCGACCGGGAGGTCTGTGGGGCGACGCACAATTGGCTTAGCGTCGTCTGGGTTAGGGAGGGTTTGGCCGGTAGGGATAGGTGGATATTGTTAAGTGTAAAGTGTGTAAAGTGTATATTGTAAAGTGGTTGTTCCACTGGATATCATAAGGTGAATGCACCAATTTGTAAGTCGCTCTGGATAAGAGTGTCTGCTAAATGACTTAAATGTAAATTACATTTCCTTACACTTTCCACCAGGGGCGCAACTTTGGTTTTATTCTAAGAATCTGTACATTCTGTGAATGTCGATCTATTCAATAATCTGTATATTCTGTGAATCAATCAATCAATCAAATGTATTTATAAAGCCCTTTTCACATCAGCTGATGTCACAAAGTGCTGTACAGAAACCCAGCCTAAAACCCCAAACAGCAAGCAATGCAGATGTAGAAGCACGGTGGCTAGGAAAAACTCCCTAGAAAGGCCGGAACCTAGGAAGAAACAGGCTTTGAGGGGTGGCCAGTCCTCTTCTGGCTGTGCCGGTGGAGATTATAACAGAACATGGCCAAGATGTTCAAACGTTTATAGATGACCAGCAGGGTCAGATAATAATATTCACAGTGGTTGTAGAGGGTGCAAAAGGTCAGCACCTCAGGAGTAAATGTCAATTGGCTTTTCATAGCCGATCATTCAGAGTTAGAGACAGCAGGTGCATAGAGAGAGAGTCCAAAACAGCAGGTCCGGGACAAGGTAGCACGTCCAGTAAACAGGTCAGGGTTCCATAGCCGCAGGCAGAACAGTTGAAACTGGAGCAGCAGCATGACCAGGTGGACTGGGGACAGCAAGGAGTCATCAGGCCAGGTAGTCCTGAGGTATGGTCCTAGGGACCTCCGAGAGAAGAGAGAGAGAAAGAGAGAGCAAAAGAGAGAGAGAGAATTAGAGGGAGCATACTTAAATTCACACAATGTCTATCTATTCTATAATCTGTACATTCTGTGAATGTCTATCTATTCTATAATCTTACATTTACATATCACACCTATTGAGAAATAATCTCATAGTTAAATGTGCTATTTATATTTCACTGTTCTTATGTCCTTGAACATCAGAGGTATGCTGCAAGTGTTGATTAAGTTTTCTGTAAGTAAATATGTTCAACTGCTTTAAACTGTTTGTCCTAGAAATGAGTAAGTAATTGCCAAATCACTACAAGACAAAGTAAGTAAGCAACTGAACCATAGAAATACTATTTATAGAGCCTTGAAACATCTTATTATTTTTAAGATGTCTTCTATATTCAAGACATCTTGAGACCGTCTGTAGATGCATCTTAAAGATGTCTTGACGTCTCACGACATGTCTTAAATCATCTTTACTGACATGTCTTAAGACTTCTCAAGACATGTCTTAAAATGTCTTAAGTGGTCTCAAGACATGGTGATGGCTGGGTTTGTTCAGTTACTTTTGGATTACTTCCCACTGAAAAGGCATTAGAAGTGACAAAAAGGATCCATAAAACGGATTTGGTGTGTCATCATAGTGGTTTATTTGACTTGTGATCAGATTTGTTCAGGTGGAACAAACTTCAACTTGAGTGTTTTATCAATGTTGAACTGAATGTCATTGAGAAAAGTAATCCAATACGTATTTTTTGTAACTGTAAATGATTACATGTAGTCAGTTACTACCCAACCTTGGGCGCGACCTTGTGGTGGGCCGTCAAGGCAGGAAGTCAGGAACGCTTCAAAGGATCATAAACTGATGTAATGGCACCATCTAGTGGAGAAAGAGAGAAACCTCAGTGGCGCCATTTGCAAAGTTGTGAGCATTTGCATACTTCGAACGTTTAAATTATAGGCATCCGCTGATTGTTCGTTTTCGTTGGCTTTTTAACTATGTGCTCATCTATGATTGACAATATATGTTTGTTTTAGCAACTATAAAAACGTTCCATACAACGTTGAAAGCGATAATCAAACAAAAATAATGTTTTTGAACTTTGAAAGGTAACAATGAAAATATAATTCCCATATAGAAGGTAAATTAAACAACAACAAAAAAATAGGACACGGTCAAAGTTCTTGAGAAGTAACATAGGAACCATTTTAGTGGGAGTTGCTGTTTCCTACCCGGATCAGGAACATGGTTATCCAGGATCCATGGTGTCTTACATAGGCCGAGTGAGCAAAATGAGAGGTTTTTGTACATTTATCAGCAGGCCACTGCTTTTCTTATTTCTTCACTTTACTCTAGTGAAATGCGATATAACAGACGGCAATGTTGAGCACTTAAAGCGTGAACATTCGCTCATGAAGCCGTACCAGGGTAAGTACGGTAACAGCATGTGAAATCGATAGCTTAGTTAGCTAGCTAACTGTTATCTTGTTAGAAACGTTAGCTGCTAAGTCATACTACACTGAACAAAAATATAAACGCATCATGTAAAGTCTTGGTTTCACGAGCTTAAATAAAATATCCCAGAAATTATCCACACGCACAAAAAGCTTGCACACATTTGTTTACATCCCAGTTAATTTGTATTTTTCCTTGGCCAAGATAATCCATCCACCTGACAGGTGTGACATATCAATACGCTGGTTAAACAGCATGATCATTACACCGATGCACCTTTGTGCTGGGGACAGGAAAAGGCCCTTCAAATTGGAAGTTTTGTCACAAAACACAATGCCACAGACGTTCCAAGGGAGTGTGCAATTGTCACTTTTCATGAGGCAAATGGTCACACCAGACACTGACAGGTTTTCTGATTCACACCCCTACTTTTATTTTTTTAAAGGTATTTGTGACCAACAGACACATCTGTATTCCAGTCATGTGAAATCCATAGATTAGGGCCTAAGGAATTTATTTCAATTGACTGATTTTCTTATATGAACTGTAACTCAGTGAAATAGTGTGCAGCTGCAGCCTGCAATTCGGGGCGTACCTGTATCTGCAGGAACGCACCCCCTCGAGCATCCCATTGGTTCCTTCATGAACACTCTTAACTAGCACGGTGTTGCCCCGCCTGTTGTGTACCCGAGAACATTGCCTGCTAGCTACTCTGGTACACAGCAGGTGGGAGGCGGGGGTGACACTGTGTACTAGTAGCACAGTGTGCTAGCTTGCTAGTTAGCCAGCTAACATATGGTGTTGGATTTTCATTTATTTATAACTAACCCAAGAAAGACCACAGCCTGTTTTCAATTTGAGCAAATTAATTGTGGTGACGCTTGTGAGAGCCTATTGGCATGTTTTTTTTATGTTTTTGCATATTTAGGGAGGGAAGTGCGCAATAACTCAATTCGCCCTTGCACTCATTCTAAACAAAAATAAATACAACCATGGCAAAGGGAAAAGTCTACAAAAATTAGTCCATTCTGTTCATAACAGATTTTAGTTTTGAAAACAGAAACTGTATTGTTAGAGAAATGTTTAATTGACGAGAAAAGTAGCAGAATGTCGTCAAATCCATCTCTATCTTGTCCCACTGCTGGCCCCTGGGCTTCCTCTCACCACCATATCACTGCTGGCCCCTGGGCTTCCTCTCACCACCATATCACTGCTGGCCCCTGGGCTTCCTCTCACCACCATATCACTGCTGGCCCCTGGGCTTCCTCTCACCACCATATCACTGCTGGCCCCTGGGCTTCCTCTCACCACCATATCACTGCTGGCCCCTGGGCTTCCTCTCACCACCATATCACTGCTGGCCCCTGGGCTTCCTCTCACCACCATATCACTGCTGGCCCCTGGGCTTCCTCTCACCACCATATCACTGCTGGCCCCTGGGCTTCCTCTCACCACCATATTTGGTAGTGAGTGGAAACGCGAACTGGATATTTCACATTTATACATCCGGTAAAATATCTGTCTCATTGTTCTACCTGTGGTGTCGCCTGCTGTATACCGGACTCCTCCTTAGGACTAGCTGGCTAAGCCAGTATAGTGTATATCGCGCACCGTCATGAACAGTTCCCGACAGGCGGGGTCGAAGGACACTACCGGTGTATACTAGTTATAGCTAGCTACCATGGTCGCCCCCACCTCTTCTGTTGCAAATCAAATGTTTATTTGTCACATGCGCCGAATACGACAGGTGTAGACCTTACTGTGAAATGCTTACTTACAAGCCTTTAATCAACAATGCAGTTTTAATAAGAGAAAATATTTACAACATAAACTAAAGTAAAAAAAAAAAAAAAAAAAAGGGTAACGCAATAAAATAACAATAACGTGGTTATATGCAGGGGGTACCGGTACCGAGTCAATGTGCGGGTAACAGGTTAGTCGAGGTAGTCGAGGTAATATGTACCTGTAGGTAGGGGTATATGTACCTGTAGGTAGGGGTATATGTACCTGTAGGTAGGGGTAAAGTGACTGCATGGATAATAAACAGTGAGTAGCAGTATGTGTAGCCATTTGATTAATTGTTCAGCAGTCTTATGGCTTGGGGGTAGACGCTGTTAAGGAGCCTTTTGGACCTAGACTTGGTGCCCTGGGTACTTCTTGCCGTGCAGTAGCAGAGAGAACAGTCTATGACTTGGCCTCACGGTCGGATGCCGAGCAGTTGCCATACCAGGCGATGATGCAACCGGTCAGGATGATCTCGATGGTGCAGCTGTAGAACTTTTTGAGGATCTGGATACCCATGCCAAATCTTTTCAGTCTCCTGAGGGGGAATAGGTGTTGTTGTGGCCTCTTCACGACTGTCTTTGTGTGTTTGGACCATGATAGTTCGTTGGTGATGTGGAGACCAAGGAACTTATAAAAACTCTCGACCCACTCCACTTCAGCCCCGTCGATGTTAAATGGGGGCCTTTTCGGCTCTTATTTTCCTGTCGTCCATGATCAGCTCCTTCTGTCTTGCTCAGGTTGAGGGAGAGGAATTAGGTCAAATGGATTCAAGTTTGCCTGCTTTAAAGTCCCCGGCCACTAGGAGCGCCGCTTCTGGATGAGCATTTTCTTGTTTGCTTATGGTCTTATACACCTCTGAGAGCGGTCTTAGTGCCAGCATCGGTTTGTGGTGGTAAGTAGACACCTACGAAAAATATAGATAGTGTGGTCTACAGCTTATAATGCGGTACTCTACCTAAGGTGAGAAAAAACAGCTGTTTTTGACAAATAGACATAGACCACCACCACTCGTTTTACTGGAATTAGCTGTTCTGTCTTGCCGATGCATCGAAATCCCAGCCAATTGAATATTATCCATGTCATCGTTCAGCCACGACTCGGTGAAACATAAGATGTTACAGTTTTTATTAATGTCCCATTGGTAGGATAGTCTCAAACAGAGCTCAGCCTGTTTATTCTCCAATGATTGCACTTTGGACGGATGGTAGAGGCAGGTTACCCACTCGCCAACAATTTCTCACAAAATGCACCTGGATCTGCTGCCCCTGTATCTCCTTCTTCATGTGAATGACAGGGATTTGGTCCGGGAGCAGCTGTATATTCTTCGTGTCAGACTCATTAAAGAAAATAATCTTAGTCCAGTTTGAGGGGAGTAATCGCTGTTCTGATATCCAGAAGCTCTTTTCGGCCATAAGAGACGGTAGTAGAAACATAAGTTACAAACGATACGAAAAAACACAAAATAGCACAATTTGGTTAGGAGCCCGTAAAACTTCAGCCATCCACTCTGGCGCTGTTATATTGGGTCTGTGGGGGTTTCGGGGTTACTAACATTACGGTGCATTACCCCATCTAGCTTACTTTATTGGAGCACCCCTGCCTCCCACCTGGAGTCATAGATTAAAAATGGACCAATATACTATATATAAACTCAGCAAAAAAAGAAACGTCTCTTTTTCAACACCCTGTTTTTCAAAGATAATTCGTAAAAATCTAAGATCTTCATTGTAAAGGGTTTAAACACTGTTTCCCATGCTTGTTCAATGAACCATAAACAATTAATGAACATGCACCTGTGGAACGCTCATTAAGACACTAACAGCTTACAGACGGTAGGCAATTAAGGTCACACTTATGAAAACTCAGGCCTTTCTACTGACTCTGAAAAAGACCAAAAGAAAGATGCCCACGGTCCCTGCTCATCTGCATGAACGTACCTTAGGCATGCTGCAAGGAGGCATAAAGGACTGCAGATGTGGCCAGGGCAATAAATTGCAATGTCTGTACTGTGAGACGCCTAAGACAGCGCTACAGGGAGACAGGACGGACAGCTGATCGTCCTCGCAGTGGCAGACCACGTGAAACAACACCTGCACAGGATCGGTACATCCGAACATCACATCTGTGGGACAGGTACAGGATGGCAACAACAACTACGCGAGTTACACCAGGATCTCACAATCCCTCCATCAGTGGGCACAAACCCACTGTCGCTGGACCAGACAGGACTGGCAAAAAGTGCTCTTCACTGACGAGTCGTGGTTTTGTCTCACCAGGGGTGATGGTCGGATTCGCGTTTATCGTTGAAGGAATGAGCGTTACACCGAGGCCTGTACTCTGGTGCGGTATCGATTTGGAGGTGGAGGGTCCGTCATGGTCTGGGGCGGTGTGTCACAGCATCATCGGACTGAGCTTGTTGTCATTGCAGGCAATCTCAACGCTGTGCGTTACAGGGAAAACATCCTCCTCCCTCATGTGGTACCCTTCCTGCAGGCTCATCCTGACATGACCCTCCAGCATGACAATGCCACCAGCCATACTGCTCGTTCTGTGCGTGATTTCCTGCAAGACAGGAATGTCAGTGTTCTGCCATGGCCAGCGAAGAACCCGGATTTCAATCCCATTGAGCACGTCTGGGACCTGTTGGATCGGAGGGTGAGGGCTAGGGCCATTCCCCCCCAGAAATGACCAGGAACTTGCAGGTACCTTGGTGGAAGAGTGGGGTAACATGTCACAGCAAGAACTGGCAAATCTGGTGCAGTCCATGAGGAGGAGATGCACTGCAGTACTTAATGCAGCTGGTGGCCACACCCGATACTGAATGTTATTTTTGATTTTGACCGCACTTTTGTTCAGGGACACATTATTGCATTTCTGTTAGTCACACATCTGTGGAACTTGTTCAGTTTGTCTGTTGTTGAATCTTGTTATGTTCATAAAAATATTTACACATGTTAAGTTTGCTGAAAATAAACGCAGTTGACAGTGAGAGGTCGTTTCTTTTGTTGCTGAGTTTACAAAAAATGGTGGATTTGGCTATTTCAGCCAGGGTGTATAAAATCAAGCACACAGCCATGCGATCTCCATAGACAAACATTGGCAGTAGAATGGCCTTACTGAAGAGCTCAGTGACTTTCAACGTGGCACTGTCATAGGATGCCACCTTTCCAAGAAGTCAGTTCGTCAAATCTCTGCCTTGCTAGAGCTTCCCCGGTCAAATGTAAGTGCTGTTATTTTGAAGTGGAAACGTCTAAAAGCAACAACAGCTCAGCCACGAAGTGTGTCCTCGGTTGCAACACTCACTACAGAGTTCCAAACTGCCTCTGGAAGTAACGTCAGCACAAGAAACTGAGCTTCATGAAATAGGTTTTCATGGCCGAGCAGCCGCACACAAGCCTAAGGTCATCATGAGCATTACCAAGCTTCGCCTGGAGTGGTGTAAAGCTCGCCGCCGTTGGACTCTGGAGCAGTGGAAATGCGTTCTCTGGAGTAGGGAATCACACTTCACCGTCTGACAGACGAATCTGGGTTTGGCTGATGTCAGGAGAACGCTACCTGTCCCAATGCACAGTGCCAACTGTAAAGCTTGGTGGAGGAGGAGTAATGGTCTGGGGCTGTTTTTGATGGTTCGGCCCTTTAGTTCCAGTGAAGGGAGATCTTAACCTTACAGCATACAATGACATTCTAGACAATTCTGTGCTTCTACCTTTGTGGCAACACTTTGGGGAAAGCCCTTTCCTGATTTCAGCATGACACTGTCCCCGTTCACAATGTGACGTCCATGCAAAAATGGTTTGTTTTTCGGTTTGGAAGAACTTGACTGGCCTGCACAGAGCCCTGACCTCAACCCCATCAAACACCTTTGGGATGAATCGCTGACTTTGAGCCAGGCCTAATCGCCCAAGATCTGTACCTGACCTCACTAATGGTCTTTTGGCTGAATGGAAGCAAGTCCCCGCAGGAATGTTCCAACATCTAGTAGAAAGCCTTCCCAGAAGAGTGGAGGAGGCTGTTATAGCAGCAAAGGGGGACCAACTCCATATTAATGCACATGATTTTGGAATGAGATGTTCGACGAGCAGGTGTCCGCATACTTTTGGTCATGTAGTGTATAAAGAGGGGTTCTTCGCCGCTAACCTCCCTTTCTGCTGTTATGCCAATTGTCTAAATATGTTGTGGTTGTAATACAAATTATTTAAGTCAAGTGTACAAGTTCAGCAGATACTTCAGCTAGCTAGTTAACGTTAGCTAGCTACTTTATTTTGTCTAGTTGGAACTCCTGCAAGTCCCAACTACATTTTTTGTTTTGTTTTTGAAGGTGCGGTGTAGATTTGAGGTGGACGGAGTCAGGTCCAGTTCTGGGCTTTGGGGGGTAGCCCTAGCCCTGGTCGTCACTAGTTACCACAGCCACAAAGTCAGACATATATTTGCTCTACTGATCCATCAATTATTTGTTGATTTATTAGCAAAACCAACTGTTATACAGTGCATTCGGAAAGTCTTCAGACCCCTTGACTTCTAGATATAGTTACATTACAGCTGTATTCTAAAATGTATATTTTTTTCTCATCAATCTACACAAAATGCTTGATAATGACAAAGTGTAAACAGTTTTTTTTTAAAGAAAGTTTAGCAAATTTATAAAAATAAAAATACCTTATTTACGTAAGTATTCAGACCGTTTGCTATGAGACTCAATTGAGTTCAGGTGCATCCTGTTTCCATTGATCATCCTTGAGATTTTTTCTACAACTTGGTTGGAATCCACCTGCGGTAAATTCAATTGATTGGACATGATTTGGAAAGGCACACACCTGTCTATATGAGGTCCCATGGTTGACAGTGCATGTCAGAGCAAAAACCAAGCTATGAGGTCGAAGGAATTGTCCGTAGAGCTCTGAGACAGGATTGTGTCGAGGCACAGAACTGGGGAAGGGTACTAAAACATGAATGCAGCATTGAATGTCCCCAAGAACACAGTGGCCTCTATCATTCTTAAATGGAAGAAGTTTGGAGCCAGCGAGACTCTTCCTAGAGCTGGCCGCCCGGCCAAATTGAGCAATCTGGGGAGAAGGACCTTGGTCAGGGTGGTGTCCTAGAACCCGATGGTCACTCTGACAAAGCTCTGGAGTTCCTCTGTGGAGATAGGAGAACCTTCCAGAAGGACAACCATCTCTGCAGCAGTCTACCAAATCAGGCCTTTATGGTAGAGTGGCCAGACTCTACGGTAAAAAAAAGAAAAAGACGTCCTGTTTGTAGTTTTCCAAAATGTATTAAAGGACTTTCCGACCATGAGGAAAGTGATTCTCTGGTCTGGTGAAACAAAGATGGAACTCTTTGGACTGAATGCAGTGTCACGTCTGGAGGAAACCTGGCACCATCACTATGGTGAAGCATGGTGGTGGCAGCATTATGGTGTGGGGATGTTTTTCAGCGGCAGGGACTGGGAGACTAGTCAGGATCAAGGGAAAGATGAACGGAGCAAAGTACAGAGAGATCCTTGATGAAAACCTGCTCAGGACCTTACAGTGTAAGGGTAAACTCCATCCTAACCCCACTCTATACAGGGGAAATCCATCCTAACCCCACTCTATACAGGGGAAACTCTCCATCCTCACCCCACTCTATACAGGGGAAACTCTCCATCCTAACTCCACTCTATACAGGGGAAACTCTCCATCCTAATCCCACTCTATACTCATCCTAACCCCACTCTATATATAGGGGAAACTCTCCATCCTAACCCCACTTACATACTCTTTATTTGTATGTATTTTTTGCCTCCCCCCCATTAACATTATTTTGTTTTTTTACAGATATTTAGTGACATACATTATTCATACACTTGACATACATGGTACTTTTATACACAGTATTACATGATAGGAATACAGTTTGACACACTTTAAAAACAGGCGTCCCAACTCTGTGGTCACTAAAGATCCTATGGGGGGTGCTTATATTGACATATCACTACATGTGTTTGTCAAACTGTATTTCCTATCATGTAATACTGTGTATAAAAGTACCATGTACACTACCATTCAGAAGTTTGGGGTCACTTAGATATGTCCTTGTTTTTGAAGGAAAAGCAGATTATTATTTTTTGTCCATTTTAAAATAACATCAAAATACGGTGTAGACATTGTTAATGTTATAAATGACTATTGTAGCTGGAAACAGCTCATTTTTAATGGAATATCTACATAGGCGTACAGAGGCCCATTATCAGCAACCAGCACTCCTGTGTTCCAATGGAAAGTTGTGTTAGCTAATCCAAGTTTATAATTTTAAAAAGCTAATTGATCATTAGAAAACCCCTTTGCAATTAAGTTAGTGCAGCTGAAAACTGTTGTTCTGAATTAAAGAAGCAATAAAACTGGCCTTTAGACTAATTGAGTATCTGGAGCATCAGCATTTGTGGGGTTCGATTACAGGCTCAAAATGTCCAGAAACAGACCTTTCTTCTGAAATTGTCAGTCTATTCTTGTTCTAAGAAATGAAGGCTATTCCATGAGAGAAATTGCCAAGAAACTGAAGTTCGTCTACTTCCAGCGCCGACAGAGATGGCCGCCTCGCTTCGCGTTCCTAGGAAACTATGCAGTATTTTTGTTTTTTTACGTGTTATTTCCTACATTGGTATCCCAGGTAATCTTAGGTTTTATTACATACAGTCGGGAGGAACTACTGGATATAAGAGCAACGTCAACTCGCCATCATTACGACCAGGAATACGACTTTCCCGAAGCGGATCCTCTGTTTTGCCCACCACCCAGGACAATGGATTGAATCCCAGCCGGCGAACCAAAACAACGACGCCGTAAAAGGGCAGACGAAGCAGTCTTCTGGTCAGGCTCCGTAAACGGGCACATCGCGCACCGCTCCCGAGCATACTACTCACCAATGTGCAGTCTCTTGACAACAAGGTTGATGAAATCCGAGCAAGGGTAGCATTCCAGAGAGACATAAGAGACTGTAACGTTCTTTGCTTCACGGAAACATGGCTCACTCGAGACACGCTATCGGAGTCGGTACAGCCAGCTGGTTTCTTCACGCATCGCGCCAACAGAAACAAGCATCTTTCTGGTAAGAAGAGGGGTGGGGGGGTATGCCTTATGATTAACGAGACATGGTGTGATCATAACAACATACAGGAACTCAATTCCTTCTGTTCACCTGACTTAGAATTCCTCACAATCAAATGTTGACCGCATTATCTACCAAGAGAATTCTCTTCGATTATAATCACAGCCGCATATATTCCCCCCAAGCAGACACATCGATGGCCCTAAACGAACTGTATTTGACTCTATGTAAACTGGAAACCACATATCCTGAGGCTGCATTCATTGTAGCTGGGGATTTTAACAAGGCTAATCTGAAAACAAGACTCCCTAAATTCTATCAGCATATCGATTGTGCAACCAGGGCTGGTAAAACCCCGGATCATTTTTATTCTAACTTCCGCGACGCATATAAGGCCCTCCCCCGCCCTCCTTTAGGAAAAGCTGACCACGACTCCATTTTGTTGCTCCCAGCCTATAGACAGAAACTAAAACAGGAAGCTCCCGCGCTCAGGTCTGTTCAACACTGGTCCGACCAATCTTATTCCACGCTTCAAGATTGCTTTGATCACATGGATTTGGATATGTTTCGCATTGCGTCAAACAACAACATTGACGAATACGCTGATTCGGTGAGCCAGTTTATTAGCAAGTGCATCGGCGATGTCGTACGCACAGCAACTATTAAAACATTCCCAAACCAGAAATCGTGGATTGATGGCAGCATTTGCGCGAAACTGAAAGCGCAAACCACTGCTTTTAACCAGGGCAAGGTGACCGGAAACATGATCGAATACAAAACAGTGTAGCTATTCCCTCCGCAAGGCAATCAAACAAGCTAAGCGTCAGTATAGAGATAAAGTAGAGTCACAATTCAACGGCTCAGACACGAGGTATGTGGCAAGGTCTACAGTCAATCACGGATTACAAAAAGAAAACCAGCCCCGACGCAGACCAGGATGTCTTGCTCCCAGACAGACTAAACAACTTCTTTGCTCGCTTTGAGGACAATACAGTGCCACTGACAAGGCCCGCTACCAAAACCTGCGGACTCTCCTTCGCTGCAGCCGACGTGAGTAAAACATTTAAACGTGTTAACCCTCGCAAGGCTGCAGGCCCAGATGGCATCCCCAGCCGCATCCTCAGAGCATGCGCAGACCAGCTGTCTGGTGTGTTTACGGACATATTCAATCAATGCTTATCCCAGTCTGCTGTTTCCACATGCTTCAAGAGGGCCACCATTTTTCCTGTTCCCAAGAAAGCAAAGGTAACTGAGCTAAACGACTACCGCCCCGTAGCACTCACTTCCGTCATCATGAAGTGGTTTGAGAGACTAGTCAAGGACCAAATCACCTCCACCCTACCTGACACCCTAGACCCACTCCAATTTGCTTACCGCCCCAATAGGTCCACAGACGACGCAATTGCAATCACACTGCACACTGCCCTAAACCATCTGGACAAGAGGAATACCTATGTGAGAATGCTGTTCATTGACTACAGCTCAGCATTTAACACCATAGTACCCTCCAAACTCGTCATCAAGCTTGAGACCTTGGGTCTCGACCCCGCCCTGTGCAACTGGGTACTGGACTTCCTGACGGGCCGCCCCCCAGGTGGTGAGGGTAGGTAACATCTCCACCCTGCTGATCCTCAACACTGGGGCCCCACAAGGGTGCGTTCTGAGCCCTCTCCTGTACTCCCTGTTCACCCACGACTGCGTGGCCATGCACGCCTCCAACTCAATCATCAAGTTTGCAGACGACACTACAGTGGTAGGCTTGATTACCAACAACGACGAGACGGCCTACAGGGAGGAGGTGAGGGCCCTCGGAGTGTGGTGTCAGGAAAATAACCTCACACTCGACGTCAACAAAACAAAGGAGATGATCGTGGACTTCAGGAAACAGCAGAGGGATCACCCCCCTATCCACATCGACGGGACAGTAGTGGAGAGGGTAGTAGGTTAAGTTCCTCGGCGTACACATCACAGACAAACTGAAATGGTCCACCCACACAGACAGGGTGGTGAAGAAGGCGCAGCAGCGCCTCTTCAACCTCAGGAGGCTGAAGAAATTTGGCTTGTCACCAAAAGCACTCAAGAACTTTTTACAGATGCACAATCAAGAGCATCCTGTCGGGCTGTATCACCGCTTGTTACGGCAACTGCTCCGCCCACAACCGTAAGGCTCTCCAGAGGGTACTGAGTTCTGCACAACGCATCACCGGGGGCAAACTACCTGCCCACCGTGACACCTACACCACCTGATGTCACAGGAAGGCCATAAAGATCATCAAGGACAACAACCACCCAAGCCACTGCCTGTTTTTCAATCTCAAGGCCAACAGACTGTTAAACAGCCACCACTAACATTGAGTGGCTGCTGCCAACATACTGACTCAACTCCAGCCACTTTAATAATGGAAAAATGTATGTAAAAAATGTATCACTAGCCACTTTAAACAATGCCACTTAATATTTACATACCCTACATTACTCATCTCATATGTATATACTGTACTCTATACCATCTGCTGCATCTTGCCATCTTTATGTAATACATGTATCACTACCCACTTTAAACAATGCCACTTTTATATGTTTACATACCCTACATTACTCATCTCATATGTATATACTGTACTCGATACCATATACTGAATCTTGCCTATGCCGTTCTGTACCATCACTCATTCATATATTTTTATCTACATATTCTTCATCCCTTTACACTTTTGTGTATAAGGTAGTTGTTGTGAAATTGTTAGGTTAGATTACTCGTTGGTTATTACTGCATTGTCTGAACTAGAAGCAGAAGCATTTCGCTACACTCGCATTAACATGTGACAAATAAAATTTGATTTGATGAACGCTGTGTACTACTCCCTTAACAGAACAGCGCAAACTGACTCTAACCAGATTAGAAAGAGTGGGAGGCCCCGGTGCACAACTGAGCAAGAGGACAAGTACATTAATGTCTAGTTTGAGGAACAGACGCCTCACAAGTCCTCAACTGGCAGCTTCATAGTACCCGCAAAACACCTGGCTCAACGTCAACAGTGAAGAGACACCGGGAGAGTTGCAAAGAAAAAGCCATATCTTAGACATGCCAATAAAAAGAAAAGATTAAGACGGGCAAAAGAACAAACACTGGACAGAGGAACTCTGCCTAGAAGGCCAGCATCCCGGAGTCACTTCTTCACTGTGTTCCTGATCAATTTGATGTTATTTTAATAGACAACTGTGCTTTTCTTTCAAAAACAAGGACCTTTTTAAACTTCTTGCCACTAGGGGGTGCCATTTCGACATAGCACAAAATCGTGCCCAATTTAAACGGCCTCGTACTCAATTCTTGCTCGTACAATATGCATATTATTATTACTATTGGATAGAAAACACTCTCTAGTTTCTAAAACCGTTTGAATTATGTCTGTGGGTGAAACAGAACTCTTTCTGCAGCGAAATCCATGACAGGAACTGCGAAGGTCTGATACCGAGGCTCTGTTCTCAGATCAGTTTAAAGCTCTGTATGTATCCTATGGGTCGACATGAACTGCACCCGCCTTCCCCTGGATGTCAGTAACCAATGAGAAGTGGAATGGACTTTCTACGTAGTTCTCAGAGTTTATAAAAGGCCAAGGAACGAGGGGAGCTCTCTTTTCGACGTTCACCATTACGCAAAGCAAGACCTCAGGATGGCATTTTGAAACGCTCAGTTATCGACCTTAGATATATCCGTCTGTAATTTAATTCGAATAAGGTGTTAGAAACATCATAACGAAGTTATTTTAAACCGAGTTATATCAGTTTATGCAAGTATATTGCTATTTTCGGAATTTCCTTAGTATTGCGTTTTGAGGATTTGGGCATGTTGTGGCCACATAGCTATTGTTAGCTGCTATTTCCGAAGTTGAAGACGACGTTTTACAACCAAGCAACGATTCTTTTGGACAAAGGACCACTTGGCCAAGATTCTGATGGAAGCTCGTCCAAAAGTAAGAGCTATTTATGATGTTATTCCGTATTTATGTGGAAAAATGTAAACGGATTTGTCCGCCATTATTGCGGTACTAGTCTGGCTGTAACGCACACTGTATGTCTAGTAACGTTAATTTAAAAAATCTAACTCAGCGGTTGCATTAATAACTAATGCATCTTTCATTTGATGTCCAACCTGTATTTTTTTGTCAAGTTTACGATTATTTATGGATTAGATTAGGTGCCTTTCCAAGATGGCGCTGGCCAGAATGCATGACCTGTTGCTACTGATCACATTGTATAACCACGATTTGTGCTGCTAAATATGCACATTTTCGAACAAAACCTATATGGATTGTGTAATATGATGTTACAGGACTGTCATCTGAAGAATTCTGAGAAGGTTAGTGAAAAATTAATTTATTTTGGTGGTGAATACGTTATCGCTATGTTTGGCTGGAATCAATGCTGTTGTCTGGTTTGCTATTGTGGTAAGCTAATATAACGATATATTGTGTTTTCGCTGTAAAACACTTAGAAAATCTGAAATATTGTCTTGATTCACAAGATCTGTGTCTTTCATCTGCTGCACGCTGTGTATTTTTAAGAAATGTTTTATGATGAGTAATTAGCTAATACACGATGGTCTCTGTAGTTATTCTAGTCATTTTAGTGAGAGTTGTGATGGGGGTTGCAATTGTAAACTATGATTTATACCTGAAATATGCAAATTTTTCTAACAAAACCTATGCTATACAATAAATATGTTATCAGACTGTCATCTGATGAGGTTGTTTCTTGGTTAGTGGCTATTTATATCTTTATTTGGTCGAATTTGTGATAGCTACTGATGCAGTAAGAAAATGGTGGAGTATGGGAGTGGTGTCTTTTGCTAACGTGGTTAGCTAATAGATTTACATATTTTGTCTTCCCTGTAAAACATTTTAAAAATCAGAAATGATGGCTTTATTCACAAGATCTGTATCTTTTATTTGGTGTCTTGGACTTGTGATTTCATGAACATTTTATTATATGATATCCCTGTGGCTTTAGGCTAGTCAGCTTTTTTGATGGGGGTGCTCCCGGATCCGGGTTTGTGAGGCGTTAGAGGCTTTTTAAGTGACCCCAAACGTTTGAACGGTAGTGTACATGGTACTTTTATACACAGTATTACATGATAGGAAATACAGTTTGACAAACACATGTAGTGATATGTCAATATAAGCACCCCCCCATAGGATGCTTAGTAACCACAGAGTTTGGACACCCGTTTTTAAAGACCCATCTTCAATTTTATTTAGTAACATTTAATTTGTGTATTTTATTAGGATCCCCATTTAGCTGTTGGTACACATGAAACATGACGTAATACATAACATTAATAGACAAGAACAGCTCAAGGACACAACTACATCAATAAAAAATATATAATATAGGCTTTTTTCATCCCTTTCATGGGTAGCTTATCAGAGATAAACATAATATTGAAAAGAGCACACCAGGCTTGATTTAAAAAAATATATATACATTCAGCAGTTCATTAATCGGTTGGTGTGTAATTGGGGTTGAAGCTACAAACGCCTAGGTTTGGCTCTCATCTCTTCCAGACTGTTGGGAGGGTGGACATTGTTTACATCCGCTATGATAGGCTCAATGTCCCCCGCAATGTCCCCACGGCAGCTTTCATGGCTGGGATCAGTTCTTTCCTCTTCTGGTGCACAGCTTCAGGATACTATTTTTGTTCGTTTGAAAGATTCTTCACCAGCCTCCTAAGTGGCGCAGCGATCTAAGGCACTGTAACGCAGTGTTGCATTATCACTAAAGCCTGGGGTTTGGGTTAGGGAAGTGTTTGGCCGGGGGGTGCTTTACTTGGCTCATCGCCCTCTAGCAACTCCATGTGGCGGGCTGGGCGCCTGCAGGCTGACTTCGGTCATCAGTTGAACGGTGCTTCCTCTGACACATTGGTGCAGCAGGCTTCCGGGTTAAGCGAGCGGGTGTTAAGAAGCGCGGCTTGGCGGGCATAACTCGACCTTCGCCCCTCCCGGGACCATTGCAGCGATGAGACAAGATCGTAATAATGAAATTGTGGAGAAAAAAGGGGGTGGGTTTAAAAAATAAATAGATTCTTTACCTGTGATAGAGCGACTCAACTGTACTCCCACCGGCTTTGGTCTTTGTCATGGTAGCAACGTAGGTTGCGTTGTTACTCCATGCGGTTCCAGACAGGGCAGGTCACAGGGAAGATTCTAAACCACAGACAGCAGGGATCTAGACAGCCACAAGCCCGGGACAATACACGGTCCCAGCCACAATGGCTGACCGTTCAAGCCCTCAAGAAAACCCTGCTAGCTGCTACACCAAACAGGTCCTTAGACCCGGCCTTGGTCGGCAGGATCACTGGACAGATAGTAGCAGTCCCAGCGGGATCCAAACTCAAAAGGTAACTAGCTACTAAGAAACTTTTCAATGGACATTCAACATTTTCCAAAACCACAAACCGAGCTCTCCCTCGTTCCTCGTTTAACAGGAAGTGACGTTGTTAATTAGTACTTTAACATTTTATTAAAATGAAATGTAAAGTTGTAAAAGTGTATGGTATAAATGACTGATTTGTCATTGAACTTACTGCCTTCATTTCAGCAGTATGTTTCTTGTTTGTGTGGTGGCATACATATGTCTTAGCTAGCTACCTCATTTTTGATGAGAGTAGCAACAGTTGTCTGCTAGTTATCTAATACAGAAAAGACAACGTACCCTTTTAGCCCAAAACTGATTTCATTTCTCAATGTTATTCATTTTAGTGACGTTGCCAAGTCTTGTTCCCGAATGTATTTGCTACTTGAACTTGAGATATGCCAACTTGAAAAAGAGGGTGCTCTGTTGTCCTTCTGACTTTGTGGCTGTGGTAGCTAGTGACGAACTCTAGCCCTTGATCATGACTCTGTTCCATTACATAGGGTTAGGGGTAGTGTTCCCACATGGCCATATCCCCATGTTACAGAGCGTGTTTGCGGAAGACCGATGGAAGACAGAGCCTGCTAATTGGCCATCTGGCATGCTCGGGAACACCTGTGTGCAACAGAAGAATGTCTCCAGAAATGTGTTGTGTAAAATACTGTCGGGCTTCAACTGTGATAAAGCAGGTTAAAAACAGTGTGGATATTTTTGCATTTGTGAAATTATTTTGATGTGATTATTTTTGATGTGAAATTGATTTGATATGAAAGTTATGTTTCTAGAACCGTATTGCAATTGAGAATCGATTGACATATTAGATGGAGTATTTGGCTGCCAGAGCCGGTCTACCTCTGAAGATAACGTAAGGTCCCTGGACTTTGAGGAGCAACGACAGGCTCCTCAGCTTTGGCTAGGCTTGGGGTAGCCGACTCAACTACGTTTAGTCAGCTAGGCTAAGGGTTTATCTTATTCATGACTCCAATTCCATTGCATTACATTGCCCCCTTGAGTTCTCCAGAGCTGGGCTAGGGGTGGCAATGAGTCATTGAAGCACAATGGAATTATTCACGTTCTTCTCTCATGTGTCCTTGAAATCCTGCTTGACTCTTCACCAACATGTTGTACAGGTGTTGGAAGCAGCCCATCCAGTCAGTGGGACTTCTGGGGGAGCACGCTAGTCACCAGCTCCTATGTGCGCCTGACACCTGATGAGAGAAGTAGACAGGGATCCATATGGAACACAGTGGTGAGTAAGGAACTAGCTTCTAGGAAATATATTATGTTAGGCTTTACAGACAGATACACAAACAATAGAGTCCACTCCCAAATCCATTATAGCTTGATTGGAGAATATCTACATTTTGAACTGAATATGTCCAATTGATGGTTGAATTGATGATCCAATGTCATTTTCCTTTCACTGTACAGCCTGTATATCTGAAAGACTGGGAGATGCACGTGCAGTACAAGATCCATGGGTCGGGGAAGAAGAATCTCCATGGTGACGGCATCGCCATCTGGTACACGAAGGAGAGACTTCATCCAGGTAATGTATCATCTTGCCAAAATAACATCTTTGTCATCAATCACTTCCTCATTCCATTACAAAGCTTTGGCAATCAAATTAGTAGACAATGTGATGTGGTAGCACTGGGTTGCATTTGCCGTAAGCACTTCATGTCTCAGTCATGTGCTCATCATATCTCGCCTCTTTGCCTTCCATTCAGGCCCAGTCTTTGGAAACCAAGATCATTTTGTTGGCCTGGCTTTATTTGTGGATACCTTCCGCAATGATCTCCATGGGATGGATGTAAGTGCAGCGATCTGACTGGTTGACTTGACGTGATTCTTCCCTTTGCAGGGTCTGTGTTTGGCAGCAATGCTAAGTTCCACGGCCTCGCCCTTTTTATAGACACGTACCATAACGATGAGGCAGCTGACGTGAGTTGATGCAGCTACATTTATCATTATTGTCCTGCGTTTCATGTCAATGTGATGGATGGATTTTAAATGTGAAGTATTTTCTTTTTGAGTTTCTTTGTTATTTTGTCATATGAAGTTTTATTTTTTATTTATTTTTTGCTTTCTGAGAAGGACTTTTTTTGTAACACAATGAACATCACCTTTTAATATGCCACATTTGGCTTATTACACATTTTTTAATTACATGTACAAATATTTTTGGGGGCATCACAGCCTAAGATGGATTGATTGGTAACTGAGTCAGGATTCGGGTCAAATAATTGATTGACGATGTCTATTTTTGACGAACATTTGTCCAGTTTTCTGTCCTTACATCCCTTGATTCCCACTAGCGTTCCTTCCCCTACATCTATGCCATTGTGAATAATGGTTCTCTGCCCTATGACCATGGGAATGATGGACGTACCTCTGAACTGGGAGGCTGCTCTTCTGAGATCAGGAACAAAGACCATGACACCTACCTGGCCATCCGTTACTCCAAGGGTAGACTCACGGTAGGAATCCCTTTTTTAATTATATAAGTTACTCTAGTTCAGACATCTTGGATCGGTTTCCTAAACATAGATGAGGCTGAACCTAGTCCTGTATTAAAAGGCATGCTTAATGGAGATGCTCCTTGGAGAATTCTCTTTGGTCCAGGATTATGTTTAGTCTTTGTCTGGGAAACTGGTCTCTTGTGTTATGAAATTGGTGAATTTCAATGTTATGGAGTATCTGTTATGTACTCGACATGTTACAGTTCTATTCAAATAATGGCACCATTCTGATCTCTACAGGTGATGATTGACATTGATAATAAGAATGAATGGAAAGAGTGCATTGACATCGGGGGTGTCCGCCTCCCCACGGGGTACTACTTTGGGGCTTCTGCTGCTACAGGAGATCTCTCTGGTAGGTTGGGTCAGGTTGTGGAGACTGATTCTTGCTACAGGGGATCTCTGGTAGGTTGGGTCAGGGTGGATTAAATAGACTGATTCTTGCTACAGGGGATCTCTGGTAGGTTGGGTCAGGTTGTTGAGACTAATTCTTGCTACAAATGGATCTCTGGTAGGTTGGGTCAGGTTGTAGAGACTGATTCTTGCTACAGGGGATCTCTGGTTGGTTGGGTCGGGGTGGATTAAATAGACTGATACTTGCTACAGGAGATCTCTGGTAGGTTGGGTCAGGTTGTAGAGACTGATTCTTGCTACAGGGGATCTCTGATAGGTTGGGTCAGGTTGTGGAGACTGATTCTTGCTACAGGGGATCTCTGGTAGGTTGGGTCAGGGTGGATTAAATAGACTGATTCTTGCTACAATGGATCTCTGGTAGATTGGGCCAGGTTGTAGAGACTGATTCTTGCTACAGGGGATCTCTGGTAGGTTGGGTCAGGATGTAGAGACTGATTATTTTGAGATGTAGATCTAAATAAATGTAGGTCTCTAGAACACAAAGTTAAAAACTACACACTGAGAAAGATAATGACTGACCTTGATTCAGTTATTATTATTCATTTTTTTATCACTGTGCAGAAGAGTACACAGATTGAACCAATTACTACTCGTATTCTGACTTTGTCAGTTGTACATCTGAAGTCTATGGGGATTTATGCTAACACAACTCTCATGTTGCAGATAACCATGACATCATCTCTATGAAGATGTATCAACTGATGGTGGAACACACACCTGATGAGGACAGTCTGGACTGGACCAAGATTGAGCCAAGCGTCAGCCTGCTGAAGTCCCCCAAAGGTAGGTAGATTGATTTTATTTTATAAAGAAAACCCATTTCCGTTCTAATCAAATAGACAATAAAGCTTGTATTCTATTTGACCACAGTCAGGTATTTGTCATTTTACTGTAGATCATATACGGTAGGTGAGTAGGCATGTCACAGTCAGTCACAGTCAGGTATTTGTCATCTTACTGTAGATCATATACGATAGGTGAGTAGGCATGTTAGAGGAAGAGTTAACCGTGATCATTCTTTCATTTTCTCTTTCACAGACAACATTGATGATCCTACTGGTAACTTCCGAAGCACGCCGCTTACTGGCTGGAAGGTCTTCCTGCTTCTGCTATGTGCTCTACTGGGAATTGTAGTTTGTGGTGTTGTAGGGGCTGTAGTCTTTCAGAAGCGCCAGGAAAGAAACAGGAGATTTTACTAAGAGGAAAAACATATTTCTGTATGTGAGAGGTATTTGTGAAATTGACTGTTGCGAAGAATGTGTTGTTGAATCTCTATTCTAAGTGAATTTTCTAAAGATTGTACAAATGTTTATATCTGCTGAAGCGCTGTGATGATGAGTCACTTATGGTATCATTCAAATTTTTGTGAAATAACCATGACTAATGGTTGCTACCATGTGTCTGAGTAACCTTTGACTTTTTGATGGAGGCAGTTTAGCATTTTTGTTTTTATTTACCTTTTCCTCTGTTATTTTTGCTTTCACAGTGCAGGGGATAATTGCTGTTGAATTATTGTTTATTTGGATCGATCTGTAAAACACTGATTAGTTAAATACAACTTTCAAAAGAGATTATTTTCACAACATGTTCAGTATAAGCTTTTTGTACCATTGGGTTCTGATTGGATAGTGATTGGGTTCTGATTGGATAGTGATTGGGTTCTGATTGGATAGTGATTGGGTTCTGATTGGGCTAGTTTAGATGGGTAAATGGGATTTTATTTAGTTTTTAACTGACTGCTTTTGACTTTGGGTTCAATGTGATTGCTGCACTTCTGATGCTGATATGCTAAGGCTTCCTTATCTGGCCTTTGCCATTTTCTTTCTCCATGTGTGAAGTTTTCTTTGCTGACTTAGACAATAATATTTTGGGGTGAACAACTCCCCCAACTACCATAACCACACTGTCACATGGCCTATATGAAGAATAATTTGGCTACTAATAATGCAACGATTGATTTATACAGACTAGTTACATTTTAGGTTTTGACGTTATTATACCATGTGGGTGTTGGGAAGGATTTCAATGTTCTCATATTCAGTGAGGCCTACTGGAGGCTTTACAAATCACTACTGTGAGATTGCACCACCTTTCTCATCTTGCATTAAATCGATGGGAATTGTGTGTTTGAACACCTGCTTATACGCTGATTATTTGAGTGGGAATATCTCTTTAATGTGTTTTGAATGATTCAAACTGAACAAGGCCATTGTTGAGTTTATCCTGTAAGACTCAATAAAACTGGTCTCCCCAAATGAGTAAACTCTGCATCTTCTAATGCTTCCATATCATTTGATATGTGTGACAGGCAGTACACGTTTGCTGTGAACTTCTTCGAGCAAAGCTCTACTACTGATTCAACTTATTGATGTCTAAATTGAAGACCATGATCAGTTAATTATTTTCATTCCTTTTGTTAGTTTTGTGTTGAAACAAACCCCTGCACAGTGCATACCGGAAGAACATTACTTAGAACTACAACAACCACAAGTCTAACTCGAGTGTTGATTGGACGATGGTAAGCGATAGGTTACGTGGCATTGGTGTCTACGCAGACTCAAATCACAACATCCGTCCTCTACAACCGGCTGGAAGATGGTGGCAGTCAAAATGCGGTCTTGTGTTTTGTCAGTTTTGCTTTTGAACGTTTATTACACATTTGTTTCCTCGCTGTACTTTCACATCGGGGAGACTGAGAAGAAATGCTTCATAGAGGAAATTCCGGATGAAACGATGATCATCGGTCAGTGTCTTGTGGCCATTGGGATTGGGATTGCTATGCTAGTTAGCCTTGGGAAGTCAGCTAACAACTAGCGAGCTAGTTTGCTAATTCGATAATTCGTCAAACTAGCATCCGAATTCGAGTTAGCTAACATTTACCCAGCAATCTAGTTAGTTGGCTAGTTATTTAGACAGCCAACATTAAACGTGTCTGTAGAGGGGGCTGTGAACTTTTCAGTTGGCAGACTTGGCTAGCTAGTTACTCATATTCATGAGCAGGCTAATCAGCTAGCTAACGTTAGCTATACAAATAAAGTTTATTGGTTGCGTACACATATTTGTAGAAGTTATCGCATGTAGAGCGAAAATCGTATGTTTCTAGCTACAACAATACAGCAATACCTAACAACAAAAACAAGCAGACACCTGTCATTGATGTCCTCACCTAGCTAGAACTGTAATATTAGAAATACGTTACGCATGCTTTTGATACTTTAATAAATAAACCATGTAACTACATATTTTACTGTCGTACCATCCATATACTGTTTGACATACTGTAGGTCTTGCCCAGAAACAACCCCTGGTCCTAACAGTTTACCCCCTAACTAAGCACTTGTAAGGATAGGACCGGTAGAAGCAATCATTGGCTGGCATGTGTAAACAATTGTATTTTATCTTTTTAGGAAACTATCGTACACACTTGTACGACAAGCAGAAAGAGGAGTACCTACCTGCCACACAGGGTCTAGGGATGTTTGTTGAGGTGAAAGACCCTGATGAGAAGGTAGGATGCTACACTTTGCAACTAGTGTCATTCACTTCATATGGTATTCTGTGAGAGAGAGACTTGTGAGAACAATCATGACCCAAGCTGCATTGAATTGAATAGTGATGATACTGAAAAAGTTTTGCTCTCTGTGTGTTTCCTGTCTGGACTCTAGGTGATCCTGTCTCGTCAGTACGGCTCAGAGGGAAGATTCACCTTCACCTCTCACACTCCAGGAGAACATCGGATCTGCCTTCACTCCAACTCTTCCAAGTTTGCCCTCTTCGCTGGAGGAATGCTTGTAAGTACATTAGTGTGACATGTGGGGGGAAAAGCTATTGCACCCACAATATGCATATGAACTGTTGGTCAATAAGAACAGTTGATGGCAGGGATGCAGGGGGGGGTGTAGGAGTAGAGGGTAAAAAATTAAATACCCACATTGATTCTCCTCTCAATTGCTGTGAACCACCCTTTTTTCCCTCAGAGAGTTCACCTGGACATCCAAGTGGGAGAGCACACCAATAACTATGCAGAGATTGCAGCCAAAGATAAGCTGACAGAGCTGCAGCTGAGAGTGAGACAGCTGGTGGAGCAGGTGGACCAGATACAGAAGGAGCAGAACTATCAGAGGGTGAGTACATCAGCTGTCCTGCTGAGTAAAGCCCTGGACACACTGGTAGTGTTTGCCGGCCAGGACTACTTAGCACCTCTGAACAGAGTGCCAGCTGTAATTTGCTAATCAATTCTAGATGTAGAAAAATGCTCAAGTAATGTCAGTCAGACACGTACTGGCGGATGGTCCCTAAAACACACCGAGCGGAATGAACGCGAGACTGCCATTTGGTGCGATGTTTTCTCCTTCAAATACAATGAAATGTCTGTTCAAGGCAACCTTAAGACATTTGCTAAATTGCAAATAGACCTCAAGCCCACATACTCTAGCCACTCCTGTAGATCTGAGGGGATTGGATAGATATTCGCATGTGAGTAACAGCTTACTATAGTCTTCTGAATGGCTGGGTGGAAATATCACCATATTGCTTCCACCTATCCAATCCTGTCAGATCTACTAGTGAATAGATTCCGGAAATTCATTGCCTTTGCTTGTGTGCTACTATTTGTATTTTATAAAAGCTTTGCTATGTCTCCTTCAGTACCGTGAGGAGCGCTTCAGGCAGACCAGCGAGAGCACCAACCAGAGGGTTCTGTGGTGGTCCATCGTTCAGACATTGATCCTTGTGGCCATTGGCTTCTGGCAGATGAGACACCTCAAAAGTTTCTTTGAGGCCAAGAAATTAGTGTAAACCTGCACTCTCATATTGTTCTATCTGAGTCCGGGTTTGGGATCAAATCAGTAAATTCAGGAAGTTAACTTAAACACTATTCTTGAATTGAAAATTCCCCCATTTGTTTTCTGAGGCATTTTTCATTAATCAATTCAATTTGAATGAACTTCCTGAATTGATGTGTATTGAATACAACCCTGGTCTGAATGCAGTAGTTAAACATCAGTGAGAATGTGTGTTTACTCCCAGAGGTATGTGTACAGACGGGTGAGGTTACCGTTCTATCAGTGAAAACCCAGTTACTTTTTATTTTGAAAGGGCTCTGCTTTTGGATTTTTAAGACCTGTTTGTGACTTTGATATTCCCCATCTCTGTTTCTGTAAGAACACTGTTTGCAATTGGTTGTATTTATGATCCTCTACTGTATGCTATATGTTTTACATTTGGCTGGGGGGGGGGGTGATATTGTACTATCGATATCAAACATGGTTTTGTACTATTGATAATATCAAACATTGTTAAAACCACTTCTGTATTTTTCCCACCTCATAAACCCCCTCCCCCTGACATCCCATAAGATATTTCTGTAGCACTGTTTGTGACTAGAATGCCTGTCAGTCATATAACAGGCCGCATCTCTTCTCTCAGCATAACAGGTTTGTTTTCAAACTGATTAGACATTGTTCTCACTCTACATGCATTGTAATGGGGTTTTTGTTACTGGCTGAGAGAGAGCACCTATTTTGGTTTAGAGCCACACAACAGAAATGGTGACTTGATTTATGAAACTTATTTTTGGTCATGTGTGCATACTAATCTTTACGTTTTTATTTAGCTTCAAATGAATGTACGTTTCAACCCCTGATGTATTTAGTTGTTGGCCGCTGTCTGCGTGTTTAGAAACAGAAAGACATCCAGAATATGCAGATTTTTAAATTGAAGATCTTGAAAATTGGGAACCTTCTCCTTGTCTTGTTAACCAGTATCCGTTTTCGCAAAGCACCTCGGAGTAGATGTGCTGATCTAGTATCTGCTACCCCTTGTTATTCATTTTGATTTAAAAGGAGAAACTGATCCTAGATCACCACTTGTACTCTGAGACACTTTCTGAATATGGGCTCTGTCTGTGTTTTATTTATAAAGCTGGAAAGTGAGATAAGAAACATGACATTTTTGTTTAAAGGTTGGTGCTAGAGTGTCTAATGTTAATATGGTAGTTTCATGGAAAACTTTGACATACCAGCTATGCATTTGCTGAAGTACGAAAGCAGTTCACACAGTTTTTCCCTAACTTGCTGAATAAACTGCCAAAGATGTTCCCTTATCACAATCTACTGGCTTGATGGTGGTCAAGTGAACATTGGTTGTTTTTTAATCTGTACTGCATATCTAAGTGAACCTACAGGCTCTGGTTTGTCCATTTCCTTTTTGCAAATACTCAGGTAGAGTTTTGAAGACACTGATTTAATTCAATTTGATTAAGTAAAGAATTGTTGTCCAGGTTAACAGGTTTGCTCCAGTTCTCATCATGTACAAGGAGTTGATTTGTGTGTAAACATCCATTGTACACTTGAAAAGTACTTAGCCAGAAAGCAGTCCTTGCTTCTTGTCACTCACAAAACTATTTGAACTACACTGGATCGTTTTTGTAAAAAATATTTTTGTTCAATTAATCTGTTTTTTGTTTCTCCTTAATAATTACCCAAACTGTTCCATATTGAATTAGTTCATAATTTGTTTTGTTTTTTTGCATTTATATGGTTAGATACAGTATCAGAGATTTCGAGTATGATTTGAATCAATTGGTACTGGTTTGTTTTGGGTGGGGGGATTTTAATTTTAGATTATGTAAATGTGAAAATTTGATTAAATTGCACAAAAAAATAAAGTTGTCACAAATGGCTAGCCATCTTGAATGACTGTTTTCCACCGACACTTTGCCCAACAACAATGTTAGATCAGACGTGGATCCATCCATAGGGACTGCGTTCTATATTTCTTTAAATGCATAGGAACGTTCAGTCTTTAAGGTGTTTCCCCGGGAGCAATATCGTAGGCGGACCTTATAAATTCAGGTGTTGATATTTTCTTGAGTAGAAGCTCTTTTGCGAATTAACGAATTATTTCAATGTAACTTTTGTATGGTAGTGTGTGAAACACAGTTAATTATTGAAACAAATTATATTTGTGTAGTTTGTTGCTAGACTATTTTGTTTCCCGAAATCCACGTGTCTCACCACAGAACAATCTTTGGTCTCATTGTGCAGTAGGACATGGATAGGAACAACATTTCCTTGCTCTGCTATGTTGCAACGTGTACACCCGGGGCGTCGTCATTACGCCATTCTGTTGCAAAACGTTTCTTAAACAGAATGAAACGAGGCGGGACCAACCTTAATTTGTCCAATAGAAACTCTCGTTTTAGTTGCTAAACGTTCTGCAACTGTTTAGACTAATGATTACACCCCTGCTAGCAGTGAGCAGCAATGTTGCTCTGTTATTAGCCAGCGTCAAGCCAAAGCTTTGCCAATGTAATAAGAACATTGGCACGGCATTTCACGTTCAGTAACCAAAGGCTTAATGTGATATTTCGAGGAAGAATATGACAAGAACATCAGTTGGACATCAAAATAATCCGACTGCAAAAGGAGAGAGCCAGGAATAATGGAGAAGTTCGGTTGTAGAATCACGACGACATTCTCTGTTTCATGAGGAGCTACTGTCAAAATCGGGGGAATAGCATAACTCTATTTTTCTGTGAAATCTTGAAGCTGTCGTCATTTGCAACCTCAAAAATGATGTATTCATCAAGAAGGAAACCAGTCCTCTATTTCAAAGAAGACAGAAGGTAAAACATAACGTTAGCCATGATGTTCACAATGATCCTGTCCTATGATTAGTCTAGATGAGTGAACCGACATTAGCAAGCTAGTAAATGTTTACTTTTTATCTACTAGCTAGGCCTATGTGAATCATACCAATACACTACTAATGTTACTGTAGGTACACTAAAGCCTAAATCTCTGGCTATTACATTGGGACACTAGCCTATTTCTTTAAAAACGTTTAAGAATGCAGCTGGTGTAAATGGATTGCAGTCAGATGTTTAAGATGGTTGAAATATTTCTTAGTATTGTTCAACCGAGTAGTTGATGACAATAGAAGAAAAGAGTAATCAGTGAGTAGTTGACTACAATAGAAGAAGAGAGTAATCAGTGAGTAGTTGATGAGAATAGAAGAAGAGAGTAATCAATGAGTAGTTGATGACAATAGAAGAAGAGAGTAATCAGTGAGTAGTTGACTACAATTGAAAAAGAGAGTAATCAGTGAGTAGTTGATGACAATAGAAGAAGAGAGTAATCAGTGAGTAGTTGACTACAATAGAAGATAGTAATCAGTGAGTAGTTGACTACAATTGAAAAGAGAGTAATCAATGAGTAGTTGATGACAATAGAAGAAGAGAGTAATCAGTGAGTAGTTGACTACAATTGAAAAAGAGAGTAATCAGTGAGTAGTTGACTACAATAGAAGAAGATAGTAATCAGTGAGTAGTTGATGACAATAGAAGAAGAGAGTAATCAGTGAGTAGTTGATGACAATAGAAGAAGAGAGTAATCAATGAGTAGTTGATGACAATAGAAGAAGAGAGTAATCAGTGAGTAGTTGACTACAATAGAAGAAGAGAGTAATCAATGAGTAGTTGATGACAATAGAAGAAGAGAGTAATCAGTGAGTAGTTGACTACAATAGAAGAAGAGAGTAATCAGTGAGTAGTTGACTACAATAGAAGAAGAGAGTAATCAGTGAGTAGTTGATGACAATAGAAGAAGAGAGTAATCAGTGAGTAGTTGATGACAATAGAAGAAGATAGTAATCAGTGAGTAGTTGACTACAATAGAAGTGTGTTGCTCTCAGATTTTGTTGTGTGAAATAATGTTGTTGGATTGATTTTTTTGTTTGATTTCTGGTAAAATTGTGTGATAGTATTATAAACCAGCCATTCCTTACAATCTAGACTAATCTAGACGTAGCCATTGCATACAGTGTGTATGGGTTTGGTTGTGCAAGCGTTTAGTGTACAATACTTATGCCTAGCTGAGTTAATGCTACTAAACCTCTCACTTGGTCAGTTTGTGGTTCAGGTGTGTAACATAACACTGATTGACTGCACTACATTGCTGAATGAGACTGGCTGTTCTACTTTCAGATTCTGGTCTGGGAAATGCACAGTCTACAAACTATTTGGTCTGTGTATGGTGCTGGTGCTGGTCTCCCTCCTATGGCTCCAACTCAGCTGTACAGGAGACATGAGCCGGGTTGTAGTGGATGACGGACGCATCCCCCATCAGCCTTGTCCCCTGGAGAGACAGGCATCCGCTGCGGACGACCCTTCCTGGGGTCCTCACAAGCTGGCCCTCCTGATACCTTTTAGGGAGAGATTTGAGGAGCTGCTGGTGTTTGTCCCCTTCATGCACACCTTCTTGAACAACAAGAAGATACTGCATAAGATCTTCGTAATTAACCAGATAGATCACTATCGGTAAGTGATGGAAGACGTTATGTTGCCTTGTTAGTCATTAGGCTACAACAGAAGCGCTGTTACTGTCTAATCTGAAGGACACAATATATTCTGTTCTATTCTATTTTAGTCCAGTGGTTGTTGATGAATTCTGATTGGCACAGGGGAACTATAGTCTGGATGTGTGCCTCGTTGATTTGCACCTTACCAATGAAATATTGACTCCTCCTGGCAGTAAATAATGAGTTCCACCCTTATCTCACCACAGGTTCAACAGAGCCTCTCTCATTAACGTTGGTTACACGGAGAGTGGTAACGACACTGATTACATCGCCATGCATGATGTGGACTTGTTACCTCTGAATGAAGCTCTGGACTATGGTTTCCCAGAGGAGGGCCCTTTCCACGTGGCCTCACCGGAGCTGCACCCCCTGTATCACTACAAGACATACGTGGGAGGAATCCTGCTGCTCACCAAACAGCATTATCACATGGTAGGTTAGCCTATTGTTAAGATAATCATTCATTATCAATAATAATAGACAGCACTTCAGAGCTCCAGTACATTAAATTCATTATTTACACATATTCTAATCAAATTTTATTCATCACATGCACCAAATACAACTGGTGTAGACTTTACAAGCCCCTCCCAACAATGCAGAGTTTAAAAATAAAATAGTAACACATGAGGAATGATATAAAATACACAAGAATAGAGCTATATACAGGAAGTACCTGTACCAGATCAATGTGGAGCTATATACAGGAAGTACCAGTACCAGATCAATGTGGAGCTATATACAGGAAGTACCAGTACCAGATCAATGTGGAGCTATATACAGGAAGTACCAGTACCAGATCAATGTGGAGCTATATACAGGAAGTACCAGTACCAGATCAATGTGGAGCTATATACAGGAAGTACCTGTACCAGATCAACGTGGAGCTATATACAGGAAGTACCAGTACCAGATCAATGTGGAGCTATATACAGGAAGTACCTGTACCAGATCAATGTGGAGCTATATACATGAAGTACCAGTACCAGATCGATGTGGAGTTATATACAGGAAGTACCAGTACCAGATCAATGTGCAGGGTATTTGAGGTAGATATGTACATGAAGGCAGGATAAAGTGACTAGGCATCAGGATAGATAATAATAAGGTGTTTGAGGTAGATATGTACATGAAGGCAGGGTAAAGTGACTAGTCATCAGGATAGATAATAATAAGGTATTTGAGGTAGATATGTACTTGAAGGCAGGGTAAAGTGACTAGACATCAGGATAGATAATAATAAGGTATTTGAGGTAGATAAGTACATGAAGGCAGGGTAAAGTGACTAGACATCAGGATAGATAATAATAAGGTATTGGAGGTAGATATGTACATGAAGGCAGGGTAAAGTGACTAGGCATCAGGATAGATAATAATAAGGTATTTGAGGTTGATATGTACATGAAGGCAGGGTAAAGTGACTAGGCATCAGGATAGATAATAATAAGGTATTTGAGGTAGATATGTACATGAAGGCAAGGTAAAGTGACTAGGCATCAGGATAGATAATAATAAGGTATTTGAGGTGACTAGACATCAGGATAGATAATAATAAGGTATTTGAGGTAGATAATGTACATGAAGGCAGGGTAAAGTGACTAGGCATCAGGATAGATAATAATAAGGTATTTGAGGTAGATATGTACATGAAGGCAAGGTAAAGTGACTAGGCATCAGGATAGATAATAATAAGGTATTTGAGGTAGATAATGTACATGAAGGCAGGGTAAAGTGACTAGGCATCAGGATAGATAATAATAGTTGTATGATTGTGCCGGGTGGTGGTGTGCTGTTTTTAGCCGTGTCATGTTCTGTGTGCTGTTTTTAGCCGTGTCATGTTCTGTGTGGTGTTTTTAGCTGTGTCATGTTCTGTGTGCTGTTTTTAGCTGTGTCATGTTCTGTGTTCCTGAAGTGCAACGGTATGTCCAACCGGTTCTGGGGATGGGGGAGAGAAGACGATGAATTCTACAGGAGACTAAGAAGTGCTGGATTACAGGTAAACCAGAACTGTCCTTTACGTGTCACAAAGAGACAGAGATAGCTGGCTAATCCCTTAAATTACTCCAAAAGAATGACAAGTCAATGACTGATAAGCATCAGTATCTGACACATCTACCTACACATTACATCTACCTACACATTACATCTACCTACACATTACATCTACCTACACATTACATCTACCTACACATTACATCTACCTACACATTACATCTACCTACACATTACATCTACCTACACATTACATCTACCTACATATTACATCTACCTACACATTACATCTACCTACACATTACATCTACCTACACATTACATCTACCTACACATTACATCTAACTACACATTACATCTACCTACACATTACATCTACCTACACATTACATCTACCTACACATTACATCTACCTACACATTACATCTACCTACATATTACATCTACCTACATATTACATCTACCTACATATTACATCTACCTACATATTAGGAAAACTCCAGAGTACGTCTGCATGTAGACCAGTAAAAGAAACAGCTGCCGCCACGTCTCTAAATACTATGAATATTATAATCAATCTGTCATGTTCTGTTTGCCAGCTCTTCAGGCCCAGTGGGATAAAAACAGGGTATAAAACCTTTCGCCACATCCATGACCCTGCCTGGAGGAAGAGAGACCAGAAGAGAGTGGCTGCACAGAAACAGGTAGAGATGCAGTCACTGGGAACCTACTACCGTGTTGTATTGTTATGTGTTGCATTCTCAGATAGACAGATACTGGATTGATCTCTTTGGTTGTATTTCCAATCACACTACTGACATTATGGTTTTCTCTCCTCGTTTTTGGAAGGAACAATTCAAGGTTGACCCTGAGGGCGGGCTGACTAACTTGCAGTACAAGGTGGATTCGAGACAGGAGCTGACTATTAGTGGAGCCCCTGTCACTGTCCTCCACACCAAACTGGAGTGTGACACAGACAAGACTCCCTGGTGTCTGTTGAACTAAGAGGAGCCCAATGATAGACCCATGCTGCCTCTCATCTGGGTTATGTTCATTATCCACCAAACGGAATAAAACAGACTAAAACAGGGAGGGACTACCTGAGCTTCTGGAATGAGAAACACTTGTTTTTGAGTGGCCTAATGAATATGACCCTGGTGCTACAGAGGGGTGATGTCTCCCCTACCTGATGTGTCTGGAAGACATGGATAAAAAATAAAATGTAGATTATTATTTTAAAAATGTATCAAACAACCACATCAGAAGACATGGGTGCCATCTTCTGGACGATCCAGAGAAGAGGCTTTGGCCTTTGACCTCAGCAACACCTTCCCTCATTGGAGAGATGGAATGTATTTATATTGAACTAGCTATATGATGTCATCCTTTAGAACTGTATGTCTAACTTTCATTCAGAACTGTGAGTGACTGGATCTGTGAGTGACTGGATCTGTGAGTGACTGGATCTGTGAGTGACTGGATCTGTGAGTGACTGGATCTGTGAGTGACTGGATCTGTGAGTGACTGGATCTGTGAGTGACTGGATCTGTGAGTGACTGGATCTGTGAGTGACTGGATCTGTGAGTGACTGGATTTGTGAGTGACTGGATCTGTGAGTGACTGGATCCGTGAGTGACTGGATCTCATGCAGGCCTAACTTCAGGGGCTTTGAACTACAGACACTTTACCAATATTGACGATACATGAAAGGAAAGGTGTACTGAAATAATAAGCAATGGCCTTTGTATCTGTTTGTTTGTTTATTTATTTTTACCCTTATTTTACTTGGTAAGTTGACTGAGAACACATTCTCATTTACAGCAATGACCTGGGGAATAGTTACAGGAGAGAGGAGGGGGGATGAATGAGTTAATTGGAAACTGGGGATGATTATGTGGCCATGATGGTTTGAGGGCCAGATTGGGAATTTAGCCAGGACACCGGGGTTAACACCCCTACTCTTACAATAAGTGCCGTGGGATCTTTAATGACCTCAGAGAGTCAGGACAACCGTTTAACGTCCCATCCGAAAGACGGCACCCTACACAGGGCAATGTCCCCAATCACTGCCCTTGGACATTGGGATTTTCTTTTTAAACCAGAGGAAAGTGTACCTTCTACTGGACCTCCAACACCACTTCCAGCAGCATCTGGGCTGGACCAACACTGCTTAGCTTCAGAGGCCAGCCAGCAGTGGGATGTAGGGATGGTTTGCTGCTGGGGTGTGATCCCGATGGACCATTTGCACTTTTCAGGAATCCCTCCTCTGTCCTTCAGCTAAAGTCTGCTATACTTAATATATTATCATCAGAGTTAGTTTACTATGAAAGGGTTTTCTTTCCGACATTGTAATGCACCGGATTGGCATGCCACCTCCATGATCCGTAGCGCTGTATTCTTATCCGGTATCCATTGTAACCCATCATGTGCTCAACTGGTAGTGAGTTGAGTGTCCGGGGGCCATTTTGACTTTGTTGGTGATGGTAAAACAGTAAAGGTTTACAACTGTGCTATAGAAGGTTATCAGAGACCGACTAGACATTATGAAGGTATTTTGGGGTAAATTAAGGTGTGTTTACAACATACTGCTGGAATGTATTTTTGAATGACTAGACAAGTCAATGGTATCGTAAATGTATTTGTACAATATTCAGTATGTATATGAAGTTATGACTCAAAAACATGGGAAAAGCATGCATTGTCATTTTTTTCCCTAATTTATAAAGGTCTTCATTGTACATAATGTGGTTAACAACACATCTGTATTGTATTTTCAATACTTAACATCATCTATTTGATCTGTTTGAAGTTCTGACAGAAGACCGTTGTACCTGAGCTTTGTTATGTTGACATCTCTCACTATAATTGGGAAAAAAAGATACAGCATTTGTTGCACTTGATATCTACTCAAGAAATGCATATTAGTGAACTGATGCTACTTTGATTTGAGAGTGTAAATGAAGGTGTGTAACTAGCCTGTCATTCCACGTGTGACTTTAATCTTACTGATCCTGTAAACAGACAGTAATGAGGACTTTCACACACGTTTGAAGTCAACCCCTGCATTGTCCCACTGGTTTATAGACAAGCCTAATTTTGAATCCACTAGAAATGCAAAAACAGATACTTGTACCACTACCAAGAAGTCTACAATATACTGTGTCTGTAATTTAGCATATGACATAAGTTTATAAAAGTCTGCTCAAGACTGCAGAAGTTATGCCTATTTCTGCTTCATTACTTTTTTTTTTTAAATTTAACCTTTATTTAACTAGGCAAGTCAGTTAAGAACAAATTCTTATTTACAATGACAGCCTACCAAAAGGCAAAAAGCCTCCTGCGGGGACGGGGGCCTGGGATAAAAAAATAAAATAAATATATATATATATATATATATATATATATATAGGGCAAAACACACATCAGGACAAGAGAGACACCACAACATTACATAAAGAGAGACCCAAGACAACAGCGTAGCATGGCAGCAACACATGAAAATACTCAATAATGATTACCTTTGTGGTGATTTGTCACTTCAGCCCCGCATGCAAAGCCCCTGTCTGAAGTCTTTGTCAGGTCATAATTGATCCATCGGCTCACGGTCGACCAGAACACCGCCCCATCACGACAGCTTTACACTAATCTCCTCAAAGTAGTTTCTGACTCGATGGGACAACACCTTTCAGGCCCTCTGATCTATCTGTTGAGGCGGGGTATAAAGTCCTCGCCTCCCGCCTGGAGAAGGAACCACATTGAGCCACACTCAACGGCGCACCATGACGAGAGGAAGCCTAAGCGCGAGTTCCCTCAACGGGACATCTTCTTTCTCCTTTCCATCACATTTTCCTTTTTATGGTGGAGCAACGGACATCTCCCCATGGTTGCCAAACAAGGTTATAATAACGGCAAAGACAAATAAAGCGTGCTTCTTCAGTGTTGAAGTTATCCTTTCCGTGGGTCCTTCCCGGGAAGCAGCCGCACAACAAGCCATGAACATCCAGCAACCAGGCGGAGGCGCAAGGCACCATCCGGCGATGCTGACCTGGTCACATATTGGAGACACAAATTCACTTCACCCAGATTACTACTAGCATCTAAGTGGTTATAATCAAGGTCTGTATAATGGTGAGATCAATGTATGTCCTCAATGTTTCCGACTTTGATTGTTTTGGCCCAAGGGATATTAGCCTACATTATAGGTCTCGCATTGCATTGTCTTTGTAAAACTGATGATCTGTCTCTTAATTACATATGGAAAATGGAATAGGTGTCATTGTGATAATGTGTAAGGAAGACTATTGTCTGGAAATTAATGTTTGTTTTCTCTCTGCAGGGGAACCGGGCAGTCTATCCAGGGGAACCTTCGTGCGGAGATCTGGCAGGAGAATCCGCACCATTTACACCGACGACCAGCTGACCAAACTAGAAGAGGTGTTCAGTAAGCAGCGGTACATGACCGGGACGGAGAAGAGTCTTCTGGCCTCAGCGCTGAGACTGACCCAGACACAGGTCAAAGTCTGGTTCCAGAACAGGAGAACGCGGTGGAGGAAGGCCCACGGGGACATTGCCGGTTTACCGGAGAGCCACGCGCACGGTGCAAGGAGATGAGTGGATATCCGTGGACAATGACGAGTCATCGGTGTATTTCTGATTTAAAGTTATATTACTAAATGCCTTGTGGCCATCAGACACATTCACGATGATTCTTGAATTACTGTCAAACGAGAGAATTGTCTATATTTTACCTCTGTGTGGCCTGGCATGGGGTGCTTCAGCTCGTCAATCAGCTATCAACTAGGCTATGATTCACTGCAGATTTAGCCATGTCATTTTTGTAATGTATTTTATATTCCTCTTTCACAACATCTCTTATGTAATTTTGTTTTTTTCACCCCTTCCTTTTCACACAGACTTTTCATTGGGTTTCTTTTCAGTTTATGTGGTGCATTTATCCATGTACTGAACCCAGGATATAGGCCTTCTGTACTAAACCAAGGATATAGGCCTAGCCTTCTATACTGAACCCAGGGTATAGGCCTAGCCTTCTATACTGAACCCAGGATATAGGCCTAGCCTTCTATACTGAACCCAGGATATAGGCCTAGCCTTCTATACTGAACCCAGGATATAGGCCCAGCCTTCTATACTGAACCCAGGATATAGGCCCAGCCTTCTATACTGAACCCAGGATATAGACCTAGCCTTCTGTACTGAACCCAGGATATAGGCCTAGCCTTCTATACTGAACCCAGGATATAGGTCTAGCCTTCTATACTGACCCCAGGATATAGGTCTAGCCTTCTATACTGAACCCAGGATATAGGTCTAGCCTTCTATACTGAACCCAGGATATAGGCCTAGCCTTCTATACAATCATTTTCAAATAGAAAATGCTGTGTCCAAAACAGAAAATGTGGATTATTTAATGAACAAACTGCAAATAGTTATACATAAATATATCATCTAAATTGACTAATTCTAATATACTCGGGTTACAATAGTGTGATGGACACAAGACTGCAGGTATAGCCCCAAACTGAGCGACTAATGCATTATGGGCCACTACAGTCTGTTAATTCGTTTTCCATGAGTAAAGAAGTCGCTCCAGGCATACTGGCCCTCACTTAACCAGGTATTATGTTCCTAGAAGCCAGGTGTGTAGCGGTAAAAGCTTAAAGTCAGACCCAACACTGACATTCTTCTCCCTAATTGACCTTTATGGACTCGAGCTGACAGAGACAGGAAATGTTTGTGCGCGAGAGTAAATAAATCAGACCGCCCGGAGAGAGAGACAGCAATTATAGGCGCGCAAAACGTTCCCCAATTTGAGCCTAAATATGCTTCAAGGTTCAATTGCAATTAGGTAGTAGATGGAAGTTTTCATTATGTAGATATTACAAAATAATACACGTGAAATTAATAAATATTATATAATTAACTACAATAAAGTTATAGTAATTCGGGGTACATTTTAAAAATCACATTGTTGAATTGAAATAAAACACATTTTTGCAAATAGGTAATTATGAAAAATAGAAGGCCTTGTATTTTTTTTAAAATTATAACAGATATCATCAATTCTTTCCCAGATCTCATTTGAACGTAACATCAATATTATCTTTAAAAGCCACTAGAGGGCGCCATCAACATCCACTGGTGGGCATTGACCACATCAATAGAACTCCCCCAGATTAACCAATTCATTCACTTGACATCATTAATTTACCACCAAATTAAATGTAAATTAAAATAAATGATTAAGCCAGCAGATGACATGACAAAACTATGTCTGTCAACTTTACCTTTGACCGTTGTACTTAACCCAAGGCTATACTGTAAGTATTTGAATTAATAAAGTTATGAATAAAATACTGAATTAATATCATAAACGAAGATGCATATTTAAGGGGACTGTTTCCATTCCTCATTCGATGTACTGAAACTATAAATGTAATCTGTAATGACCTGATGTGTCGATGAATGTTCCATTCAACAGAGTTCTGTTCTTTACAGCTTACTATACAGAATAACGTAAATGGCAGGCATTTCCTATAACGCATCCCATTGCTGTTCCTTCCTGAATAGAGTAACCTCATTCCTTGTAAAAGGGACTTAACTCCAGTTAGCTGATTCAAGGCAGACCATGCAAGGGGACAATAGTCACATTTTAACTCGGCTTTACACCCCTGCGTGCCTACAAAAACTCCAACTGCTTAATCCCTCTTTTCAGACCAGCAAAATCTATCATTAATTGCCAGAGGCAAAATTAATAGTTGTTAATGGCCGCCTGAATCAAAGGCTCCGGGGCTAGATCTGCCAGTTAAACCTATTAATTCTATACAGGAGGACTGGGCGGTATAGGATTGGTATAGGGGACAAGAGGGGTGGAGACAACTCCTTTGGGTCTCACTGGGCTCTTTGGCCCTTGGTGGTTCACATCAGCTTCCACAGGAGCAGATCATGAAAGATGGAAGCAGGGGGGCTTTTGTGGTTCGTCCCTGATTATTTCTCCCCTGAAAGGACTGACATCTGTCCTGGGTTCCTGGGACTGGCTGAGTCTCTGATCTACTGGTACCCCACCCCCACCCTCTTCTCCCTCAACAACATCTAAGATGGTAACTACCAAAAGAGGGAGGGAAGGTACCCTGGACATAACATAAAGAAGCAATATTTCCCAGACCTTTGACCTTAGTAAAAAAATAGTTGACCTATTCTGTTAAGTACTTAATTTAGGAGACCTATAGGTCTATTCTGTAAAAAACGGTCATTTTGCAGACCAATGTACAGTGCATTCACAAAATATTCAGACCCCTTGACTTTTTCCACATTTTGTTACATTACATCCTTATTCTAAAATGTATTAAATTGTTCCCCCCTATCAATCTACAAACAATACCCGATAATGACAAAGCAAAACACACCTGTATTTGGGGAGTTTCTCCCATTCTTATCTGCAGATCCTCTCAAGCTCTGTCAGGTTGGATGGGGAGCATCGATGCACAGCTATTTTCATGTCTCTCCAGAGATGTTCGATCGGGTTCAGGTCCGGGCTCTGGCTGGGCCACTCAGGGACATTCAGAAACCTGTCCCGAAGCCACTCCTGTGTTGTCTTGGCTGTGTGCTTACAGTTGTTGTCCTGTGGAAGGTGAACCTTCGCCCCAGTCTGAGGTCCTGAGCACTCTGGAGCAGGTTTTCATCAAGGATCTCTCTGTACTTTGCTTCGTTCATCTTTCCCTTGATCCTGACTAGTCTCCCAGTCCCTGCCACTGAAAAAAATCCCCACAGCATGATGCTGCCACCCCCATGCTACACAGTAGGGATGATGCCAGGTTTCCTCCAGACGTGACACTTGGCATTCAGGCCAAAACGTTCAATCTTGGTTTCATCAGACCAGAGAATCTTGTTTCTCATGGTTCGAGAGTCCTTTAGGTGCCTTTTGGAAAACTCCAAGCGGGCTGTCATGGGCCTTTTACTGAGGAGTGGCTTCCTTCTGGCCCCTAACATAAAGGCCTGATTGGTGGAGTGCTGCAAAGATGGTTGTCCATCTCCACAGAGGAACTCTAGAGCTCTGTAAGAGTGACCATCGGGTTCTTGGTCACCTCCCTGACCAAGGCCCTTCTCCCCCTATTGCTCAGTTTGGCCGGGCGGCTAGCTCTAGGTGTCTTGGTGGCTCCAAACTTCCATTTAAGAATGATGGAGGTCACTGTGTTCTTGGGGACCTTCAATGCTGCAGAAATGTGTTGGTACCCTTCCCCCAGATCTGTGCCTCAATA
This sequence comes from Salvelinus fontinalis, assembly GCF_029448725.1. Classification (NCBI taxonomy): domain Eukaryota; kingdom Metazoa; phylum Chordata; class Actinopteri; order Salmoniformes; family Salmonidae; genus Salvelinus; species Salvelinus fontinalis. Next base: position 11,977,866 of record NC_074693.1, read on the forward strand.
CAATCCTGTCTCGGAGCTCTACGGACAATTCCTTCGACCTCGTGGCTTGGTTTTTTGCTCTGACATGCACTGTCAACCGTGGGACCTTATACAGACAGATGTGTGCCTTTCCAAATCATGTCCAATCAATTGAATTTACCACAGATGGACTCCAATCAAGTTGTAGAACCATCTCAAGGATTATCAATGGAAACAGGATGCACCTGAGCTCCTTTTTGAGTCTCATAGCAAAGGGTATGAATACTTATGTAAATAAGGTATTTCTAAAAACTTGTTTTTGCTTTGTCATTATGGGCTATTGTGTGTAGATTGATGAGGATTTTTTTAAATCCATTTTAGAATAAGGCTGTAACGTAACACAATGTGGAAAAAGGGAAGGGGTCTGAATACTTTCCCGAATACACTTTAAAAGAGTTTCAGTCCACAGTGGTTTTGGATACCTTGATAAATAAAAACAAATCATAGTAAACCTCAGAGATATTTTGTAGTTAATCCCTAGAATTATCATGTTTAAATTGTTAGAAGTGGCTTTAAAGGTCTGGACTAGTCTGAACTTTGACCTAGAATTAAATTGATCAATCAACCTACAGGTGCCACTGTCAGCTATAGGATACATTACCAGAATAAGTTTTGTGTGAAAACCTTTTCTATTGTTTTCTATTAGGAGGCTAATTTCCTAGATTTTAGGGACCATTTGGGGGATGACGAGAAGACATAGGGCATAATAAACTTGTTATAAGTAAGTTAGAATTACTAAATCATTAACAAGAAAATCCTTCAAATTATGTTTCTTCTGATTTAATATAATATCACTTTGCAACATTGAAATAAACGCATATCGATAGGCTATTAGTCACAAGTAATTTCAATAAATCAGAAGCCACTCCACTTAGATTTACAAAATGGCTGTTATGCTAGGCTACACGGTGCTATCTGCGCATGCCCACCACACCTATGTCAGCGACAGTTGAGGGCAGGTATTGAGTCTGACGAGTGACAGGCTTTTTGTCAAGGGCTTAGCCTACTGATCCTGGCTCCTAGTACAGCACAGTCCAACATTTATTTCCAGGAGTGATGAGACTGAGACAAGAGCCAGACGGTCATAAACATAATCACAGACTAATAAATCTGACGCTGCAGTGGTATCTAGAACCGAAACTTGATTTTTGGCAGATTGTTAAAGCAGAGAAATCCGGTCGATAACCTACTGAAGACAAGGTTCGGAGACAAGTGAACTTGCTCTACGGGAAACCCGCTTCCAGAGGTCCACGGATATAGGCAACACGATTTGCACGCGCAAGGGACTGCGAGTTATGGATTTCCCGGGAACTGTTCTACTTCTACTGTTGTGAGGTTTTCTTCTGCATCACCTGTTTTATAACTGTGTTATTGAATATATTATTAGAAATATATAAACTATAGCCTATTTTTGATCATGTACCAAAATAGTAAGAAATGTTTTACCATCGAATCCCTTGTTGGGAAAGACGTGAACTCTTCGACTAACGGGGACGAACCGATCAGACCCACAGCGCTGAGGTTCATGGAATCAATTCACCAGGCGCCTTTTGGGAGTTGTTTCCAGAACTCCGGCAGGACTTTATACGGCAGTCCAGACATGATGTTCCCTGACCCGGGTACACACACAGGGAACTCCGGTCTGCCCCTGCATCCCCTCCAGCTTCCATCTCAGCCTTTCTTCAACCCGCATCAGAGAGACACGTTGAATTTCTACCCGTGGGTTCTTCGAAACAGATATCTCGGTCACAGGTTTCAAGGTAAGCGAACAGGTTCTTTAATTTAATGAATATTAACAACGTTATTTTCAATAATATCATATGTTTGGGCATATCCTTGCATGATTGTTAAAGAAACATATAGGGATATATTATGCACGAGCTAAATTACAACGAATGTACGCATCAGAAATGAGAACTCAGTCTAGTTGACTGATGGAAGAAATGTCCTTATTGATCCCTGAACATGCAACATGTTGTTAGGGATGGTATTTCATTCAGGATACAAATCATCTATTAAAAGGTTAAAGCAACAAAAACAGGACCAAAGCAAATTATTAAAACTACTGAAATCTGTTTGGAGATGGAAAAGTTTCAACATCCAACTATAATTTTTACTATTTATATTTCAAGTAATTTTGCTTTTTAAGTTAGATCTATGCATTATTGGTACATGTCAGAGATTGGACGCATTTAAATAAACGTAAAAACATCGCACCCTGGATTTGCACCCGCCCGTAGCTTAAAACAACTTTTTTAAAACCTATAACATTTCAGTAGTTTAATTTTGTAGCATTAATATATGTTTTAATTCAAGTAGACTATATTGTTTATTTTTATTCATTTAAAATGCACATCAAAATCATTGCACTTTCTTATAATGTTTGTTCCCAAAAAGGAGATCAATAGTCTAATGTGATGAATAATAATACTAGGGTAATTGAATTGTGATTTAAATGTGTAAGCTCTATGCAATTATACAAATAAAATAATATAAAATAAGAACAATATTTCTTTAACAAATAGGCCTATAATGAATATTTTTTCCCCCCTTTTGCCTACCCATTCGTTTTAGGTTTTGCATTATTCAGAATGTTAATTATAAGCAGCGGTGGAAAAAGTAACCAATTGTCATACTTGAGTAAAAGTAAAGATACCTTAACAGAAAATGACTCAAGTAAAGGTCACCCAGTAAAATACGACTTGAGTAAAAGTCTAAAAGTATTTTGTTTTAAATATATTAAATATGCTTGAGGTATCAAAAGTAAATGTAATTGCTAAAATATGCTTAAGTATCAAAAGTAAAATTATAAATCATTTCACATACCTTCTATTATGCAAACCAGACGGCACGATTTTTCTTGTTTTTTTTTTTTATGTACGGATAGCCATGGGGCACACTCCAACACTCAGACATCATTTACAAACGAAGCATCTGTGTTTAGTGAGTCCGCCAGATCAGAGACAGTAGGGATGACCAGAGATGTTCTCTTGATACGTCTGTGAATTAGACCGTTTTCCTGTCCTGCAAAACATTCGAAATGTAACGAGTACTTCTGGTTGTCAGGGAAAATATATGGAGTAAAATGTACATCATTTTCATTACGGATGTAGTGAAGTAAAAGTAAAAGTAGTCAAAAATATAAATAGTAAAGTACAGATACCTCTCCCTAAAAATACTTATATGGTACTTTTACTTAAGTACTTTACACCACTGATTATAAGGATTTTTGTTTCTCAAATATTTAGATATAATTAACTAATAATTATTTAATATGAAAGTTATTTTAATGAAAAGTAACAAGAGACGGCAATATTGTAATATTATTAGTTTATAATAATATTATAGTATTATTACAAATAAAAACAGCAATAATAAACAATAAGCAAATAATAACAATAATAATAATACTATTTCATTCAATTCATTTGCTTTGTGTTCTACTTTAGATTTAAAGGCTGCCCATTTCTGATAAGACAATAACTATTTGAAAATGGACCAGCTTTAGCAACCAAACAAAGCCATGAGAGAAATTGAATAATGGAAAATCTCAGTATTCAGTGACCAAAACCTTAAATCTTCTTATTCAAGCTATTTGCAGTGCATATATGCAAGAAATGGTGAACATCCTTACTAACTGATGCTGGGTGGTCCTCAAAAACAAAGCAATTAGTTAAATCAGACAGATCAATAACTTTCAACGCTCATCTCGTTGACTCAGTGGACAGCAGTGGTTAGTCACATCAGGTGTGCTCTCAGGTATGTTACACTCTGACCAGTCAGCCCAGGGCCGTATTCACAGTGTTCTCAGGGGGGTAGTGCTGATCTAGGATCTGTTTAGCCTTTTAGATCATTAATGAATAAGATCATGAGGACAAAGGGGGGGAATCTGATCCTAGATCAGCACTCCACCTCTTTACCAGGTAACCTTCAGGGTGTACCTCAGTCAGGTAATCAGTGGGAGTCAGAGGTTGTTGTCACTGTTGCTCAGATCAGGGGCTCAGATAAAGTGTTGTTTACAGACACAGCAGATCCACTCACTGATGGTGTCCAATAACCATGAAAACTAGTGTTTAGACAAGGCTAACTACAGACCGGAGGAGTGAGAGGAGAGGATTAGCCATCATGACTGTCACTTACTGTTAGAGATGGATGGATGGATGGGAGATTGATTTTCTTTCTTACTCCCCCACTTCCTGAGAGGTTGAGAGATAGAGATAGAGGTTGACAGAGGGAGAGAGAGGTTGAGAGAGAGATAGAGGTTGACAGAGAGAGAAAGGTTGAGAGAGGTTGAGAGAGAGACATCATTACAACACTGTATATGTACATAATATGACATTTAAAATGTCTTTATTCTTTTGGAACTTTTATAAGTGTAATGTTTAGAGTGAATTGTTTTTGAATTGAGAGATAGAGAGATTGAGAGAGAGAGGTTGAGAGAAGTTGAGAGAGAGAGGTTGAGAGAGGTTGAGAGAGGGAGAGAGAGAGAGGTTGAGAGAGGATGAGAGAGAGAGGTTGAGAGAGGGAGAGAGAGGTTGAGAGAGAGAGGTTGAGAGAGGTTGAGAAAGAGAGGTTGAGAGAGGATGAGAGAGGATGAGAGAGGTTGAGAGAGAGAGGTTGAGAGGTTGAGAGAGGTTGAGAGAGATTGAGAGAGAGAGGTTGAGAGAGGGAGAGAGAGAGAGGTTGAGAGAGAGAGGTTGAGAGAGGTTGAGAGAGGTTGAGAGAGGTTGAGAAAGGTTGAGAGAGAGAGGTTGAGAGAGGTTGAGAGAGGTTGAGAGAGAGAGGTTGAGAGAAATAGGTTGAGAGAGGGAGAGAGAGAGAGGTTGAGAGAGGTTGAGAGAGGTTGAGAGAGAGAGGTTGAGAGAGGTTGAGAGAGAGAGAGGTTGAGAGAGGTTGAGAGAGGTTGAGAGAGAGAGGTTGAGAGAGGGAGAGAGAGGTTGAGAGAGGGCGAGAGAGGTTGAGAGAGGTTGAGAGAGAGAGGTTGAGAACAGTACAATATAAACAGGATCTTAGGTCCTACACATATTTATATTGGCGAACATTTCAGTGTGTAGCCTTTAGGGTACATTTCAGTGTGTAGCCTTTGGGGTACATTTCAGTGTGTAGCCTTTGGGGTGCATTTCAGTGTGTAGCCTTTGGGGTACATTTCAGTGTGTAGCCTTTGGGGTGCATTTCAGTGTGTAGCCTTTGGGGTGCATTTCAGTGTGTAGCCTTTGGGGTACATTTCAGTGTGTAGCCTTTGGGGTGCATTTCAGTGTGTAGCCTTTGGGGTACATTTCAGTGTGTAGCCTTCGGGGTACATTTCAGTGTGTAGCCTTCGGGGTACATTTCAGTGTGTAGCCTTCGGGGTACATTTTAGTGTGTAGCCATTGAGGTACATTTCAGTGTGTAGCCTTTGGGGTACATTTCAGTGTGTAGCCTTTGGGGAACATTTCAGTGTGTAGCCTTTGGGGAACATTTCAGTGTGTAGCCTTTGGGGTACATTTCAGTGTCTAGCCTTTGGGGTGCATTTCAGTGTGTAGCCTTTGCGGTACATTTCAGTGTGTAGCCTTTGGGGTGCATTTCAGTGTGTAGCCTTTGGGGTACATTTCAGTGTGTAGCCTTTGGGGTGCATTTCAGTGTGTAGCCTTTGGGGTACATTTCAGTGTGTAGCCTTTGGGGAACATTTCAGTGTGTAGCCTTTGGGGTACATTTCAGTGTGTAGCCTTTGGGGTGCATTTCAGTGTGTAGCCTTTGGGGTGCATCTCAGTGTGTAGCCTTTGGGGTACATTTCAGTGTGTAGCCTTTGGGGTGCATTTCAGTGTGTAGCCTTTGGGGTACATTTCAGTGTGTAGCCTTTGGGGAACATTTCAGTGTGTATCCTCTGGGGTACATTTCAGTGTGTAGCCTTTGGGGTACATTTCAGTGTGTAGCTTTTGGGGTACATTTCAGTGTGTAGCCTTTGGGGTACATTTCAGTGTGCAGCCTTTTGGGTACATTTCAATGTGTAGCCTTTGGGGTGCATTTCAGTGTGTAGCCTTTTGGGTACATTTCAGTGTGTAGCCTTTGGGGTGCATTTCAGTGTGTAGCCTTTGGGGTGCATTTCAGTGTGTAGCCTTTGGGGTACATTTCAGTGTGTAGCCTTAAGGCTGCATTTCAGGGCATTTCAGTGTAGCCATTGGGGTACATTTCAGTGTGTTGCCTTTGGGGTGCATTTCAGTGTGTAGCCTTTGGGGTACATTTCAGTGTGTGGCCTTTGGGGTGCATTTCAGTGTGTAGCCTTTGGGGTACATTTCAGTGTGTAGCCTTTGGGGTGCATTTCAGTGTGTATGGGATTGTTATCACCAGGAAGGAAGGCAGACAGTCAAATTGATCTCATGGTCTGATGGTCTGGAGGTTTGCTTTGACACATTTTGGGTGTTGAATGCCAGGAGATATGTGTTGGAAGTTAATTTATAGGATAACTGCATTGTAAACATTATTTTCCAGACATATTGGATAGTTCATAGAATGCTCCTCTTCTTCTTGTCGTTTAGTCCTTTTTGTTTATAACCAGACAGAAAAACAAACAATCAATCAATCAACCATAGTCAGATGAAGATGGACTGCATGAGGAGGATAAACGTTATCATTATTTGCATAATCCTAATATAGTAGATTATAATTTTTGTATTGATGGTTTCCTTTTCATATTCAAGAGAAAGAAAAAACTATTATTTCTCTATACGTATACTTTATATGGAAATAGACCATCCTCCCCCTTATTTACCACTATCCTCCCCCTTATTTACCACCATCATTACCACCATCCTCCCCCTTATTTACCACCATCCTCCCCCTTATTTACCACCATCCTCCCCCTTATTTACCACCATCCTCCCCCTTATTTACCACCATCCTCCCCCCTTATTTACCACTATCCTCCCCCTTATTTACCACCATCCTCCCCCTTATTTACCACCATCCTCCCCCTTATTTACCACCATCCTCCCCCCTTATTTACCACCATCCTCCCCCTTATTTACCACCATCCTCCCCCCTTATTTACCACAATCCTTCCCCCTTATTTACCACCATCCTTCCCCCTTATTTACCACTATCCTCCCCCTTATTTACCACCATCCTCCCCCTTATTTACCACTATCCTCCCCCTTATTTACCACTATCCTCCCCCTTATTTACCACCATCCTTCCCCCTTATTTACCACCATCCTCCCCCTTATTTACCACCATCATTACCACCATCCTCCCCCTTATTTACCACCATCCTCCCCCTTATTTACCACCATCCTCCCCCCTTATTTACCACCATCCCTCCCTCTTATTTACCACCATCCTCCCCCCTTATTTACCACCATCCTCCCCCTTATTTACCACCATCCTCCCCCCTTATTTACCACAATCCTTCCCCCTTATTTACCACCATCCTTCCCCCTTATTTACCACCATCCTCCCCCCTTATTTACCACCATCCTCCCCCTTATTTACCACCATCCTCCCCCTTATTTACCACCATCCTCCCCCTTATTTACCACCATCCTCCCCCTTATTTACCACCATCCTCCCCCCTTATTTACCACCATCCTCCCCCCTTATTTACCACCATCCTTCCCCCTTATTTACCACCATCCTTCCCCCTTATTTACCACCATCCTCCCCCCTTATTTACCACCATCCTTCCCCCTTATTTACCACCATCCTCCCCCTTATTTACCACCATCCTCCCCCCTTATTTACCACCATCCTCCCCCCTTATTTACCACCATCCTTCCCCCTTATTTACCACCATCCTTCCCCCTTATTTACCACTATCCTCCCCCCTTATTTACCACCATCCCTCCCTCTTATTTACCACCATCCTCCCCCCTTATTTACCACCATCCTCCCCCTTATTTACCACCATCCTCCCCCCTTATTTACCACAATCCTTCCCCCTTATTTACCACCATCCTTCCCCCTTATTTACCACCATCCTCCCCCTTATTTACCACCATCCTCCCCCCTTATTTACCACCATCCTCCCCCTTATTTACCACCATCCTCCCCCTTATTTACCACCATCCTCCCCCTTATTTACCACCATCCTTCCCCCTTATTTACCACCATCTTCCCCCCTTATTTACCACCATCCTCCCCCTTATTTACCACCATCCTCCCCCTTATTTACCACCATCCTCCCCCTTATTTACCACCATCCTCCCCCTTATTTACCACAATCCTTCCCCCTTATTTACCACCATCCTTCCCCCTTATTTACCACCATCCTCCCCCCTTATTTACCACCATCCTCCCCCTTATTTACCACCATCCTCCCCCTTATTTACCACCATCCTTCCCCCTTATTTACCACCATCTTCCCCCCTTATTTACCACCATCCTCCCCCTTATTTACCACCATCCTCCCCCTTATTTACCACCATCCTCCCCCTTATTTACCACCATCCTCCCCCTTATTTACCACTATCCTCCCCCTTATTTACCACCATCCTCCCCCTTATTTACCACCATCCTCCCCCTTATTTACCACCATCCTCCCCCTTATTTACCACCATCCTTCCCCCTTATTTACCACCATCATTACCACCATCCTCCCCCTTATTTACCACCATCCTCCCCCTTATTTACCACCATCCTCCCCCTTATTTACCACCATCCTCCCCCCTTATTTACCACAATCCTCCCCCTTATTTACCACCATCCTCCCCCTTATTTACCACAATCCTCCCCCTTATTTACCACCATCCTCCCCCTTATTTACCACCATCCTCCCCCTTATTTACCACCATCCTCCCCCTTATTTACCACCATCCTTCCCCCTTATTTACCACCATCCTTCCCCCTTATTTACCACCATCCTTCCCCCTTATTTACCACCATCCTCCCCCTTATTTACCACCATCCTCCCCCTTATTTACCACTATCCTCCCCCTTATTTACCACCATCCTCCCCCTTATTTACCACTATCCTCCCCCTTATTTACCACCATCCTCCCCCTTATTTACCAACATCCTCCCCCTTATTTACCACCATCCCTCCCCCTTATTTACCACTATCCTCCCCCTTATTTACCACCATCCCTCCCCCTTATTTACCACCATCCCTCCCCCTTATTTACCACCATCCTCCCCCTTATTTACCACCATCCTTCCCCCTTATTTACCACCATCATTACCACCATCCTCCCCCTTATTTACCACCATCCTCCCCCTTATTTACCACCATCCTCCCCCTTATTTACCACCATCCTCCCCCCTTATTTACCACAATCCTCCCCCTTATTTACCACCATCCTCCCCCTTATTTACCACAATCCTCCCCCTTATTTACCACCATCCTCCCCCTTATTTACCACCATCCTCCCCCTTATTTACCACCATCCTCCCCCTTATTTACCACCATCCTTCCCCCTTATTTACCACCATCCTTCCCCCTTATTTACCACCATCCTTCCCCCTTATTTACCACCATCCTCCCCCTTATTTACCACCATCCTCCCCCTTATTTACCACTATCCTCCCCCTTATTTACCACCATCCTCCCCCTTATTTACCACTATCCTCCCCCTTATTTACCACCATCCTCCCCCTTATTTACCAACATCCTCCCCCCTTATTTACCACCATCCCTCCCCCTTATTTACCACTATCCTCCCCCTTATTTACCACCATCCCTCCCCCTTATTTACCACCATCCTCCCCCTTATTTACCACCATCCTCCCCCTTATTTACCACCATCCTTCCCCCTTATTTACCACCATCCCTCCCCCTTATTTACCACTATCCTCCCCCTTATTTACCACCATCCTCCCCCTTATTTACCACCACCCTTCCCTCTTATTTATCATCATCCATCCGACTGCCTCCATATTCATCCATCTAGGGTTAGAATGAGAGATTGGCCCCCACCACTACCCAGTGTGTAGCTTACTGCTGACAAGACCAGTCTTGTTGGTGCCAGGGGACTGGTGTTACTGGTGATGAACACAGCTCTCTGGCTGGCACTGCCATCTGCTCCCTGGTAGTCATGTTGGAGGCATGTTCCCCCATGTTCCCCCACCCGCTGACTACAGGCCAAAGTGTTGAAGGCTCATCCTCTGGAGGGTATTCCCTCTGTTGCTGGGGCTGAGCCACCCTTACAGTCTAGGGTTAGTATTCACAAAGAGTCTCAGAGTCGGAGTGTTGATTTAGGATCATGTCGCCCAGTACATATTGTTATATTTATTATGATCTATAAGGATAAACTGATCCTAGATCAGCACTCTTACTGAGCATTAGTGTTCAGCCTGGTGAGTTCTTCCCCCAGTCTCAGTCTTCTCCAGAGGGATTTGAGTGGAGGTTACGCCACAAACGCCATATGACAGATGATGCCAGTCTGACTGTCTATCTGAGTGGCTAAACCACCAGCCAGAACCAGCATGGAAAGAGATCAGGGTGCCTTGTGAGCATCAGGCGACAAGTGGCTAATCTGCCCTTGAATTCCGTCCTGCTAGCTAACGTTCAAAGAGCAGGGGTCTCCAACCTTTTCTAACATGTCGCGAGCTACACATTTTCTTCCTAGCCATTAAATAGGCACAATCTTCTCTTCTCCTCTGCAGCTCTTCCCCAGGTATTTAGTGTTCCACATAAAATAGTGCACTATGTTTTCTTGCCAATATACCTGGTAAAATAAGGGTTAATAAACAACTCTAAGGTGGGCCCTATAAAATCTTTATATTTTCCCAAATTCTGTTTTCTCAGTAAAATTTATACTGGTTTTTGATTACTATTGTTTTTCACTCTCAAAAGTACAATTCTTCATAGAGAAACAACGAAATTGGATGTTCTGAGTACATGTCAATGGTGAAATCACATCAGAAGAACATTTTTTTTAGGCCCTGAAGAACACATTAGGATTTATGAGTGTAATTCCCCTTTAATTGCGCGTCTGGCTCTTTAATTGCGCATCTAGCGAGTGAGGAATGTGCGATATAATTTGCCGGTCGAGTGATGGTTCTAATGCCAAAGTTAACAAATAACAAATAATAGATACAAATGATATACTTACTCGTGATATACTTCTGCCAGGTAAGACTACTTTGCAGTTAACATTTAATTGAGACCGTTTTGGGGAAATTATTTCTGTAATCCCACTAGATGGTTATCACATTAAATGGCCACACACGGTAGACAAACGCGCACACCACACAGACCGACAGAGGCAATATTGCTGGAAATTAATTGGCAGATATGGTGTTAGGTTTGTCTTTTTTAAGCCAATAGTGGCTAACCAGTGGTGGGATAATGTCAATGTTACGTCAATTAGATAGTAGCTGGGAGCTTGCACTGTCTGATGCTTGTGAGATTTGCTAATGACAGTTTGCAGTGGAACACACGAAAATTACATGTACTTTCAGAATTGTTTGGCAAGCTACTCATAGGTGGGCGGTGAGCTACTGGAGACCCCTGACAGACTGACCAGGTGAACCCTTATTGATGTCACTCGTTAAATCCACTTCAATCCGTTTAGATGAAGGGGTAAAACAGGGTAAAAAATGATTTTTCAAGCTTGTTTAGACAACTGAGACATGGATTGTGTAGGTGTGCCATTCAGAAGGTGAATGGGCAAGACAAAAGATTGAAGTACCTTTGAACAGGGTATGGTAGTAGTTGCCAAGCGCACCGGTTTGTATCAAGAACTGCAACACTGCTGGGTTTTTCACGCTCAACAGTTTCCTGTGTGTATCAAGAATGGTTCACCACCCAAAGGACATCCAGCCAACTTAATTAACACAACTGTGGGAAGCATTTAAATGAATATGGGCCGGCATCCCTGTGGAACGCTTTCTACACCTTGTAGAGTCTATGCCCTGAGGAATTGAGGCTAGTTCTCTGGACATAAGGGGAGGGGTGCAACTCAATAGGATGGTGTTCTTAATGATTTGTCAACTCAGTGTATATATATTAATCTGTTCATGGGGGGGAAAACATTGTTATAGCATTGTTTTGAGTAGAAGGTGTAGTCGCTTTTTTGTTGTTGTCTTGTAATAAGCCACCAATACCCATACAAGCCGAGGAAACCTACTATTAGCTACTATTACCATGTGCTATTACCATTTGCTATTACCAGGTGCTATTACCAGGTGCTACCTGCAAATAATGTGTTGCTGGCTTGCTATGTTGTTGTTTTAGGTCTCTCTTTATGTAGTGTTGTGTTGTCTCTCTTTATGTAGTGTTGTCTCTCTTGTCGTGATGTGTGTTTTTTTAGTCCTATATTTTTATTTTATTTTTGTATTTTTAATCCCAATCCCAGCCTCCTGCGGGGACGGGGGTTGGTTGGCCATCATTTTAAATAAGAATTTGTTCTTAACTGACTTGACTAGTTTAAATAAAATAATAAGAAAGACTGCTATTAGATTAACTGGATGTCGGACTCTATCAAACTCTTCAAAACCTCTTCATGTGTAACTCAGAACCGTTGTCTGTGAGTAATGCAGCAGGTCATATCAGACCTGCTAGAGAAGATATGAAGAGTTGACGATAAGCACATATGTTATGCTAGGGAAGAAATACATGTTTTTTTTCCACGGACAGTGCTTTCATTTAACTCATTTAACTGTCTGTAGTAGAGAGTATCAGGGCAGTTTCTAACTAGGTTTATATTAGCGTGACATAATCATATTTTTTTTTTTGTAGACATAATGTTTCATCATAGCAATATCACAACAAGGTATTTCCATAGTACATGTAATCCTATATTCAGTACACCTTTTGGTCGCTTTCAAAGCTTGTGTACCATAGCATCAGTATTTGCTAGTCCAAGGTCATGGTCAGTTTGATGGCTTCCGTGTATCCATCTCCTTTCGTAGATGCTCCTTCTTCGGTCCATGTTTTGCATGTGAATGAATGTGGCTGGACACTGATGCCCTGCTGTCGCTGATTTCATTCATTTGGTTTGACAGACTCCTCATTGCTCACAGCTTTCGGTGCACACACTGTCTCTCAACTGCCGAGCTGTAACCGACTTTTGCGTACACGTGTTTGAGGTTATATTTGTGCTGCAAGGTTCTTTTCAAGCCAGGCACAACCTTTTCATGTGGCGGTCAAATAATTTATTGATGGATTTGCTTATGTAAAATATTTAGTTTTTTTATGTGTCATTTTAATAAACGAACCCTAATCCTGGGAGGGCAGATGTTGGGCCTGTGGCGAGAAGAAAGTCATGTACACAATGAAACTGAAAGACAAGGACATTTTACTATTGCCCTGTGTTGAATGAAGTCGGGTATGTTCATACGATTCAATTTGCTTAATTGCACAACACTTCATCTTCACAACAATTGTTTTTTGCATTTTCCCAGCCCGAGATATTTACGTGTGATGTCATATGAGGCGTTACTGAACACTTAGGTTTCATGCTCAGCGTTGAATAAACTAAAGGCCCTACATGTATACAAATGAGGTTAATGTCACAATATAGAGAGGTGGAGTCCCTGAACTGCTCTACAGTGGTAGAATACCCCTCTAGTTCTGAATGAACCTGTCGTCCACAGTGGTAGAATACCCCTCTAGTTCTGAATGAACCTGTCGTCCACAGTGGTAGAATACCCCTCTAGTTCTGAATGAACCTGTCGTCCACAGTGGTAGAATACCCCTCTAGTTCTGAATGAACCTGTCGTCCACAGTGGTAGAATACCCCTCTAGTTCTGAATGAACCTGTCGTCCACAGTGGTAGAATACCCCTCTAGTTCTGAAGGAACCTGCCGTCCACAGTGGTAGAATACCCCTCTAGTTCTGAAGGAACCTGCCGTCCACAGTGATAGAATACCCCTCTAGTTCTGAATGAACCGTCCACAGTGGTAGAATACCCCTCTAGTTCTGAATGAACCTGTCGTCCACAGTGGTAGAATACCCCTCTAGTTCTGAATGAACCTGTCGTCCACAGTGGTAGAATACCCCTCTAGTTCTGAATGAACCTGTCGTCCACAGTGGTAGAATACCCCTCTAGTTCTGAATGAACCTGTCATCCACAGTGGTAGAATACCCCTCTAGTTCTGAATGAACCTGTCGTCCACAGTGGTAGAATACCCCTCTAGTTCTGAATGAACCTGTCGTCCACAGTGGTAGAATACCCCTCTAGTTCTGAATGAACCTGCCATCCACAGTGATAGAATACCCCTCTAGTTCTGAATGAACCTGTCGTCCACAGTGGTAGAATACCCCTCTAGTTCTGAATGAACCTGTCGTCCACAGTGGTAGAATACCCCTCTAGTTCTGAATGAACCTGTCGTCCACAGTGGTAGAATACCCCTCTAGTTCTGAATGAACCTGTCGTCCACAGTGGTAGAATACCCCTCTAGTTCTGAATGAACCTGTCTCCCACAGTGGTAGAATACCCCTCTAGTTCTGAAGGAACCTGCCGTCCACAGTGGTAGAATACCCCTCTAGTTCTGAAGGAACCTGCCGTCCACAGTGATAGAATACCCCTCTAGTTCTGAATGAACCGTCCACAGTGGTAGAATACCCCTCTAGGTCTGAAGGAACCTGTCGTCCACAGTGGTAGAATACCCCTCTAGTTCTGAATGAACCTGTCGTCCACAGTGGTAGAATACCCCTCTAGTTCTGAATGAACCTGTCGTCCACAGTGGTAGAATACCCCTCTAGTTCTGAATGAACCTGTCGTCCACAGTGGTAGAATACCCCTCTAGTTCTGAATGAACCTGTCGTCCACAGTGGTAGAATACCCCTCTAGTTCTGAATGAACCTGTCGTCCACAGTGGTAGAATACCCCTCTAGGTCTGAATGAACCTGTCGTCCACAGTGGTAGAATACCCCTCTAGTTCTGAATGAACCTGCCGTCCACAGTGGTAGAATACCCCTCTAGTTCTGAATGAACCTGTCATCCACAGTGGTAGAATACCCCTCTAGTTCTGAATGAACCTGTCGTCCACAGTGGTAGAATACCCCTCTAGTTCTGAATGAGCCTGTCGTCCACAGTGGTAGAATACCCCTCTAGTTCTGAATGAACCTGTCGTCCACAGTGGTAGAATACCCCTCTAGTTCTGAATGAACCTGCCATCCATAACTCATGAATGAAATAATGGGAATCAGTATTGAAACTAGACAATCTAGTTCTGGAGGTTTTAATTGAGTCTAGCCTAAGAGAAGTGTTCACAAAGCTTTATGGAATAAATCACTTTAAATTACAGTACTATTAAAACGCATACATGTGATTCATGTCTTTGTTACGTTTTGCACTACGAAGCAATGTCCTAATTAAAGTATCTTATTTTGAAACACTTTGATCTGAATAGCAAAGATACGTTTCTCTCACAATAAACATATGCTTATATGGGCCCTCTGTGTGTTCTCGATGGGCCGTGACCAATGTTCTCTCAACAACCCAAAATTCCCGTCACTGAGCAAATTTCAGGTCTGCTGAGCGGAAACTTGAATGTTGTGAAAATTATTTTCAACTTTCAGCGCACGTTTACTGTGAACACTGAGGCTGTACCCTCTTTAAGTTAGTGTTAACAGTGGTCAGGTAGTCTACTGTGGCTATTTAATCATAATGTTGGCCTATCAGAGTGGCCTACCATCAAAAACAATGGAGAAAATGCACCCCATAACGTTTTAACATGGAATTAGCTGTTCTATCATTCAGACTACAGTAACAGACAATGTGTGGTGTTCAGTGTAGGCCTACATTCCATGAGACTTTTGAAAAAAAACATGCAGGGCTTGACATGAACCTGTTTATCCACTTGTCCTTCAGACAAGGAGGTGACTGTAAATGGTGTTATGTTGTTTGATGGAAGAAACCACTTTACAAAATAAATTGCATCATTATTCCCATACCATTATTAGGGATAATCAGACAAATTGTGCTTCCCTCTGCCTATTCGCTACTTAGCTTATTCAAGCCTGTCTCAAAATACAACACTGCCCCTTTAAGACAAAAAGCTCTTTACCTGACTGGCTTTTCAAAGACGTCTAGAAATGTACACGTTTTGTAGGAAGCAATCCCTCCCCCATTGCTGACTACAAATGATCTGTAACTGGGCTATTAACACACTAACCAGCAAAGGATATGAACAGAATGTGCACACATGGCTACATGCAGCTCTCCCTTTGATCTCAAAACAAGCACATCTACTCATAACCGCTCATGCTGTTAACACAGTCCAGTTCAAAGTAAATGGCACAGATCTATATATGGCAATGGTCATTTTGCATATAGGCCTACTATAGCTCTGATTGGTTATACCGCAGCTATCTGTGTAGAGTACGAGCTGAGTCATGCGTTTCACTGCAATAAAATCCTACTCCGATGCGTTCTGCCTACAACAAAGTCTCTTGCATAGTTAGTTTTGTTTCAGTATGTTGCATTGAAAGGGGCTTATATTGCATTGATTATGATCACAATTACCACAGTAAAGGGAAACGTTGATAGTGTTAACTAAGGGGGAAAACTCTAGAAAGTTGAGTGAAGTTCAGTCTCGTGCTTCTCTCGGTAGGCTCATATTTATTCTGCCAGTAGCTATTAGAGGGAATATTGGTCATGACCATGATAAATCAGGGAGGTGTTTCTTCTTTTAAATGTTTCTCTCTGTGTGGTGTGTGTTGGTGCGTGCGTGCGTGCGTGTAACCAATAGGCTCGTTGTTGAAAGTCCCAGTCATTTTTACATTTACATTTTAGTCATTTAGCAGATGCTCTTATCCAGAGCGACTTACAGTAGAGTGCATACATTTTACATTACATTACATTTTACATACTGAGACAATGATATCCCTACCGGCCAAACCCTCCCTAACCCGGACGACGCGAACCCAGAGACTCTGGTGGCGCAGCTAGCACTGCGATGCAGTGACCTAGACCACTGCGCCACCCGGGAGGCCAGTCCCTTTATCTGTCACCAGTTCAGATTGTTCTGGAGAAGGATGTCGTCCATGGTGGCTGAACCAACATGTCACTATGTACATTTTGCAACGGTGCTATTTCCTAACTGTGATGTCATTCAACGCTGCTATTTCCTAACTGTGATGTCATTCAACCGCTGCTATTTTCTAACTGTGATGACATTCAACACTACCGTTTAATAACTGTGATGTCATTCAACGCTGCTATTTCCTAACTGTGATGTCATTCAACCGCTGCTATTTCCTAACTGTGATGACATTCAACACTACCGTTTAATAACTGTGATGTCATTCAATGCTGCTATTTCCTAACTGTGATGTCATTCAACACTACCGTTTCCTAACTGTGATGTCATTCAACACTGCCATTTAATAACTGTGATGTCATTCAACGCTGCTATTTCCTAACTGTGATGTCATTCAACGCTGCTATTTCCTAACTGTGATGTCATTCAACGCTGCTATTTTCTAACTGTGATGTCATTCAACACTACCGTTTAATAACTGTGATGTCATTCAATGCTGCTATTTCCTAACTGTGATGTCATTCAACGCTGCTATTTCCTAACTATGATGACATTCAACACTACCGTTTCCTAACTGTGATGTCATTCAACGTTGCTATTTCCTAACTGTGATGTCATTCAACGCTGCTATTTCCTAACTGTGATGTCATTCAACGTTGCTATTTCCTAACTGTGATGTCATTCAACACTGCTATTTCCTAACTGTGATGTCATTCAACGTTGCTATTTCCTAACTGTGATGTCATTCAACGCTGCTATTTCCTAACTGTGATGTCATTCAACGTTGCTATTTCCTAACTGTGATGTCATTCAACGCTGCTATTTCCTAACTGTGATGTCATTCAACGCTGCTATTTCCTAACTGTGATGTCATTGAACACTGCTATTTCCTAACTGTGATGACATTCAACACTACCGTTTAATAACGGTGATTTCATTCAACACTACCGTTTCCTAACTGTGATGTCATTCAAAGCTGCTATTTCCTAACTGTGATGTCATTCAACGCTGCTATTTTCTAACTGTGATGTCATTCAACGCTGCTATTTCCTAACTGTGCTGTCATTCAACACTACCGTTCCCTAACTGTGATGTCATTCAACACTACCGTTTCCTAACTGTGATGTCATTCAAAGCTGCCATTTCCTAAATGTGATGTCATTCAACACTACTGTTTCCTAACTGTGATGTCATTCAACGCTGCTATTTCCTAACTGTGATGTCATTCAACGCTGCCATTTCCTAAATGTGATGTCATTCAACACTACTGTTTCCTAACTGTGATGTCATTCAACACTACCGTTTCCTAACTGTGATGTCATTCAACACTACCGTTTCCTAACTGTGATGTCATTCAACACTACCGTTTCCTAACTGTGATGTCATTCACACTACCGTTTCCTAACTGTGATGTCATTCAACGCTGCCATTTCCTAAATGTGATGTCATTCAACGCTGCCATTTCCTAACTGTGATGTCATTCAACGCTGCTATTTCCTAACTGTGATGTCATTCAACGCTGCCATTTCCTAAATGTGATGTCATTCAACACTACCGTTTCCTAACTGTGATGTCATTCAACACTACCGTTTCCTAGCTGTGATGACGTTCAAACGTGATGTGTAATGCATACAGTACATCATCTCCTTAACGATAAATCTGTCTACATACTAGAACAAGCATGTGGAATGAGGCGTGGTGGCATTGTGAAATGGAGGATGATATCACAACCTAACATTAGTAACTTTTACATGAATCAATTACTCACGTTATGCGAAAGTGTCATGAATGATGAGTCAAGTGAAGAAGCCCATCGGGGCACATTGATATGACTGATACTGACCTAGAGAGCAGCATGCAATGTGTTTCGACACTGATGCCCTCCTTAGCAGCATGCACTACGTATCAACACTGAAGTCCTCCTTAGTCAGTGCTTTGCCCTCTTTTTGAAGTGTAATTGGACCAGCTATTAATCACAAAACAACACCATAGCCTACGAACAAAAAACACTTAGTACAAACCATTAGTATCAGTTTGCTGAGTTGTACAACAGTTAGTGTACAACAGTTAGTATACTCTAGTTTATCTCTTTACACATACAACAAGAGCTGCTACGGTGTCATTCCTGTCTGTCAACCCTAAGTCTAACCCTCCACTTCCTCTCCCTCCTCTCCTCTCTCCAGGTGAGGACAGCAGCCCAGAGAACATGCTCCTTCATGGGCCTTTTTCCCGCAAGCCGAAGCGCATCCGGACAGCCTTCTCCCCCTCACAGCTCCTCAGGCTGGAGAGGGCCTTTGAGAAGAACCACTATGTGGTGGGAGCAGAGCGGAAGCAGCTCGCCAGCGGCCTCTGCCTCACCGAGACACAGGTGAGTGTGAGGGGGCACAGCGATCTTGAACGCACCCCTAACATGTTTTCTAATGCGCTCTAAACCCCTAGGGATTGAAAGACAATTTATGCTCGATCAGAAAATGTGGTTGAAGGCTCTGTATGGAGGGTGTGACGCAATTACGGAGCCACGAGGCTTGCGGAGGCCAGATCGAGCTCCGTACTGTCGCTGTGCGCCTCCCAAATGTTTTAACAACGCGAAGGGCTCTGCATAGCTTCGCATTAAAATGATTGCTTGACGGTATGTGAGGGCGGCAGGTCCTGTATAAACACAAACTAATTTCCTTGACAACATCCTTCACAACAGCTCTGCCCTGACTTCAGAGGCTCTGACTTCAGAGGCCGTTTCACAGTAAATGCTGTACGGACACGGCAGAAGTTGGATTTACCATGCACAGCCTTTAAGGCATGGCTGCATTCCAGAGCGCTGAAACGGATATGAGTGGACTCGTAGTCAGAACTCCACAACACCCTCTCAACCAACGTATAGCAAAACCAGCTTTCTCCACCACACGATGTTTGTCCTACAGTAGCTATGGGGATGGGCAAGGTGATGCCAATAACTCATGTAGTTAATTTCACAATTATTATTTATGACCTAATTTCTCTAATCACATCAGAAACACGCTGCTAACTAACAGCAATTCAGGCTTTTCGCAATCATCTCATGCACTATATCATGCATTGGGAATACAGTATTGCGATGTGCTGAACTTTTAATTTCAATAGAATTAGGCCAATTATTGAATCTATGTTGTAAATAGGACATAAAAATGACAACCAAACAATGCCTGGAAATTAATATCAAAATATGATGCTCTTTGCACGGCAAAAAGCTGTAAAGAACGACAGTATGTGAAGCCTTAGGCAGGCGATGTTTGGCAGTGTTATAGAAAGAAAATGGAAGCAGTAACAGTTTTACACCCTGTGAAATATTGTCTTGGCAAAATCTTTGTTGCTATGACACTTTGAAAAAAAGCTTCGCTTAAAAATCATAGGGCAGATACATGCAGACACTTTGCGTTATTATTCTATAACTAGAAAAGGTAAATTTACTAAAGAAAATGTGTGTGCTTGCTTCAGCTGTCTCAAAGTATTTCATGGAAGTGGAAGAACGAGTTGTAGTAGTTTTTACAGCAAGCACACTTCTTTATTCTACCATTGTTTCTTTCAGTACTAAACTTGATGTCTCTCCTTTCTCTCCCAGGTAAAGGTTTGGTTCCAGAACAGGAGGACGAAGCACAAGAGACAGAAGCTGGAGGAAGAGTCACCTGAGTCGCAGCAGAAGAGGAAAGGAAGCCAGCACGTCAGCCGCTGGAGGGTGGCTACGCACCAGGGCAGTAGCCACGAGGACATCGATGTCATCTCAGAGGACTGACGTACGTCGTTGTCACCTTGATTGAACCGTCATAAATCATTCAACATGAACGCACACTGACCGACTGCTGACTGACTTGTGTCTGAATATGGGCAGTCTGTGTGCTCCTCTGAACACCTGATTTGATTTAATTTGACCTTTGACACCACCTGTTGTTGATCAAACAGATGAACAACTTTAATGAAAACGATCAGAATGACTTATTCATGTTGGACAAAAGAACTCTTGTTTGATCGTTAAAGAGACAGATCTGACATTTTGTAGCTGAAGGGTTTTTAACCCAAGTTTATCATGTTATTACACAGCTCCGGCTGCTGTAAACGTGGTGGATATCTGCATTTGGTCTATGTTGCTTGCCGTAGTAGCACAAACTACTGAAGAGAGACTGTTTGACTTGGAGGAATTGTTCAGTACAGTTTGTTACTCTATTGTCTACCTGAACTTGAGATTGTCCTTACTCACATTTAACAAAACATCATTATTGTTTTAGCATTTTCAGTTTGTTGATGTGTATTTGTACAATGCTAAATATGCACAATATATTTGTGGTAAAAAATAAGCCATTGGTATGATAGCTATAGAGGAACCTGCTGTTTCAGTTTAGGATTTTGTTTGTCTTAATTATAGTCTTTAGACCAGTCCCACTGAAAAGTAGGTAACCACCACTACAGACAATACATCATACTGATGCCATGTTACCCTGAAATATGTTTTGGATTCTCACATTGGAATAGTTTGGACAATTTAAAGTGTAAGTATTTATACAAATTTAAAAAAAGGTATTCTATGCATATTTTGTCCTTGTTTTGTTTCCTCTGGATTTAAAAAAGGCTATTTTTGTCTAGTTTGTTACTTACTTTAAATTCATTCCACGTTTGCTTTTGCCTTTGACAAATATTTGATAAATTATATTGAGACCATGTAGAATGTACAGTGCAGGCACATTACAACTTGTCCACAAGAATGACAAGAAAAACAAATGTACCTCAATACTACATTTATTTCAGCAACCGTTACCATTCCTGAGATATCATGTTACGTAGCACTTCGTAGTGGAATATACATTTGCATTTGTTTTAAATAGATTAGAAATGATGCATTGTAAGTAGGAATCTTTCGTTTGACCTATTTCTCCCGAGAGTGAACGTTTTTGTACTTTCTGTGTGTGGTCAGATGACTTTGGAAAATAAAAACATCTACCGATATTTATTATGTGCGAGTATGTCTAAGCGTTAATTTTCGAACCTATTTTCAACATCCTATAATTGTCGACATGTCATCACTTCAAACTACATACACATATCGGTTAAATGACACAGAACTTGAAAAGTTAATTTGATACACAACGATTTGTTATTGGTTATTTGGTCTACACCTTTGTAGAACAGCTGTTAATCTTTTTTTTGTGAGCTGCAGTTGAATATTCTTAGCTACACGTCAAGGCATCAGCGTATATTTGTTAAATTAATTAAATATATATTTTAAATAAAGTACAGAAGGCCTAGCATAGCCTATATACAGAGCCGTGGTTACGGTTTATACATCTTTATCTTGTGTTATTTTTTAAAATATATTATCTATAAGAAACCCCAATGGTCTGTTGCCTGTGTTTTACTGATGTTTATTCAGTTTGCGGATAGCCTTCATTATTAGGCTTATCCTAAATTATACATAGGCTATAATAGGGTTATTAACAATTAGCGTAGATTACTTTTTGACGAAAACATAAAACATATAGAGGTTCTTTAGACGGCAGTAGGCCTATTACGTTTGGGCCAATCCTTTTTCAATGTATTCTTCGTCTGGACTTGTGCATATAGGCCTAAAATGGATAGGTTGCGATTGGTGCATGGTCAAATGCGAGGACAAGTTCAAAGAGACATGAAACAACGCACTCCGTTCCGTCTCGTGCTCTTCAAAATACACTTTTCACCGGAAATATTATTGCGCCAGAGATGCTTTTCTTTCAGGACACACCGATGGTCATATGCAACACTTACAACCGAAAAATTAGAGATTGACAAATATAATTGATTAGCCTTGGCTAATCGTTCGGGAAATATTTAAAGCCATACTTTCAGCAGAGTTCCAAAAAAGGTATGTCAGAAACAGAAGCCTTTTTTAATTCCGAATAATGACATACATGATATATATGATATGCTGCTATGTGAAAACAACGTAACTTCTCCGATATGCCGACACACATGTGAGGAACCTTGTTTTGGAATTACGTCAAGACACCGTCGATACAGCTCGGATAGAGACTATCATAGCGAGAGAGACATGATCAACCAGCAACAGGTCAAAACCCGTCCCTGCTATTATTACTAATAGGACATGACCCCGTTACTAAAACGGCTTTCTTTGAGCAATAGAGACAAGTCTTGCGTGAGCCATTAATAGTTATTCGTTTATTTCGAGTCATTACTGTAGCCTGATCAAACAGCGTATAAGCCTAAAGTATGTGTTTTATTTGGACAATAGATGACCATCAGCCTACCCTGGAACAGAACAGAATAGAAAGAATATGGAGTACTATATAGTTTGCTTATTCCTTACTTATTTGGTAACATGTATATCAATAGAGTATAATCAGTGATATATGGAGCATGGACCTCTGAGTGGTCAATCATTTAGGGTCATTGTTCTTAAAACTCTAATTGTCCCTAATTTCATTCTACGTTTTATTCTATTCTATGTCACCATTGTAGTGTTTGATAATTAGCTTGTATTAATGTAGATCGATTAAACATTGCTTGTAGGGCCTCTGCTGGCCTTCGGTTCTGTTTTACCAGCTGGAAAATTTATTCATATCACCTTTATGCATTGTGATTTACACCTACTAATTCTTCAAGCCCCGAGCAATTGAGAGGTGTTAGATTTCCGTCATTTTCATCACCTTTTTTTTTATTTTATTTTTTTTACAATAGACAGCCTCATTATCGGCAGATAGGCACATAAACTGTGAACAAAATGTAGGAGCAAACTACTCAAATTCTCGGTAATTGGGCCTGAATATTTTTTCCGGGTTCAATTACGTACTCAATTACGTACATTCATGGATGCTAGGATTTTGTTGTTCAATTGATACCGCTGTTTCTGTTCTGCTTGATGTATAAATCGAATGCAAACAAGCTCTCTTTTAGTAATCCTAAATAATCTTATTGGTACTGTTGGAATGGGGATTCATCTATAGTATATTTAGTATTTAGTATAGTAGCCTATATAGTATAGTTTATTATATTATAGTGTAGCATAGTATAGTACAGTAAAGTAAAGTATAATATTGTATTGTACAGTACAGTACAGTATAGTATACTACAGTATATTATATTACAGTATATTATAGTACAGTGCAGTACAGTATGGTATGGCATTATATTGTATAGTACAGTATACTGTATTATAGTATATCATAGTATAGTATTGCATTGTATAGTATAGTAGTATATTAGTATATTATATTATAGTATTGCATAGGTTCATGGTATAGTAGGCATAATCTACAATAGTTTATAGATTTGAAGATTGTAGATTATTTAATAGTAGATTTATTATAGTATTTTCCAGAGCCATATGTGAGCCATATATTTAGAGATTTGCGACAAATTTTAGAAACATTTTCTAATTCTAGAAATTCAGTTACTTAGCATTGTTAAAAAATTCTTATGGATCGGACCCTTTCTTTCAATTTTCGCCTAAAATGACATACCCAAATCTAACTGCCTGTGGCTCAGGACCTGAAGCAAGGATATGCATTTTCTTGATACCATTTGAAAGGAAACAATTTGACATTTGTGGAAATGGGAAATTAATTTAGGAGAATATAACACATTAGATCTGGTAAAAGAAAAAAACATGCATTCTTTCATTTTTTTTTGTGTTATCTTCTTTGAAATGCAAGAGAAAGGCCATAATGTATTATTCCAGCCCAAGCGCAATTTATATTTTGGCCACTAGATGGCAGCAGTGTATGTGTAAAGTTTATACCGATCCAATGAACCATTGCATTTCTGTTCAACATTTTGTATCAAGACTGCCCAAATGTGCCTAATTGGTTTATTAATAACTTTAAATTCATAACTGTGCACTCTTCTCAAACAATAGCATGGTATTATTTCACTGTAATAGCTACTGTAAATTGGACAGTGCAGTTAGATTAACAAGAATTTAAACTTTCTGCCCATATCAGACATGTCTATGTCCTGGGAAATGTTCTTGTTATTTACAACCTCATGCTAATCACATTAGCCTACGTGAGCTCAACCGTCCCGAGGGGAACCCAGCAATCCTGTAGAGGTTTTAAATATTCCCCATGTTAGAACTAGAGTTGAGACCTATATAATTAAATATTATAATTCTAGAACTAGAGTTGAGACCTATATAATTAAATATTAGAACTCTAGAACTAGGGTTGAGACCTATATAATTAAATATTAGAACTCTAGAACTAGAGTTGAGACCTATATAATTAAATATTAGAACTCTAGAACTAGGGTTGAGACCTATATAATTAAATATTAGAACTCTAGAACTAGAGTTGAGACCTATATAATTAAATATTAGAACTCTAGAACTAGAGGTGAGACCTATGTAATTAAATATTAGAAGTCTAGAACTAGAGTTGAGACCTATATAGTTAAATATTATTACTCTAGAAATAGAGACTAAAACTGTAGTGATAGAACCAGAGAACGACATAGGACTGATATTCAGACCCTAATAGAAGAGGTAGAAGGGGATATTTACTGTCAAGCTAACAGAACGTCATGCATTGCAACAGTCAAATCCGTAGCATTTCCAGTAAGTGTCATATGAGTCAGTTGCGTGGTATATGAGCTATGAGTGTTCTTCTACTCTCTGCTGATTGAAAGATGTAATTCATCTCTATTACTAATTAGTGACTGACAGTCCCATGAGGCTCCATTATGAGACCCCTGTTTATCTGGATGTCAAAGACAAAGACCGCTCACATTGACATGACATAGATGGAAACATTCCCTTTACCCTTTCTCAAGTTAAACCCCCCCCCAACTGTTCTTTCTTATTCAATAGTTCTCAAACATTAGGCTTAAAGTAAACACCATCAAGTGAGAAGAAGTGTGCTTCCTTTGTTGAAAGCCAGACAAGAGTTATCAAGGGTTGTGTGAAGATGAATATACCTTACATTACAGTGTAATAGTGTTTTGAAACCTGGTGGAAGTGTAGGCTATTAGTATCAGTCATTATAATGACCTGAGTGATAGCATTAATCAGACAACTACACAACCTACAGTACCTCTGTGTGTGTATGAGTTAGTGTGTGTGTGTGTGTGTGTGTGTGAGTGTGTGTGTGTGTGTGTGTGCGTGCGTTAGTGCACTGTAAAAAGTAATTTGTTCCACTAAAAATGCATTTTTTTTGTGGAAACCCGCTACCTAGAACCATGTGAGTAACCCAACTCAAAGTACAGTGCCTTCAGAAAGTATTCATACCCTTTGTGTAACGATATTCGTCTTCAGATGAAGAGTAGTCATCGGACCAAAGCGCAGCGTGGTAAGTGTTCATGTTAATTTATAAAAAACAGAGCACTAAACAAAATAACAAAGAAAATGAAACGAAACGAAACGAAACGGTCCTATCTGGTACAGACACAAAGACAGAAAACAATGACCCACAAAACACAGGTGGAAAATGGCAACCTAAATAGGCTCCCCAATCAGAGACAACGAGAAACAGATTGGGAACCAATTCAGGCCACCATAAACCTACATACCCCTAGACCATACAAAATCCCCATAGATAAACAAAAACCCTAGACAAGTCAAAAAACCCAAGACAATACAAAAACTAAACAAACCACCCTTGTCACACCCTGACCTAACCAAAAAATAAAGAAAATAAATATAACTAAAGTCAGGGCGTGACACTTGGACTTATTCCACATTTTGTTGTGTTACAGCCTGAATTCAAAATGGATTAAATATATTTTAGAAAATATATTGTGAAAACATGTTGTTAGAAATAATATCCATAAATATCTAATTTACATAAGTATTCACAACCCTGAGTCAATACGTGTTAGAATCACCCTTTTGCAGCGATTACAGCTATGAGTCTTTCTGGGTAAGTCTGAGAGTTTTCCACACCTGGACTGTACAACATTTGCCCATTATTCTTTTCAACATTCTTCAAGCTCTGTCAATATAAGGGCACACGGCGAGACCCAGATGCAGACAAGGCATGACCTGGAACTCATAATGTCCCCTCACTGTGTTGAATGCTGTATTCCACTCATCTCCTTCGCGTATCCGAACCAGGTGGTAAGCATTCCCGAAGGTCCAGTTTGGAAAAAATGGTGGCCCCCTGGAGAGGTTCAAAAGCTGAGTAGAGGAGTGGTAGGGAGTAACGATTTTTAACCGTAATGTCATTCAGACCCCGGTAGTCAATGCACGGACGCAGGGTCTTGTCCATCTTCTCCACAAAGAAAAACCCTGCGCCAGCAGGAGATGCAGACGAACAGACCCAGTAGCCAGAGACTCCTTTATGTACTCCTCCATGGCCTTGGTCTCCGGCCCGGATAGAGAATATAACCTACCACAAGGTGTTGTGGTGCCTGGGAGGAGATCAATGGCACAATCATAAGGACGGTGCAGGGGAAGAGAAGTAGCCCGTGCTTTGCTGAAGACCTTCAGGAGGTC
Organism: Salvelinus fontinalis; assembly: GCF_029448725.1. Lineage (NCBI taxonomy): Eukaryota > Metazoa > Chordata > Actinopteri > Salmoniformes > Salmonidae > Salvelinus > Salvelinus fontinalis. The sequence continues at coordinate 12,005,230 of NC_074693.1, forward strand.
GTGGTACTCTGTGGGGACGGCAGAGAAATCCGAGACTTGACTTAAGCCCCGTGGAGACCGTCTCGGGGAAGGCTGCGCTGCTTTGAGTTCATGTTAATGGCAGAACGGACTCCAACCCAGGATTGATCTTGTGGTCCAGTCAATAACGGGGTTGTGATTTTTGAGCCAAGAAAATCCCAAAACAGGAACATGGGGGGAATCAATTTGGAGAAGCTGTATAGCCTCACCGTGATTTCCTGAAACCCGTAGATTAACAGGAACAGCGGGTAACTCTGCCAAAAGAGCGGCCGTCCAGTGCTCTAGCGTCCATGGGAACAGAGATGAGTTGATTGGGGATAACTTCTTCAGAAACCAGGGTAGCATCCAAAAAACTCTCATCCGCCCCCAGAGTCAATGAGCACCCGGAGAGATTTAGACTGGTCTCCCCACAGCAGTATCACAAAAAAAGGAGTGCAGTTGATGGGATTTAGAGGATTCCCAGTCTGGCTCACCAGAGTACTTGTACCTACTACAGAAATAGGTCTCTTAACTGGGCAGGTGGCTATGTAATGTCCCACAGCCCCACAGTACAGACAACTGTTGGAACTTAGCCTATGTGAACGTTCCCTAGGCGATAACCTAGCTCTGCCCAGTTGCATAGGTTCCGGAGTACCTGACTCACCTGTCGCCAATGATTCTCGAGGGAGCTTGGGTGGCTTCGGATCCTCTCGGAACAACAGCCTTCGGGGACTTCCGGATTCCTTTGAAGGTGAGCGAGCCACTGCGGATGAACGAGTGTGACCTCGGCCAGACCTCCTCTCACTCTTGCCTTCCCGTAGACGTCCATCAATTCTAATGGTGAGAGCGATGAGGGAATCGAGGTCCACCGGTAATTCCAGAGCAGCTAGCCCATCTTTTACCACCTCAGATAATCTGTGAAGAAAGGCATCGAAAAGAGACTCCGGATTCCAGGCACTCTCGGCGGCCAACGTGCGAAAGTCAACAGCGTAGTCAGCCACACTACGGGAGTCTTGACGTAATTCAAGATGTTTTCGGGCCGCCTCTCTCCCGGATACCGGAGAAACGAACACCTTCCTCACCTCTTCCATGAAATCCTCCAGATGACGACAAACGTCGGATTGCTGCTCCCAAACTGCCATAGCCCAGGAGAGCGCCCTTCCCAACATTAGCGTAATAAGATACGTTATCTTTGATCGGTTTGAAGGAAACTAAGATGGCTGTAGCTCAAAAATAAGAGAGCACTGAGAAAGAAAACCCCGGCAGGTACCAGGATCCCCAGAATGTCGCTCCGGAGGAGGTAAGTGGGGTTCTCGGGGAGCTGTACAAACTCACCACTAATAGGGAAAAAGTTACTGGGTGGTTGGGTGTTCGCAGAGGTGGCAGGCTGCCTATGAGCTAACTCCCTGATTTGCTCCATAATAGCCTTAAACCCTTGGTCGTGGCATTCCGTCAGGGAACAAAGCCCATCCAAAAGTTCCTGTAGTAACTCTTCACACAATAAATCAAAGTGTTTTTTACTCAAGGTGTCTGACCGTAACGGCAGCCTTTCCTCTCTTCACTAGAAGAGAGGGTGAAACAGGGATCGGACCAACACGCAGAGTAGCCAGTGCTCAACATGTTAAATACGAACGATAAACGTGAACACTTAACAAATACAAAATAATAAATGTGGCAAACCGATACAGTCCTAGCTGGTGCATAGAAAACACAAAGACAGGAAACAACCACCCACAAATCCCCAACACAAAACAAGCCACCTATATATGATTCCCAATCAGGGACAACGATTGACAGCTGCCTCTGATTGAGAACCATATTAGGCCGAACACAGAAACAGACAAACTAGACACACAACATAGAATGCCCACCCAGCTCACATCCTGACCAACACTAAAACAAGCACAACACACAACACAACACACTTATCTTAAGATAAGTTAGCAGGGTAAAGTGTTAAGATAAGTTAGCAGGGTTAAGATAGGTTGACTGCTTGACTTATTCATTTTTAGCTCCTAGTTGCTGAAGACAGTAAATGGTTAAGTTGTCAGCATTGTTGAGTGTCTGTACAAAGAGATGACAAGAGATGACAAGCCCTGCAACCCCATAAATTTTCAGCCCCAAGTCTTCGCCACCGTGTTACGGAGTGGAAGGTTTCCCTGACACGTGACAGTTCCACCACTGCCATATCATTCTTACTGCCTTTATCCATATTCAATGTATTGTATGAATATACACTGTATGTATCATCGTTTTTTAAAATTTTGGTAGGTCGTTTGTCTAAGAGGAATTGCACAAAATGCACATTTTGCATACAGTATACATTAAAGGTTAATTCAATCCTTTTGTTAGTGTATAAAACAATCTATTATGGATTTGATTCGACTTTAAGAGTAGAATCATGCTTTGTGATGTCTGACTTTGACTAAAGTAATTCAGGGAATTTTTATGTGATTGACAGGGCTGATGATGAAGGCGAGTGTAATGATGGGTGTCTAGAGTTATGTTGAGACAGGAGAGATGGGTGGGCAACATGCAACCGATGGGTGTCATGACTTGACGAAGGGAACTTCCAGAATAGTTTGGATTTCTTGTAGTGCGATCAAAACGTCTAACCTTGGAGCAGTGGTGGGCCTTTTATGGGCCAGCCTTAATCACAGATCATGTAGACACGAGATGAGGATCGATACACTTTGGGGTGGCAGGTAGCCTAGTGGTTAGAGCGTTGGGCCAGTAACCGAAAAGTAGCAAGATTGAATCTCGGAGCTAACAAGGTAAAAATCTGTCGTTCTACCCCTGAACAAGGCAGATAACCCACTGTTCCCTAGGACGTCATTGTAAATAAGAATTTGTTCTTAACTGACTTGCCTAGTTAAATATACGGGAGTTGAATAAAGACAGTTTGACCTTGTTGGTTTTGGGGATTTGGACCCTCAGAAAGCTAGACATAACACGCCGTTTGATAAGTTCAACCTTTTTTTTTAGACAATCTGATTTGATCAAGAGAAGTGGCATGATCATACATAACCAATTATAGATATAAGATATTAGTTCTTTATCAAATCAAAGTTTTATTGGTCACATACACATGGTTAGCAGATGTTAATGCGAATGTAGATAAATACTTAATGCTTCTAGTTCCGACAGTGCAGTAATATCTAACAAGTAATCTAACAAATTCACAACTACTTTATACACACAAATGTAAAGGGATGAATAAGAGTATGTACATATCAATAAACTCTGCAAAAAAAAGAAACATCCCTTTTTCAGGACCCTGTCTTCCAAAGATAATTAATAAAAATCCAAATAACTTCACAGATCCTCATTGTAAAGGGTTTCAATACTGTTTCCCATGCTTTCCCATGTTCAATAAACCATAAACAATTAATGAACATGCACCTGTGGAACGGTTGTTAAGACTCTAACAGCTTACAGACGGTAGGCAATTAAGGTCACAGTTATGAAAACTTAGGACACTAAAGAGGCATTTCTACTGACTCTGAAAAACACCAAACGAAAGATGCTCAGGGTCCCTGCTCATCTACGTGAATGTGCCTTAGGCATGCTGCAAGGAGGCACGAGGACTGCAGATGTGGCCAGGGCAATACATTGCAATGTCCGTACTGTGAGACGCCTAAGACAGTGCTACAGGGAGACAGGACGGACAGCTGATCGTCCTCGCAGTGGCAGAGCACGTGTAACAACACCTGCACAGGATCGGTACATCCGAACATCACACCTGCGGGAAATGTACAGGATGGCAACAACAACTCCCTGAGTTACACCAGGAATGCACTATCCCTCAATCAGTGCTCAGACTGTCCACAATAGGCTGAGAGAGGCTGGACTGAGGGCTTGTAGGCCTGTTGTAAGGCAGGTCCTCACCAGACATCACTGGCAACAACGTTGCCTATGGGCACAAACCCACTGTCGCTGGACCAGACAGGACTGGCAAAAAGTGCTCTTCACTGACGAGTTGCGGTTTTGTCTCCCCAGGAGTGATGGTCGGATTCGCGTTTATCGTCGAAGGAATGAGCGTTACACCGAGGCCTGTACTCTGGAGCGGCATTGATTTGGAGGTGGAGGGTCCGTCAATGCCTGGGGCGGTGTGTCACAGCATCATCGGACTGAGCTTGTTGTCATTGCACGCAATCTCAACGCTGTGCGTTACAGGGAAGAAATCCTCCTCCCTCATGTTGTACCCTTCCTGCAGGCTCATCCTGACACGACCCTCCAGCATGACAATGCCACCAGCCATACTGCTGGTTCTGTGCATGATTTCCTGCAAGACAGGAATGTCAGTGTTCTGCCATGGCCAGCGAAGAGCCCGGGTCTGAATCCCATTGAGCACGTCTGGGACCCGTTGGATCGGAGGGTGAGGGCCAGGGCCAATCCCCCCAGAAATTTCCAGGAACTTGCAGGTGCCTTGGTGGAAGAGTGGGGTAACATCTCACAGCAAGAACTGGCAAATCTGGTGCAGTCCATGAGGAGGAGATGCACTGCAGTACTTAATGCAGCTGGTGGCCACACCAGATACTGACTGTTACTTTTGATTTTGACCCCCCCCTTTGTTCAGGGACACATTATTCCATTTCTGTTAGTCACACGTCTGTGGAACTTGTTCAGTTTATGTCTCAGTTGTTGAATCTTGTTATGTTCATACAAATATTTACACATTAAGTTTGATGAAAATAAACGCAGTTGATAGTGGAGTTGATAGTTTTTTGCTGAGTTTATATGGATGAGCGATGCCTGGGAGGCAAGATACAGTAGATGATATAGAATACAGTATATACATATGAGATGAGTAATGTTGGATATGTAAACATTATTGAAGTGGCGTTATTTAACATATTATTTATTTATGCTAAGTCCCCCGGGCAGGTTCCATACCATCCCATTAATCCTGCCTGTCTTGATACCTTGCGGCATAGCATCACGCGAGACAGGCACCTCCTCCACCACATGTCCAGCTAGATTTGTAGCTCTGAAATTGCCGCTGTGGATGTGATGATACCATGTCAAGAGTGGATGTGATTTACAACCTAAATGATGTAATAATTACAGGTTGGCACGACCCGGGGAGCTAGTTAGCTGCTTTACAGACTGGAAGGGCCTGTTTCTTCGCCGGACACCTGTTTAGTCTGCAGTCATAGGCTACAGGGTACTAGAGAAAAGGACAGCAGCTCTAACCAATTATAGGGTGCTGCTAGTCAGACCCAGATTGTAATTGATTGGTTTTATGAATCAGAAGAAGAGGCTTTAAAGAGGCATTATGGAATTTGTGTATAATTCCAGCCAGTAGGTGTTGCCCACGAGCCAAAAGGCGGTCCCTTATTTTTCTTCATCAGATTGTGCGCTACCTCATCCGTTTCGTATAGTATGCTATGACCTGCAAAATGTTTATTTTGTCTGTTATAATTTTCCAATTCGTACTATATGTTACGAATTAGTTGTGCTTAAGGGTCCTGGAGTGCGTTTTTTAATTAAAGTGTAATAAATGATGAAAATATAATTAAAAAAATATGCCACTTTGGAAAAATCAGGAAGAATCTATTCTAAATGTTCAGCGAAATAATGATTGGATTTGATTGTGTCTGTGTGTTTGTTGATGAGTCTTCCATCTCCACAGGCGCACTGTCTTAAGTTGACAATAAGCTCAAGTATGAAGCATAGACAAAGACTTGTGATCAGACTAACACCATTCAGACGTATCAAAACATGTTCATCACTGCCATTAAAACAACCACGATCTGTTTACACTACACACACCACACAGACTGACAGTCATTTTAGCTATCACTAAGGGCTCAGTACCATATGTAACTGACATTTTGGATTGACCCGGAATGACACAACCAGATAGACACGTGTACTTAAGTGCTATCTCAACGTAAAGGCTAGATATAATGATGTTTTGAATACAAACACCCAGCTATTTCTCGCCCTGACAAACATGTCTTATAACGCTTTCAGACATAATAGAGGTGTGTTTACTATCATTGAAAAAAACACTGATTGGATTAGAATGAATCACCCTTAGCAACCCTTAGTAACACCTGCTGTTGGAAAACTCTGTAGAACCGGATCTGTGGTTCCTTCAAACACACGGAAAGCCACAATAATAAAGATTATTCTTTCTTTTCTCCTATTCAAATGTATGTAGTTCTGTCCATGAGCTGTTCTTGTCTATTGATGTTCTGTAATTATGTCATTCTGTATTATGGTTCATGTTTTGTGTGTTGCTTTTGCAACAGCTAATGGGAATCCTAATAAAATACCCCCAAAAATACTTATATTACAGTAATACAATGTTATCTGTTCCTAATGTATCTATGGTATAGGTCAGACTGGGTCCTAATGTTTCTCATACAGTAGCCTACTATTGGCCATGCCAGACCACCATACTTGTTTGCAATCACAACTCTGAGAAACAGACACTCTCACTTTTGGCTCAGACCTTGACTGACAGTTGATTAGTTGAGGACGTTGTCTGTTATACCAGCAGTTCTGCGTGTCTTTTAAGCAGACTTAAAACTAATTAAGTCAATGCTATAAGATTTTTTAGCCAAAGCCACTTTGTGCGTTATGTTCACTGTGGTGGGGTGTAAAAATACCACAGCTATTACTGTATCATATCTAGCTGATGATTAATAAACATTGATGAGAGCCTTCTCTTCCCCTGCCAACGCCTCTCCTGCAGACTCCAACGTTAAAGTGGCAATCTGTGATTTGAAAAAACAAAGCGACCACATTTTTTTTTTGTAATCAGCTGAGGGAGGGGTCTGGAGAAATGTAACCACTCACAAATTCATAGACGGGGCTATGGTTGCCAGGACTGACTATCCATGCGATTTATTATTATTACTATTTTATTTATTAATTTTTGTATTATTATATACTGTATTTGGAGTTATGTTGTGGGTAGGACATTTGAACTTAGCTCATGAGGCATTATAAGTTATATTCTTCAAGAATCAATGGCTATACATCATTAATTTAAAAGTCCAAAAAAACGGATGTACCAATCCCGGATTGCCCCTTTAAACTGACACACTTACCCATTAGCGCTTCTTCCCTACATCACAGACAGACAGACAGACAGACAGATAGACAAAGACAGACAGCGAGAATCAACACTCGACAGCAGGTTTCGTCCGATGTGATCGCGCATCTCTTGTTTGTGTTCTGTTCATTACTATTTAAAGGGACCGGCCTGTTTCTCAGTTCCTTGTTCTCCTTTCCATTCATCTTGCCTATAAGGGCCTTGTTATATTCTAGATCTTGTATATAGAAGCCACTGACAATGATGCTAATCCTTTGATGGATGTACAAGATGGAAGTCTAAATCTTTGGTAATTTTTTGATGATCTGATTTAACCATTATCTAAAACAGGAAATCAAGACAAAAGTAAAATAATGACTTGTACTCCCATCAGATGACCCATAGACTGTATAGGTCTACCCATGATGGAGATTCAGGATTAGGGAGGGTATTGGCCTGCCCATGATGGAGATTCAGGTTTAGGGTATAGGCCTACCCATGATGGAGATTCAGGTTTAGGGAGGGTATTGGCCTACCCATGATGAAGATTCAGGGTTAGGGTTGAACCAGGATGTGGACATGAAGCTAGGCTTAGAGTTCGGGTTAGATTTAACAGGCTGGAATGGAGCTCCACCCCCAATAGGGTGAGACAGGAGAGAGGGTGAGAGGGTGAGACAGGGGATAGGGTGAGACAGGAGAAGGGGTGAGACAGGAGAAAGAGTGAGACAGGAGAAAGGGTGAGACAGGGGATAGGGTGAGACAGTTGAGATGGTGAGAGGGTGAGACAGGGGAGAGGGTGAGACAGGGGAAATTGTGAGACAGGAGAAAGGGTGAGAGGGTGACAGGTGAGAGGGTGAGACAGGTGAGAGGGTGAGACAGGAGAGAGAGTGAGACAGGAGAAAGGGTGAGATAGTAGAAAGGGTGAGAGGGTGAGACAGGGGAGAGGGTGAGACAGGTGAGAGGGTGAGACAGGGGAGAGGGTGAGCCAGGAGAGAGAGTGAGAGGGTGAGACAGGAGAGAGGGTGAGACAGGTGAGAGGGTGAGACAGGAGAGAGGGTGAGACAGGAGAGATGGTGAGACAGGGGAGAGGGTGAGACAGGGGATATGGTGAGACAGGAGAGAGGGTGAGAGGGTGAGACAGGAGAGAGGGTGAGCCAGGAGAGAGGATGAGAGGGTGAGACAGGATACAGGGTGAGACAGGAGAGAGGGTGAGACAGGAGAGAGGGTGAGACAGGAGAGAGGTTGAGAGGGTGAGACAGGAGAGAGGGTGAGAGGAGAGAGGGTGAGAGGGTGAGACAGGAGAGAGGGTGAGACAGGAGAGAGGGTGAGACAGGTGAGACAGGAGAGAGGGTGAGAGTGTGAGACAGGAGAGAGGGTGAGTCAGGTGAGACAGGAGAGAGGGTGAGAGGGTGAGACAGGAGAGAGGGTGAGACAGGAGAGAGGGTGAGACAGGAGAGAGGGTGAGACAGGAGAGAGGATGAGAGGGTGAGACAGGAGAGAGGGTGAGCCAGGAGAGAGGATGAGACAGGTGAGAGGGTGAGAGGGTGAGACAGGAGACAGGGTGAGACAGGAGAGAGGGTGAGCCAGGAGAGAGGATGAGAGGGTGAGACAGGAGAGAGGGTGAGACAGGAGAGAGGGTGAGCCAGGAGAGAGGGTGAGACAGGAGAGCGGGTGAGACAGGTTCTTGGTTGATTCACTGCAGGTGAAGGTTGATGATGTGAATTCTGGTAAAGTTCTGAAGACAAGGTTCTCTACTGTGTTATTAATTCACAGACATACCACACACACAGACTACTGTAAGTTATTCATGGCTGTAGGCAGAGGCTTGTTCCACTGCTGTCTAGTCAGGCCTTTGTTGGGTAGCTGTCTTTCGTCTTTTTAGGTGGTATGATTGGGATAAAACACCACCTCATCATCACGCTGTGGTTTCTTTTTTATCAATGTTAAAATGTGAGGAGAGGTAAAAGCACCTAGCTATCTTAGATATGGAAAGGATTTGCATTTTCCCCAAGTGGGTATTGACTTAGAATGTTCAAAGTAGATAGATCATGAGATATGGCGTGAGAGAGTTTTTTTTTTTAATACCCAATACCTGTTTCACAACGCTCACTAATTGCTGCTTTAAGCAGGCGAGGAGAGAACATTTTAATGGCAGGCTTGCAGGTTAAACCAACATTCAACACTCTCAGTGTCCCCAATGGCACCCTATTCCCTTATTACAGTGAACAACTTCTTCTGACCAGGACCTATTTGGGAGGCAGCTATCGTTCCAAAAGAGAAGAGCCCGGTATTCCCCCTTTAACCTACCTACATTAGCTACCTTATCTACAGTAGCTACCTTACCAGCAGCTCTGTGAATTCCACATGTCACGATGATACTTAATGTAGTGTTATTATTCTGTCATTTTGTCTAATGTTGTCTGATGAAAATGAACCCTTAAACATTGTAATCTCTGAAGGTAAATTGACACGGTAAAGCTGGGCTTTAGACTCATGGCTGAATCATGATACACAGTAGAATAGAATAGAAACTACTGGAAGTCAATATTGCTATTCATAATATTAGGGGTAAATTTATTCAAAGCCCAGCTTTACCGTATCAATTTACCTTCAGAGATTATAATCACTAAGGGTTCTGTTTCATTTTAAGGGTTCATGTCAAGGGTTCAAGGGTTCGTTTTCATTTATAGGGTTCATGTCAAGGGTTCAAGGGTTCGTTTTCATTTAAAGGGTTAATGTCAAGGGTTCAAGGGTTCATTTTCATTTAAAGGGTTAATGTCAAGGGTTCAAGGGTTCGTTTTAATTTTAAGGGTTCATGTCAAGGGTTCAAGAGTTCATTTTCAACTCCATTTGGAATTATGTGGTGGTACAGTGTAAATAACAAATCCCAGGTAGAGTGATTTCCAGAGCTTCTATGATATATAAATTACTGAGTTGGTGACTAAATGAAAAAACAAACTGAAGTAATAATTGTCTCAAAACAAACCTCATTAAATAAGCATATAACAAATACCCGGAAGCCTATTGAGATCTCAATTAGTATTTTGGCATCATTTCACTATTCTTTCCCAGAAATGTCATCTTCATCGTTTATACTCCGAGCAGCGCTAATTAATTTTCCCTCTAAACAGGATGATTTTTATTCAAATGAGGTAGGCTTCCTCCTTAGCACACCTGTGCTGCATGAGCTTCTTAATTAAAAGTGGAATCCTGTAAATTTTTACATCCGCAAGCAGACAGTGGTTATGTTACCAAATATTGAGCAAGGTAGCAGTGTGTTAATTAATGTTATAACGAGAGGAGACAACGGGTTCAACGTCAGCTCATTAGCATAAAGTGCAACAACACAAAGCCATACCTGGCTGTGTGTCTCCAATACAGGCTGGGTTCTAATACTCAACACTTTGAGCTCCGCCATATGGGCGGGGCTTATACTTTTTTGCACTATTCTATTTGTCCGTCAAGCCAGACAAGCTCAATCACAGAATAAGCACAGATTAAGCACAGATAACGTAATTGAAATATAGACATTATTTCAGATGGTATTTGGACCCAGGTCTGGTGAGCATCTATCCAATATCCTCAGAGTTGTTGGAGGGCTCTCTGGGTAATATAACCTGAGTAGTGCTCTGTTGTTGTGTTGTACACTGAGGCCTTTATAATACCACTAGGAGCTATTTCAGCCACACCCGTTGCTTATATGTGTATAAAATCGAGCACACAGCCATGCAATCTCCATAGACAAAAACATGGTAGTAGAATGGCCTTACTGAAGAGTTTAGTGACTTTCAACGTGGCACTGTCATAGGATACGACCTTTTCAAGCCAGTTAATCAAATTTCTGCCCTGCTAGAGCTGCCCCGGTCAACTGTAAGTGCTGTTATTGTGAAATGGAAACGTATAGGAGCAACAACGGCTCAGTCGTGAAGTGGTAGGCCACACAAGCTCACAGAACGGGACCACCAAGTGCTGAAGCTCATTGTGTGTAAAAATTGTCAGTCCTCGGTTGCGACACTCACTACCGAGTTCCAAACTGCCTCTGGAAGCAACGTCAGCACAATAACTGTTCATCGGGAGCTTCATGAAATGGGTTTCCATGACCAAGCAGCTGCACACAAGCCTAAGATCACCGTGCGCAATGCCAAGCGTTGGCTGGAGTGGTGTAATGCTCGCCACAATTGGACTCTGGAGCAGTGTAAATGCGTTCTCTGGAGTGATGAATCCCGCTTCACCATCTGGCAGTCCGACAGACAAATCTGGTGATGGTGGTGGTGATGGTGGTGGTGGTGGTGATGGTGGTGATTGTGGGGCTTGTGATGATGGTTGTGGTAGGGGTGGTGGTGATGGTGGTAGGGTGGTGATGATGATGGTGGTGATGATGGTGGTGGAGGTGGTGATGGTGATGATGATGGTGGTGATGGTGTGGGTGGTGATGATGGGAGTGGTATGATGGTGGTGGTGATGGTGGGGTTGTGATGATGGTGGTGGTAGGGGTGGTGATGATGATGGTGTTGATGATGGTGGTGGTGAATGTGGTGGTGATGATGGTGGGGGTTGTGATGATGGTGGTGGTAGGGGTGGTGATGATGGTGGTGGTAGGGGTGGTGATGATGGTGGTGGTAGGGGTGGTGATGATGGTGGTGGTAGGGGTTGTGATGATGGTGGTGGTGATGATGGTGGTGATGATTGTGATGGTGATGGTGGTGGTGATGATGCTGGTGGTGGGGATTGTGGTGTTGATGATGGTGGTGGTGGTGGTGATGATGGTGGTGATGGTGGGGGTGGTGGTGGTGGTGGTGATTGTGGTGGTGATGGTGGTGGTGATTGTGGTGGTGGTGATGTTGGTGATGGTGGTGGTGATGGTGATGGTGGTGGTGGGGGTGGTGGTGGTGGTGATGGTGGTGGTGGTGATGTTGGTGATTGTGGTGGTGGTGGTGGTGGTGATGGTGGTGGTGGTGGTGGTGATGGTGGTGGTGATTGTGGTGGTGGTGATTGTGGTGGTGATGGTGGTGGTGATTGTGGTGGTGGTGATGATGGTGGTGGTGATGGTGGTGGTGGTGGTGATGTTGGTGATGGTGGTGGTGGTGATGGTGGTGGTGGTAGTAGTGGTGGTGGTAGTAGTGGTGGTGGTGGTGATGTTGGTGATGATGGTGATGGTGGTGGTGCTGGTGATGATGGTAGTGGTGATGGTGGTGGTGCTGGTGGTAGTAGTGGTGATGGTGGTGATGATGGTGGGGGTAGTGGTGGTGGTGGTGGTGCTGGTGGTAGTAGTGGTGATGGTGGTGATGATGGTGGTGATGGTAGTGGTGGTGGTGGTGGTGATTGTGGTGGTGATTGTGGTGTTGATGGTGGTGATGGTGGGGTGGTGGTGATGGTGGGGGTGGTGGATAATGTGGTGGTGGTAGGCATAGGGGTGATGAGTATTTTTTTAGAGATGAAAGTAGGTGAAGAAGTCTGGTGCTTGTCCATTGACACAGTAAAATGCAGGGCTTGTATTCAACAAACATCTCAGAGTAGGAGTGCTGATGTAGGATCAGGTCCCCCTGTCCATGTAATCTTATTAATTTTGATCTAAAATGCTAAACTGATCCTACGTCAGCACTCGTACTCTGGAACTCTATGCTAATACAGGTCCAGATATCATTTGTTCCCATCCAAACTGCTCCAGTCCTTTAACTCTGTAGCTTCAGCTTCCTCCACCTTGCATCCTTTATCTCTGTAGCTTCAGCTTCCCCCACCGTGCATCCTTTAACTCTGTAGCTTCAGCTTCCTCCACCGTGCATCCTTTATCTCTGTAGCTTCAGCTTCCCCCACCGTGCATCCTTTAACACTATAGTTTCAGCTTCCCCCACCGTGCATCCTTTAACACTATAGTTTCAGCTTCCCCCACCGTGCATCCTTTAACACTATAGCTGAGGGCTTCCCCCACCGTGCATCCTTTAACACTATAGTTTCAGCTTCCCCCACCGTGCATCCTTTAACTCTGTAGCTTCAGCTTCCCCCACCGTGCATCCTTTAACTCTGTAGCTTCAGCTTCCTCCACCGTGCATGCTTTATCTCTGTAGCTTCAGCTTCCCCCACCGTGCATCCTTTAACACTATAGTTTCAGCTTCCTCCACCTTGCATCCTTTATCTCTGTAGCTTCAGCTTCCCCCACCGTGCATCTTTTAACTCTGTAGCTTCAGCTTCCTCCACCGTGCATCCTTTATCTCTGTAGCTTCAGCTTCCCCCACCGTGCATCCTTTAACACTATAGTTTCAGCTTCCCCCACCGTGCATCCTTTAACACTATAGCTGAGGGCTTCCCCCACCGTGCATCCTTTAACACTATAGTTTCAGCTTCCCCCACCGTGCATCCTTTAACTCTGTAGCTTCAGCTTCCCCCACCGTGCATCCTTTAACTCTGTAGCTTCAGCTTCCCCCACCTTGCATCCTTTAACTCTGTAGTTTCAGCTTCCCCCACCGTGCATCCTTTAACACTATAGCTGAGGGCTTCCCCCACCGTGCATCCTTTAACACTATAGTTTCAGCTTCCCCCACCGTGCATCCTTTAACACTATAGTTTCAGCTTCCCCCACCGTGCATCCTTTAACACTATAGCTGAGGGCTTCCCCCACCGTGCATCCTTTAACACTATAGCTTCAGCTTCCCCCACCGTGCATCCTTTAACTCTGTAGCTTCAGCTTCCCCCACCGTGCATCCTTTAACTCTGTAGTTTCAGCTTCCCCCACCGTGCATCCTTTAACACTATAGCTGAGGGCTTCCCCCACCGTGCATCCTTTAACACTATAGCTTCAGCTTCCCCCACCGTGCATCCTTTAACACTATAGTTTCAGCTTCCCCCACCGTGCATCCTTTAACTCTGTAGCTTCAGCTTCCCCCACCATGCATCCTTTAACACTATAGCTTCAGCTTCCTCCACCGTGCATCCTTTAACACTATAGCTTCAGCTTCCCCCACCGTGCATCCTTTAACTCTATAGCTTCAGCTTCCCCCACCGTGCATCCTTTAACTCTATAGCTTCAGCTTCCCCCACCGTGCATCCTTTAACACTATAGCTTCAGCTTCCCCCACCGTGCATCCTTTAACTCTGTAGCTTCAGCTTCCCCCACCGTGCATCCTTTAACTCTGTAGCTTCAGCTTCCCCCACCGTGCATCCTTTAACTCTGTAGCTTCAGCTTCCCCCACCGTGCATCCTTTAACACTATAGCTTCAGCTTCCCCCACGTGCATCCTTTAACTCTGTAGCTTCAGCTTCCCCCACCGTGCATCCTTTAACTCTGTAGTTTCAGCTTCCCCCACCGTGCATCCTTTAACACTATAGCTGAGGGCTTCCCCCACCGTGCATCCTTTAACACTATAGCTTCAGCTTCCCCCACCGTGCATCCTTTAACACTATAGTTTCAGCTTCCCCCACCGTGCATCCTTTAACTCTGTAGCTTCAGCTTCCCCCACCATGCATCCTTTAACACTATAGCTTCAGCTTCCTCCACCGTGCATCCTTTAACACTATAGCTTCAGCTTCCCCCACCGTGCATCCTTTAACTCTATAGCTTCAGCTTCCCCCACCGTGCATCCTTTAACTCTATAGCTTCAGCTTCCCCCACCGTGCATCCTTTAACACTATAGCTTCAGCTTCCCCCACCGTGCATCCTTTAACTCTGTAGCTTCAGCTTCCCCCACCGTGCATCCTTTAACTCTGTAGCTTCAGCTTCCCCCACCGTGCATCCTTTAACTCTGTAGCTTCAGCTTCCCCCACCGTGCATCCTTTAACACTATAGCTTCAGCTTCCCCCACGTGCATCCTTTAACTCTGTAGCTTCAGCTTCCCCCACCGTGCATCCTTTAACTCTGTAGCTTCAGCTTCCCCCATCGTGCATGTTAAGCAGCAGGAGGAGATGGTAGGATGTTCCCAGCCCCACATCCTGCAAATTAGCAGCTCCATTACCATCCATTTCCCTTCTGTAGTTTGGACAGCAGATGGTTGAACATCCTAAAGAGGAGGGCCACGGACACAGTGGTTGAACAAGAATGGCCGTCTGGGACGCCTCAGATTCAAAACAACCTAGAGGTAGTTATTACAAGGAAGGATTACCCAAATTCTCCCTGCATGCTCTGTTAAGTTTTCCCTTTGTCGTCTCTCGACTAGTGACAGTCAGAGAAATGCTCCCAACATGGCCTCTTACAGGTACACTAGTGACAGTCAGAGAAGTGCTCTCAACATGGCCTCTTACAAGTACACTAGTGACAGTCAGAGAAGTTCTCTCAACATGGCCTCTTACAAGTACGCTAGTGACAGTCAGAACATGGCCTCTTACAGGTACACTAGTGACAGAGAGAAGTGCTCTCAACATGGCCTTTTACAGGTACACTAGTGACAGAGAGAAGTGCTCTCAACATGGCCTCTTACAGGTACACTAGTGACAGAGAGATGTGCTCTCAACATGGCCTCTTACAGGTACACTAGTGACAATCAGATAAGTGCTCTCAACATGGCCTCTTACAGGTACACTAGTGACAGTCAGAGAAGTGCTCTCAACATGGCCTCTTACAGGTACACTAGTGACAGTCAGAGAAGTGCTCTCAACATGGCCTCTTACAAGTACACTAGTGACAGTCAGAGAAGTTCTCTCAACATGGCCTCTTACAAGTACGCTAGTGACAGTCAGAACATGGCCTCTTACAGGTACACTAGTGACAGAGAGAAGTGCTCTCAACATGGCCTTTTACAGGTACACTAGTGACAGAGAGAAGTGCTCTCAACATGGCCTCTTACAGGTACACTAGTGACAGAGAGATGTGCTCTCAACATGGCCTCTTACAGGTACACTAGTGACAATCAGATAAGTGCTCTCAACATGGCCTCTTACAGGTACACTAGTGACAGTCAGAGAAGTGCTCTCAACATGGCCTCTTACAGGTACACTAGTGACAGTCAGAGAAGTGCTCTCAACATGGCCTCTTACAAGTTGTACAACTGAGTGTACTAGGTCTATGTGACTCCTTCCTATACCAGGATATTCTGACTTAGTTTAACACAGACACAATAAGGTCCTGATATTGGTTTGATGTAACAGCTAGTTACATCAAACTCAAGTCAAACATCTGTTGTGTCAAAAGCTGACTGTGAACCAGGCCATCAAGGAGTATAAGTGTATAGTCACTTAAACCAAGTAGGCTACAAGACTGCCTGTACAACACAGAGTTAAATCGATGCATTTATAAAAGTTGTAATCATAAGCATATGTACCAAAATCTGTTCTGTTATTTTGAGGCGCGCTAATCACCAAGCAGAAAGCTACATTTCTATGGTCTCGTCTGTAAAAAAAAACGTATGAATCTGGAAGGATTTCACAGCTAATAATTCATAAGCGCTTGCTAATCTCACTCTAGGAGTCTAATTAACGCATCATTAAAAGCATAATTCTGATAATTATAATTTCTCACGTTTTAAATGAGAGCGCCACAGAGCCGGGTAGAGAAGAGAAGGACGGGTGTCTAGCCGAGCTGGAGCCAATTTTTGGGGGTGGCTGAAACAGATTCTAAAGTAAAAAGGGGTGGGAGGGTGAGAAAACAAGCTAGGTTGTGTTTACCAGACAAGAAAAGCTCAAGAATACAAGGCCTGAACAGAGCAGACGTTTATTGTTTTAGAAGTGGATCCGTCAAAGCAAGTGATTCCTAATGTAGCAGAGTGATGCTGTTACCCTAGATTATGCAGATTACTTTTTATTTTGAAGGAGTTGTGCAGAGGACTTTCATTTTGAAGGAGTTGTGCAGAGGACTTTCATTTTGAAGGAGTTGTGCAGAGGACTTTCATTTTGAAGGAGTTGTGCAGAGGACATTCATTTGGAAGGAGTTGTGCAGAGGACATTCATTTGGAAGGAGTTGTGCAGAGGACATTCATTTTGAAGGAGTTGTGCAGAGAACATTCATTTTGAAGGAGTTGTGTAGAGGGCATTCATTTGGAAGGAGTTGTGTAGAGGACATTCATTTTGAAGGAGTTGTGCAGAGAACATTCATTTTGAAGGAGTTGTGCAGAGGACATTCATTTGGAAGGAGTTGTGCAGAGGACTTTCATTTTGAAGGAGTTGTGCAGAGAACATTCATTTTGAAGGAGTTGTGCAGAGGACTGGGTCAATTGTTCACTTCAAGAGGTGATTCATTTATTTTGTATTATTTACATTCTATGTGTACTATTTTATCTGCTGTCATTTCATTGGATGTAAAAACACTACAGTGTATTAGCTCATGATAAAAAATGTTTAATGTCAGGTTTGAAAGGTGCTTCCTTGGTTGGTTTGGTCCATTTATAATGTCAGGTTTGATAGGGCTTCCTTGATTGGTTTGGTCCATTTATAATGTCAGGTTTGATAGGGCTTCCTTGGTTGGTTTGGTCCATTTATAATGTCAGGTTTGATAGGGCTTCCTTGGTTGGTTTGGTCCATTTATAATGTCAGGTTTGATAGGGTTTCCTTGGTTGGTTTGGTCCATTTATAATGTCAGGTTGGATAGGGCTTCCTTGGTTGGTTTGGTCCATTTATAATGTCAGGTTTGATAGGGCTTCCTTGGTTGGTTTGGTCCATTTATAATGTCAGGTTGGATAGGGCTTCCTTGGTTGGTTTGGTCGATTTATAATGTCAGGTTTGATAGGGCTTCCTTGGTTGGTTTGGTCCATTTATAATGTCAGGTTTGATAGGGATTCCTTGGTTGGTTTGGTCCATTTATAATGTCAGGTTTGATAGGGCTTCCTTGGTTGGTTTGGTCCATTTGTTTGGTCCTGTTGCTTCCCCTTTTATTGTCCTCTCTCGTCTTCCTATCCCTGGGAGAAGGTACAGTATGTTGTCCTCGGCTCCTCTATTTTTAAGTGTCAAATATGTAAACGCTCTTTAAGTGGGAGAATTGTTTTGTCATTTGTATGAATATATTTTGCTGTAATTATCATTGTATATAATTATTTCTAACGCACGAGCATGTTTCAAAAGTTTATTTAGCTTACTATCAGTGTTAGCAGCGCAGCCTGTTGAGTACCATGGTGCATTGTTGCCATGTACTTAGTGGTTGCTATGCCCGGACAGGTGCGTCAGACCTGACACTGCAACCTGTTTTTGTCAACTCTCTGCAGGCATGTTTTAATATAATTTATAAAAAGGATTGCAAATAATAACTTTTATATTTAATTTTATACTATAGCATATGTACAGTTGAGGTCGGAGGTTTACATACACCTTAGCCAAATACATTTAAACTCAGTTTTTCACAATTTCTGACATTTAATCCTAGTAAAAATTCCCTGTCTTACATCAGTTAGGATCACAATTTTATTTTAAGAATGTGAAATGTCAGAATAATAGTAGAGAGAATGATTTATTTCAGCTTTTATTTATTTCATCACATTCTCAGTGGGTCAGAAGTTTACATACACTCAATTTGTATTTGGTAGCATTGGCTTTAAATTGTTTAACTTGGGTCAAACATTTCGGGTAGCCTTCCACAAGCTTCCCACAATAAGTTGGGTGAATTTTGGCCCATTCCTCCTGACAGAGCCGGTGTAACTGAGGCAGGTTTGTAGGCCTCCTTGCTCGCACACGCTTTTTCAGTTCTGCCCACAAATGTTCTATGGGATTGAGGTCAGGGCTTTGTGATGGCCACTCCAATACCATAACTTTGTTGTCCTTAAGCCATTTTGCCACAACTTTGGAAGTATGCCTGGGGTCAATGTGCATTTGGAAGACCCATTTGCGACCAAGCTTTAACTTCCTGACTGATGTCTTGAGATGTTGCTTCAATATATCCACATAATTTTCCTCCTCATAATGCCATCTATTTTTTGAAGTGCACTAGTCCCTCCTGCAGCAAAGCACCCCCACAACATGATGCTGCCACCCCCATACTTCACGGTTGGGATGGTGTTCTTCAGCTTGCAAGAATCCCCCTTTTACTCTAAACATAATGATGGTCATTATGGACAAACAGTTCTATTTTTGTTTCAACAGACCAGAGGATATTTCTCTAAAAAGTACGATCTTTGTCCCCATGTGCAGTTGCAAACCGTAGTCTGGCTTTTTATGGCGGTTTTGGAGCAGTGGCTTCTTCCTTGCTGCGCAGCCTTTCAGGTTCAGTTGATATAGGACTCGTTTTACTGTGGATATAGACACTTTTCTACCTGTTTCCTGCAGCCTCTTCACAAGGTCCTTTGCTGTTCTTCTGGGATTGATTTGCACTTTTCGTAGCAAAGTACGTTCATCTTTAGGAGACAGAACACATCTCATTCCTGAGCGGTATGAAGCCTGCGTGGTCCCATGGTGTTGCATACTATTGTTTGTACAGATGAATGTGGCACCTTCAGGCATTTGGAAATTGCTCCCAAGGATGAACCAGACTTGTGGAGGTCTACAATTTTTTTCTGAGGTCTTGGCTGATTTCTTTTGATTTTCCCATGATGTCAAGCAAGGAGGCACTGAGTTTGAAGATAGGTCTTGAAATACATCCACAGGTACACCTCCAATTGACTCAAATCATGTCAATTAGCCTATCAGAAGCTTCTAAAGCCATGACATAATTTTCTGGAATTTTCCAAGCTGTTTAAAGGCACAGTCAACTTAGTGTATGTAAACTTCTGACCCACTGGAATTGTGATACATTGAATTATAAGTGAAATAATCTGTCTGTAAACAATTGTTTACTTGTGTAAAAAATTACTTGTGTCATGCACAAAGTAGATGTCCTAACCGACTTGCCAAAACTATAGTTTGTTAACAAGAAATTTGTGGAGTGGTTGAAAAACAAGTTTTAATGACTCCAACTTAAGTTTATGTAAACTTCAAACTTCAACTGTATTGTGGTGTGCTAGGTGCACGGCATTTGTGCACCACAATACATTTTTGTGAGTGCTCTCTCATCTGTCTATCCTTGGGAGAAGGTGCGCAAGAGCTGACACTGAAACCGGTTGTCAACTCTGAAGGTGTCAAAATAAATCCCCACAAATCACTCCAGTTCTCAGTGATGTTATTTCAGACACAGAACAAAAAAAACATCGATATTTTGGGTCCATGGCCAGGAAACTCCTCAGAACTTAATCCCATTGAGAACTTGTGGTCAACCCTCAAGAGGTGGGTGGACAAACAAAAACCCACAAATTCTGACAAACTCCAAGCATTGATTATGCAAGAATGGGCTGCCATCAGTCAGGATGTGGCCCAGAAGTTAATTGACAGCATGCCAGGGCGGATTGCAGAGGTCCTGAAAAAGAACGGTCAACACTGCAAAAATTGACTCTTTGCATCAATTTCATGTAATTGTCAATAAAAGCCTTTGACACTTATGAAATGCTTGTAATTATACTTCAGTATTCCATAGTAACATCTGACAAAAATATCTAAAGACACTGAAGCAGTAAACTTTGTGAAAATTAGCATTTGTGTCATTCTCAAAACTTCTGGCCACGACTGTACAATGCGATACTCGTGATAATATTAATGAGGAAAAAAATGACTTAGCCTACTGTATATTTGAACACCATAGCAAAAGCTTCACTAGACGGCGTTTCCCCAATTAAGTAGCACAGTTTTATTGTTTGGCTACTTGAAGAGAATTAACGCCTATCACTCACAGCCCACCTCTTCCAAAGCATTGTGGGAAAAGTGTGTATCTAATTGTGTATAACATCCTGGCACTTAAACCATACAATTGTTTTTACATGGACATAAAAAAAATGATATTTTCGCATACTGAGAATGTTTTTTTCCCTCACTATTCATTCATTTCGATAGTGCATCCCCATGTCTAATTGATCAGCTGTTGTCAAAGCCAAAGTGACTATGACATCCCGGCATTTAAAGTATTCTCGATTTTCAAAATGTCGCATTCTATTAAACTTTATGTGTTCACATACTCAAAAGGCCTACTATTTAGGATGCAAGTAAAGATTTCCTACAGTGGAGGTGTCATAACACCCATAAAACCTAGCGGTCAAACAGGGAAATGGTTCCAATTGTTTTTCCACCCTTCATTTTTTTCCAATAGGGGATTTTAGAAACACTTAAAATAAGGGCTGTGTTTCGTGTTGGCTTACCCTGGCGTGACGTTATATATTGATAAGTATTTCTAAAATCCCCTATAGGAAAAAAGAATGGTGGAAAAACGATTGGAACCATTTCCTTGTTTGACCGCAAGGTTTTAAGGGTATTATGACTCATACTGTGGGACTCTATGGGTATTGGGACACAGCCAGTGTCTCTTTGCTGTTGAGGTGCTTCCATTGTCAGGCCTAAGGCCATGTCTCTTCCTCTGTGCTGTGGTAGGTGCAGTAATGATCAGGATGATATTGTTTCAGCTACTTCTCTTTAGATTGTACAGTATTAAAGTGTTACTTTTGTTACAAGGTGGAAAGGTGACAGGTTCTAGGTGTGGTATTGAGCAGGCAGCAGGAAGCAGAAGTGACAGGTTCTAGGTGCGGTATTGAGCAGGAATCAGGAAGCAGATGTGTCCGGTTCTAGGTGTCTTATTGAGCAGGAAGCAGGAAGCAGATGTGTCCGGTTCTAGGTGTGGTATTGAGCAGGCAGGAGGAAGCTGAGGTGACAGGTTCTAGGTGTGGTATTGAGCAGGAAGCAGAGGGGACCGGTTATAGGTGTGGTATTGAGCAGCAGGCAGCAAAGGTGACAGGTTCTAGGTGTGGTATTGAGCATCAGGAAGCAGAGGTGACAGGTTCTAGGTGTGGTATTGAGCATCAGGAAGCAGAGGTGACAGGTTCTAGGTGTGGTATTGAGCAGTGTGAAGCAGAGGTGACAGGTTCTAGGTGTGGTATTGAGCAGTGTGAAGCTGAGGTGACAGGTTCTAGGTGTGGTATTGAACAGTGTGAAGCTGAGGTGACAGGTTCTAGGTGTGGTATTGAGCAGGCAGCAGAAACCATACAAAGAAACAAAACAGGGACACAGGAAGCAATGCTGCCCAAGAGGCAGTTTTTCAGTTTCTGAAGAGCTCACTTCAGCTCAAACAAATACAATAGCCATTTGTTTTTACCAAAATAAGTCATCACCTGCTCTGTCAAAAACATGTGCTGCACCATGCCTCCAGACTTCATTCACTTCCTGTGGGCGGCCCCAAGAAACACAAAACGGGAGTTTAAATACATGCAGCTCAAGTCACATGACCAGGCATGCAAATCTGTCACAGCTATGCAGTGGCGAACAGTCATTCAGGGCGGGTGGGGAAGAGCCCCACCTGTTTGAGCCGCTCCAACTGTGCAGCTAAAATATATAATTATATATATATACAGTACCAGTCAAACGTTTGGACACACCTACTCATTCCAGAATTTTCTTTGTTTGTATTATTTTCTACATTGTAGAATAATAGTGAAGACATCAAAACTATGAAATAACACATGGAATCATGCAGAAACCCAAAAAGTGTTAAACAAATCAAAATATATTTTATATTTGAGATTCTTCAAAGTAGTCACCCTTTGCCTTGATGACCGCTTTGCACACTCTTGGCATTCTCTCAACCAGTTTCACGAGGAATGCTTTTCCAACAGCCTTGAAGGGGTATTGTATCCAAGAAAGTAATACTAAGTGTATGTTGTGTAGATGTGGGTGGTGTATAATGTAGAGAGAAATATGTTTTGAAAGGTCATCCAACTCGGAATTCCAAGTGGGGAACTCGGGCCTCTTTCTAGAGCTCCCAGTTGTCTTGAAAGCACCATAAATCCAGAGAATGCCAGACTTTGATGGCAAAGTTTGATGACAAAAATTTGCCCAAGATGGACCGCCACGCCACCTTCCTGTTCAAGTGAGCACAGCACAACAAGGTGAGTCCAAAAATGTATTGTATACTGCTGCATAAATTATGTAATATGCCATGGAGCTATGTATACCGTAGCTAATAAAGTAATACTAAGTGTATTAAATAAATGGGACATATAAACAGACAACGAAAGCTCTTACAATATTCGATGACGACATTTCTCTAAAACAGGCTATAAACTATGTGCACCACCAAGTCAAAACCAAATTATTGTGTATTAAGCTGTTAGTAGCTGTCACGCCCTGGCCTTAGTATTCTTTGTTTTCTTTATTATTTTAGTTAGGTCAGGGTGTGACATGGGGAAGGTTTGTGTTTTGTCGGTTTTGGGTGATTATATGGTAAAGGGGGTGTTGGGTGTATTGTATGGGTTTGTGTGTAGTGCATGTGTCTAGCGTTGTCTATGTTGGTTTAGTTGTTTAGGAGAGTCTATGGTTGCCTGAATGAGTTCCCAATTAGAGACAGCTGATTTCTGTTGTCTCTGATTGGGAGCCATATTTAGGGTGGCCATAGGCTTTCATGTGATGTGGGTAATTGTCTATGTAGAACGTTTGTAGCCTGTATGTGTATGTGCACAACGTTATTTAGCTTCACGGTCGTTTGTTGTTTTGTATAGTTTGTTAAAGTGTGTCGTGTTCGTTCATCTTCTTTAAATAAAAAGAGAAGATGTATCATTATTCCGCTGCATCTTGGTCCGTCTCTCCAGTACACGATCGTGACAGTAGCCCATGTGCATCACCCTAATAATTTGGTCCCTTTCCCCATCAGAACTTAGCCTACTGTTTTGACTTGGTGGTGCACATAGTTTATAACCTGTTTTAGAGAAATGTCGTCATCGAATATTGTGAGAGCTTTCATTGTCTGTTTATATGCCCCATTTATTTATTCTATGGTTCTGACTTGGTATACAGGGAGAATACTGTAAGAACAGCCCATGTTCTGAGTTCTGTCACTGTACATTTCAAAAGTGCTGAACAAATAGTTATATTGACTATGTCCGTCCTAGCTCGCTCATTAATGTCTTAATCGAAATTACGGATTGCCTCTTATCAGCTCGTCGTCCCCTTATGCCATAGTTTGTACATCTCAATTGTCAGTAAAAACCACATTAGTTTAAGCAAGTGAGCCATATCAGGTATGCATTTTTAAAAGGCAGTAAATGGGGCTGAATTAACTGTTTCGCTGCCAGACAAGGCTCCGCTGATAGCCAGGTATAACGGTGGTACTGCTGTTGGGACTGCTGCTGGGACAGCGTCACGTAGGCCTTAACAGTTTGTGGGCACCATTATAGTCCAATTAATGTATTGTTTAGTGTTGTGTAGTGGCTTTGCTGGCATGCATCGAAAAACATTTTGGTTGAGTTTGCCCCAACAAGATTTACATAATAAAATCGCCACTGAACCTGTGACACTTCAGTATTATAGCTGTTTAAGATGTAGACACAGGCTATTTACTTTCCAGATATAATTTGCATATTGGTCCCTGATTTATAGTGTTTGTATTATGCCATCACAAGTTGTGGTGGTGGTGTGATCGTCAACTCAACAGCTGTTTCCCATGATGCACAGTGGCAGTCGTCCAAATCAATTATTCCACTTCCACCCTCAATTCTGTATCACTCATCAGACGTGTGAAAAGGTACCAACCTCACTCTGCTGTCCTGTTACCTCCAGATGCATCACACACCACATGGACTGTGGGACACAGCCTGGATGAGTCACACAAATGGCACCCTTTTCCTTATTTAGTGCTTATATAGCCTGATGGGCCCTGGTCAAAAGTAGTGTACTATAAAGGGAAAAGGGTGCCATTTGGGATACAGGTTCCTGTCTGTCTGGAAGGAAGTTGCATCCGCCTCCTGTTGTCTGTATGGGACCTTGGTGTTGTACTCTAACACCCCCACAGCAGACAGTGTGGTTAAATACCTTCTTACACCAATTTCCCCTCTGAAAATAACACATCTTCAGAAACCTACAATCAAAAAGTTCATTTTTATCTCCATTCCTACTTATTGGTATGTATAAATACCTCTACTACCTAACTATACCTCTACTACTTAAACCTCTACCTGCCTAACTATACCTCTACCTGCCTATCTAAACCTTCACCCGCATAGATGTGGGTGGTGTATAATGTAGAAAGAAATATAACTTTTAACTATTTCTGAAACTTTCTTCTGATTGGCTTTAGAGCTGAAACCAGTCTATTGTCTCTCCCACCATCACACCTGGCGCTGCTCTGGAGGTGAGATTTTCGCCACCTCAGGTGTGGAGAAATTGTCGCTTCTTTTCTGTCACCCCCCCCTTTTTCCAAAACAACACAAGTGTTCTGTATAACAAACGATACAAACAAACTGTGAATTACAACAAGAAGAACTGAAGTTTGGTAGAAAAGAGAAAGTTATTTTAACATTCATGGATGTGTGACTGTTTCCTAAAATGGACACCGTACATCTGAAATGTTGTATTATAAGGAACAGGATACATTCTGTGCAGTCAGGCTTGTATTTCTTTATTGTCATTCTCTTCTACCTAGACAGGGGAAGAGCCGTGACAAGAAACCCTGTGGCCTCTCTGACACATCTATCTTGGGGAACCTGTCATAAGGTGGAGAGGTCGACCGGGAGAGCACCCTGGAGCAGACCGGGAGTCTCAGAGTCCTTCTCTCCCCGCTGGCTTCTCCTGAGTCCAACCTGTAGCGGTGACGCCTCAGTCTGGAAAGGAAGGAGGACCTGAAAGAGACCCTTCTCCCCCTCCCTTGGGATTGGGAATGTTGGAACGGGAACATTTGGAATTTACTGAAAGTCTGAGCCCCGATGGTGCTCCCTGCTGTAGATGTCTCCTCCAGGGGACCCTGACGGGAGCTGTGTCCTCGTCCTGGGTCCAGCAGATACTCCCTGGCCTCCTGGCCATCCTCCAGGTCTCCAGTCTCAGAAGTGAGGATGGATGCAGGGAAATAGGATACTGGTCTGATGTTATTGCTGCACTCTGGGTTGGGTAGATGGAAGGGAAAGAGAGAAGGTGGGAAAGAGAGTTTTCCACTTGTCTATTGTCTGGATGTAATTCTGGTGATCTCTCTGTTTTCTGTCCTCCATCAGAGCTCAATGCTTTAATGCAAAACACACTACACTACTGTCACTCCTTATCGCTATCAAATGATATGAAAGTATACAATTACAGAAGTGATCAAGCAAATCTATTTTTACAAAAAAAAATTTGACTGACAAATACTTTCTAAGAGACAAAACCATACAAAGACATCATACCAGCTGTAGTGATGCTGACGCAGTCTGGGCTGTCTGCTGGTACAGATGGTGGTGGAACTGAGTCCAGCACTTCAGAATTCTCCTCTCCACAAGATGGATGGTTTGGCTTCCAATGCTTTACCACCGGCTGCACACACAATGGACACAGTACTCAACACACCAACCCCAACACAATGGAGAGGGCCAGTCACTCACTACTCAACACACAAACCCCCAACACCATTCTATTCTATTCTAGAACTGCCGTCATGTTCCTGTCTTAAAGGACTGACCTGAACAGAAGGTGGTAAGCAGTGTGTGTCACTCTCCCAGCTGATGTGGCTCTTGGTGCAGATGGAGGAGGAGGGTTGGAAGTGGGATTGGGAGTGAGGCTGGGTGAGGGAGTGGGAGGGAAGGTTGGAGGGCTGGGAGAGGCTTGTGGAGTGGGAGAGAATGGTGCAGGGTTGGGAGTGGGAGAGGGATTTGATCTGGGTGAGGGGTTGGAAGTAGGTCTGGGTGAAAGGTTGGGAATGGGTTTGGGTGACAGGTTGGAAGTAGGTCTGGGTGACAGGTTGGGAGTGGGTCTGGGTGACAGGTTGGGAGTGGGTCTGGGTGACAGGTTGGGAGTGGGTCTGGGTGACAGGTTGGGAGTGGGTCTGGGTGACAGGTTGGGAGTGGGTCTGGGTGACAGGTTGGGAGTGGGTCTGGGTGACAGGTTGGGAGTGGGATGGAAGGCAGCTACGCTCTGTGTACAGCCTGAAAGACACTTCCACATGTCCACGCTTCTTTAGCTTCTTCCTCGGCTCAGAATTGAGGACAAACCACCTGCAGAAGAAAAAACAATACTTGTTTCTTGCTCTTCTTTTGTGAGTAGTTCACATATCACAGCTTTAAATGTATGTTTTGAATGAGCTATAGAGATATGATCTCTACAGCATACAGTATGCCACCAGATTGGGTACATCATATACATTACATCCTGTACATTATATTTGATATATTAATGGTCCTCTGTAGCTCACTACGTAGAGCATGGCTCTTGCAACACCAGGATAGTGGGTTCAATTACCGGGTCCACCCATATGTAAAAAATGTATTCACGCATGACTGTTAATTTCTTTGGATAAAAGGTATATATATTTACATTACATCAGTTGAAATCAGTTTTTCTCAACTCACTCTTTGTTCCCGTCCTTCTTCTTGACAACATCCTCCAGCCTGAAGCTCACAGTACCCAGGAACTTATCAGGCAGGGCCAGTAGGGAGCGTCGGTGGTGGATGGTCAGGGTCAGGGCTGCGGCGTTGGCATCCCAGGGGGCCGAGGAGGGCAGGGGGAAGGTGAGCTCACAGTTCCAGTGGGGGGTCAGGGTATCGTGGATGACAGGGGTGGTGATTCTCCTTTGCCCCAGCTGGAGGATAGCGTAAGGGTTGCTGCCCCCATGAAAGGTCTTAGCTCTGAGGCCAGTGGCCCTCAACACAGTCACAGCCAGGTGGGAGGGGGGACCTTCACTGTACACTGAAGTCACTGCCAGACTGGCCTGTGCTCTGCTACCGTCACTCTCCACCACAGGACCTGATGACATCCTGCAGGGGATGAGGGTTAGAGTTAGGGTCAGGAATCCTACTGTACGTACAGTATCTTATAACTCATCATTCCAAATTGTGAATCAATCTGTGCTATTATTATTCTGTCTCGTCTTAGTTCTGTTTTCATTCCTGTGTTTGGCTTCCCCATCAGCCGATGCTGAATGACTCCGGAACTATAATTATCAGTAATTATCAGGAGTTAGTGATGTCATAATGGATGTTCTTAAGAAGGAGGATTCTCCATGGTTCTACCTGAGGTTTAATATTCTGTGTTCATTGAGTAATAGGAATATTAATAGCTTTCTGTTCTCATACACACCATCCCAAGACTGATATATTTTTGATCCAAAGATAACAATCTCCAGCTCTTGTGAGTTTCGGTTAACCAGTTGCCACAACATTGTCTTGAACAACCTCTGAAAACATCACTTCAAAATCAACTGCTGATTGAAATATGATTTCAGGAATTAGGTTGTAACTTGTAAACAGTAATTAGTCATACCAGTTTCATGTCCATCTGTCTCTTAACTAAATGGTGTAGCCACAAAAAGAAAGTTTAAACCTCACACTGCATCACACGAATAAACTAATTACTTGCTAGTGAAGCTGTTGAAAGAACAAGGCATTTTGGATATAACAGACGGGATACAGCAGAAAACCTTCCATCCTGTTTCACATTGTTTGGAAACCTACAGTAGATTTGATAATAGTTCACTGGTTGTGTTTATGTGTTAATAAACACCTCGGCTGGCCAGGCACTGCCATATTGCATACCTGATGCCCTTCCCAATCCTCCCGTTTATAAATGTGTCTTTGTCAGTGTGATCTTATAGTAGTAGTAGGCTCTGTATGTGTGACAAAATCTCCCCACCCCTCCCCTCCCCTCCTGTCCCAGTCCTAATCTTGGAGCAGAACCCTGCCAAGCCATTTAAACCGGAAGAACACTGGTCTGTTGTGGTTGGATGACGCTCAATGATCAAATCTCAGACCGACATAGTAAGAAGGAAAAAGCAAAATGAGCGTTTAGGCGCCAGTGTGAATTGCCTTTCGCACCAGACAGATTTTCGTCTCCCCATTATGGTTCCAGCTAGCGTTCTTAGTGCTGCTCGTTGTGTGGATTGCACATGCTCCCCCCTGTCTAATGAGGCAGCATTAGCCAGAGAGAAGCAGTAATTAGACCAAGCGTCAGAGACGAGGAGTCAGGGACAGATGGCATGCAAAGACAAGTCTCTCTCTACCCTTTCTCCTCAGACTTCTTGAGACAGACGTGTCACTTGTCATTCTAACCTGCAGTTTGTCATCTGTTGATGGTAATGTAAGGGTGTACGATGAGATGGTCTGTGAGTAATTACTCGCTTGTCTTGTCTGTATTTTTATATGCTTAGCCTGTTCAAGAAGACTGCGGTATGTGTAAAGTATAGGCCTGCTGTTTGTACATCAGGGTGCAGTCTGGAAATGCAACATTTCTAGCTGCAGCGAGGTGTTGATTGGCAGCGATCAATCATGAATTTTGAGAATACATTTTCCAGTAGCTAAACACATTTCTCTCTCAGGTGTTATTGCCACTGATTCCTAATGAACAAAAAGTATCAGTCTGTGATTCAGGTTTCTTCACCAGTTCAGTTGAGGGAAGTCTCCGTTAACAACACATGCTCTGTGACAGCTCTACTGAATCCTGTTAGAAGTCTCTAGTTTTGACTGTACATAATGAGCCAACCCGGGATCTGCCCTGCGTCCCAAAACGGCACCCGATTCATAGGGTCCTGGTCAAAATAAGCGCACTATGTAGGGAATAGGGTGCCATTTGGGACACATCCCGGGACACTTCAACGTGTGTTTTATTAGTGCATTGTTTATGGTAATTTATTGTTCATGTATTGAAATATTGCAACGTGTTCTGAGTTCGCCCCGTAGCACATTGAGTTAATTAGACTGTTCAGAATTGTGTTGGCGGGAAAAAAAAAAAAGAAGTGAGTGGAATGTTGTTGACAGCCAATCAACATCTCACTTCTCTACAGAACAGTGTAAATACTATGACAAATGAATGTATGACAAAATATTGCAAGCCATGCATGTTGATTGCATCATTATCATATAATTGTGGATTCATGGGAATCACACCAATAACAAAAACGACTTGAACTTCCGTAGAAGACATTTACTTTATTCAATAAAACTGTTTGTACTGATGATACAAAGGTCATATCAATGTCTAATGTACAGAGCTGTATATAACTAGAATAAATCTAACCCTAGCTTCATGTCACCTAATAATCCCCAGTTTTCAATTGGCTCATTCCTCCCCCTCCTCTCCCCTGTAACTATTCCCCAGGTCGTTGCTGTAAATGAGAACGTGTTCTCAGTCAACTTACCTGGTAAAATAACGGATAAATAAAAAGTAATACAAAAATGTCCAAACACCGGCTCAACCCAAACCCTAGACATTACCCTAACACCAACCTTAACCCTAGACATTACCCTAACACCAACCTTAACCCTAGACATTACCCTAACACCAACCTTAACCCTAGACATTACCCTAACACCAACCTTAACCCTAGACATTACCCTAACACCAACCTTAACCCTAGACATTACCCTAACACCAACCTTAACCCTAGACATTACCCTAACACCAACCTTAACCCTAGACATTACCCTAACACCAACCTTAACCCTAGACATTACCCTAACACCAACCTTAACCCTAGACATTACCCTAACACCAACCTTAACCCTAGACATTACCCTAACACCAACCTTAACCCTAGACATTACCCTAACACCAACCTTAACACTAGACATTACCCTAACACCAACCTTAACCCTAGACATTACCCTAACACCAACCTTAACCCTAGACATTACCCTAACACCAACCTTAACACTAGACATTACCCTAACACCAACCTTAACCCTAGACATTACCCTAACACCAACCTTAACCCTAGACATTACCCTAACACCAACCTTAACCCTAGACATTACCCTAACACCAACCTTAACCCTAGACATTACCCTAACACCAACCTTAACCCTAGACATTACCCTAACACCAAACTTAACCCTAGACATTAACCTAACACCAACCTTAACCCTAGACATTACCCTAAAACCAACCTTAACCCTAGACATTACCCTAACACCAACCTTAACCCTAGACATTACCCTAACACCAACCTTAACCCTAGACATTACCCTAACACCAACCTTAACCCTAGCCATTAACCTAACACCAACCTTAACCCTAGCCATTAACCTAACACCAACCTTAACCCTAGACATTACCCTAACACCAAACTTAACCCTAGACAATACCCTAACACCAACCCTAACCCTGAGACTGAAACTGTAATAAGTTAATTGTTTATGTGGAATTCTGATAGATACAATTGAAGTTGGAAGTTTACATACACCTCAGCCAAATACATTTAAACATTCCTGACATTTAATCATTACCTGTCTTAGGTAAACATTACCTGTCTTAGGTCAGTTAGGATCACCACTTTATTTTAAGAATGTGAAATGTCAGAATAATAGTAGAGAGAATGATTTTTTTCAGCTTTTATTTCTTTCATCACATTCCCAGTGGGTCAGAAGATGACATACACTCAATTTGTATTTGTTTGCATTGCCTTTAAATTGTTTAACTTGGATCAAATGGGTAGCCTTCCATAAGCTGAATTTTGGCCCATTCCTCCTGACAGAGCTGGTGTAACTGAGTCAGGTTTGTAGGCCTCCTTGCTCGCACACGCTTTTTCAGTTCTGCCCACAAATGTTCTATGGGATTGAGGTCAGGGCTTTGTGATGGCCACTCCAATACACTGACTTTGTTGTCCTTAATCCATTTTGACACAACTTTGGAAGTATGCTTGGGGTCATTGTCCATTTGGAAGACCCATTTCTTATAGTCTTTAACTTTAACTTCCTGACTGATATCTTGAGATATTGCTTCAATATATCCACATACTTTCCTCCCTCATGATGCCATCTATTTTGTGAAGTGCACCAGTCACTCCTGCAGCAAAGCACCCCCACAACATGATGCTGCCACCCCCGTTCTTCACGGTTGGGATGGTGTTCTTCGGCTTGCAAGCCTCCCCCTTCTTCCTCCCAAAATAACGATGGTCATTATGGCCAAACAGTTCTATTTTTGTTTCATCAGACCAGAAGACATTTCTCCAAAAAGTACGATCTTTGTCCCCATGTGCAGTTGCAAACCGTAGTCTGGCTTTTTATGGCGATTTTGGAGCAGTGGCTTCTTCCTTGCTGAGCAGCCTTTCAAGTTATGTCGATATAGGACTCGTTTTACTGTGGAAATAGATACTTTTGTACCTGTTTCCTCCAGCATCTTCACAAGGTCCTTTGCTGTTGTTCTGGGATTGATTTGCACTTTTCTCACCAAGTACGTTCATCTCTAGGAGACAGAACGCGTCTTCTTCCTGAGTGGTATGACGGCTGCGTGGTCCGATGGTTTTTATACTTGTGTACTATTGTTTATACAGATGAACGTGGTACCTTCAGGCATTTGGAAATTGCTCCCAAGGATGAACCAGACTTGTGGATGTCTACATTTTTCTTTCTGAAGTCTTGGCTGATTTCTATTGATTTACCCATGGTGTCAAGGAAAGAGGCACTGTGTTTGAAGGTAGGCCTTGAAATACATCCACAGGTACACCTCCAATTGACTCAAATGATGTCAATTAGCCTATCAGAAGCTTCTAAAGCCATGGCATCATTTTCTGAAATTTTCCAAGCTGTTTTGTCAACTTAGTGTTTGTAAACTTCTGACCCACTGGATATGTGATAAGTGAAATAATCTGTCTATAAACAATTGTTGGAAAAATAAATTAGAGTAATTAAGTAGATGTCCTATCCGACTGGCCAAAACTATAGTTTGTTAACAAGAAATTTGTGGAGTGGTTGAAAACAGAGTTTGAATCACTCCAACCTCAGTGTATGGAAACTTCCGACTTCAACTGTATATAGCTCATGCACCGGGTCCCCCTAGCTGTCCCCGTCTCAGGGGTTCACCTGGTCCCCCTAGCTGTCCCCGTCTCAGGGGTTCACCTGGTCCCCCTAGCTGTTCCTGTCTCAGTGGTGAACCTGGTCCTCCTAGCTGTCCCTGTCTCAGTGGTGAACCTGGTCCTCCTAGCTGTCCCTGTCTCAGGGGTGAACCTGGTCCTCCTAGCTGTCCCTGTCTCAGGGGTGAACCTGGTCCTCCTAGCTGTCCCTGTCTCAGGGGTTCACCTGGTCCCCCTAGCTGTCCCCGTCTCAGGGGTTCACCTGGTCCCCCTAGCTGTCCCCGTCTCAGGGGTGCACCTGGTCCTCCTAGCTGTCCCTGTCTCAGGGGTTCACCTGGTCCCCCTAGCTGTCCCCGTCTCAGGGGTGAACCTGGTCCTCCTAGCTGTCCCTGTCTCAGGGGTGAATCTGGTCCTCCTAGCTGTCCCTGTCTCAGGGGTGAACCTGGTCCTCCTAGCTGTCCCTGTCTCAGGGGTGAACCTGGTCCTCCTAGCTGTCCCCGTCTCAGGGGTGAACCTGGTCCTCCTAGCTGTCCCTGTCTCAGGGGTGAACCTGGTCCTCCTAGCTGTCCCTGTCTCAGCGGTGAACCTGGTCCTCCTAGCTGTCCCTGTCTCAGCGGTGAACCTGGTCCTCCTAGCTGTCCCTGTCTCAGGGGTGAACCTGGTCCTCCTAGCTGTCCCTGTCTCAGGGGTGAACCTGGTCCTCCTAGCTGTCCCTGTCTCAGCGGTGAACCTGGTCCTCCTAGCTGTCCCTGTCTCAGCGGTGAACCTGGTCCTCCTAGCTGTCCCTGTCTCAGGGGTGAACCTGGTCCTCCTAGCTGTCCCTGTCTCAGGGGTTCACCTGGTCCTCCTAGCTGTCCCTGTCTCAGGGGTGAACCTGGTCCTCCTAGCTGTCCCTGTCTCAGGGGTGAACCTGGTCCCCCTAGCTGTCCCTGTCTCAGGGGTTCACCTGGTCCTCCTAGCTGTCCCCGTCTCAGGGGTGAACCTGGTCCTCCTAGCTGTCCCTGTCTCAGGGGTGAACCTGGTCCTCCAAGCTGTCCCTGTCTCAGGGGTGAACCTGGTCCTCCTAGCTGTCCCTGTCTCAGCGGTGAACCTGGTCCTCCTAGCTGTCCCTGTCTCAGCGGTGAACCTGGTCCTCCTAGCTGTCCCTGTCTCAGCGGTGAACCTGGTCCTCCTAGCTGTCCCTGTCTCAGGGGTGAACCTGGTTCTCCTAGCTGTCCCTGTCTCAGGGGTCCTGGATGGAGGGTTTTCAGAAGACATCCATGGGTTCTCACACAATCAGAGCACACCTCAACAGGAAGACTTTAGGGATTCTCACACACACACACACACACACACACACACACACACACACACACACACACACACACACACACACACACACACACACACACACACACACACACACACACACACACACACACACACACACACACACACACACACACACAGACGCAGTCACACACACACATCTCTCCAGCCTCCAACAGCACCTAAATGAAGGAGCAGTTCACACTGCAGCACACTCCCTCCATTTCGCACCTTGACTGAAGCCTTCTGAATCAGCACACTGAGGATTCAATGATCCCTGTGTGTGTGTGTGTGTTTAATTGTCCCTCCCTTAATCCCCTCCGGAGAGGCCTTCCAGATCCTGACAGCCTTTCTTTCTTTGGCTTTCTAGTGTTGCATTTTTTCTTCCCTCTTTGTCACTGCTCCACCACCCTCCCTCCCTCCCTCCCTCCCTCCCACCCTCCCTCCCTCCCTCCCTCCCTCCCTCCCTCTGAGCTGAACTGACTGAACTGCTCCCGTCCGTGAGCAGTTCAGTCAAATTCTTATAGTCTACATATTCTTATAGTCTATATATTCTTATAGTCTACATATACTTATAGACTACTTATTATTTTATCCTTCATATAATATCAATGTAGATTATATAAGGGACAATCCATGCCTTAAATTATGGAGATCTTTACATTTTTCAGTTAAGTGTCTGCACCTGCTGTCTTTTCAAATTCAAATCCAAATGTTTCAGGTGGGGATTTAGGTTCCTGCAAGGACCCCCACCAACATTTACAGTAAGGGTCGTGATTCACTGCAAGGGTTGGGGAACTCAGTAACAGTCCCATGTAGCTCAGTTTGTAGAGGATGGTGCTTGCAGCGCCAGAGTTGTGGGTTTGATTCCCACGGGGAACCAGTATTAAAAACATGATTAAAATGTATGCAGTCGCTCTGGATAAGAGAATCGGCTAAATGATGTAGACTAAAAGAATATGAAGACTGTAAGAATATGTAGACTATAAGAATATGAAGACTGTGAGAATATGTGGACTATAAGAATATGAAGACTGTAAGAATATGTAGACTATAAGAATATGAAGACTGTGAGAATATGTAGACTATAAGAATATGAAGACTGTAAGAATATGTAGACTATAAGAATATGTTGATTATAAGAATATGTTGAAGGCTATAATATTGTGTAGACTATAAGAATATGTTGAAGGCTATAAGAATATGTTGAAGGCTATAATATTATGTAGACTATAAGAATATGTTGAAGGCTATAATATTATGTAGACTATAAGAATATGTAGACTATAAGAATATGTAGACTATAATATTATGTAGACTATAAGAATATGTTGATTATAAGAATATGTTGAAGGCTATAATATTGTGTAGACTATAAGAATATGTTGAAGGCTATAAGAATATGTTGAAGGCTATAATATTATGTAGACTATAAGAATATGTAGACTATAATATTATGTAGACTATAATATTATGTAGACTATAATATTATGTTGATTATAAGAATATGTTGAAGGCTATAATATTGTGTAGACTATAAGAATATGTAGACTATAAGAATATGTAGACTATAATATTATGTAGACTATAAGAATATGTTGACTATAAGAATATGTTGACTATAAGAATATGTAGACTATAAGAATATGTAGACTATAAGAATATGTAGACTATAAGAATATGTTGATTATAAGAATTTGTTGATTATAAGAATATGTAGACTATAATATTATGTAGACTATAAGAATATGTAGACTATAAGAATATGTTGATTATAAGAATATGTTGATTATAAGAATATGTAGACTATAATATTATGTAGACTATAAGCATATGTTGATTATAAGAATATGTTGAAGGCTATAATATTGTGTAGACTATAAGAATATGTAGACTATAAGAATATGTAGACTATAATATTATGTAGACTACAAGAATATGTTGATTATAAGAATATGTTAAAGGCTATAATATTATGTAGACTATAAGAATATGTAGACTATAATATTATGTAGACTATAAGAATATGTAGACTATAAGAATATGTAGACTATAAGAATATGTAGACTATATGTAGACTATAAGAATATGTAGACTATAAGAATATGTAGACTATAAGAATATGTAGACTATAATATTGTGTAGACTATAAGAATATGTAGACTATAAGAATATGTAGACTATAATATTATGTAGACTATAAGAATATGTAGACTATAAGAATATGTTGATTATAAGAATATGTTGAAGGCTATAAGAATATGTAGACTATAATATTATGTAGACTATAAGAATATGTTGATTATAAGAATATGTAGAAGGCAAGCTGTATTGGGTGCAGATGACTGATGTGCTCGCTCTTTTGTCTGTCTGTCTTTATTTTATTTGTATTTTTATTTATTTAACCTTTATTTAACTAGGCAAGTCAGTTAAGAACAAAGGTGTACAGACGAGGAGGCATACAAAGGTATGTCAATTGGTATGTTTGTAAGGATCGACGCTGGTAGACGAGAAGCGGGTACAGGGAGTGAACATTTAACACTCGAGCGTCAGAGAGGGCGAGCCGGAGCAGGCGTGTTATGGAGATCACATGTACCATCCTCCCTTACCTCTTCAATGAATATCCCATAGGCCTCTACAATATGGACGAGGTATATATAATTTTCATTCAGATTTACCACAAGAAACAAGGTATGAATACTGTTATGTGCATGTTTTTTTTAAACATCTGTATAATTACAATTTTTTTTTGGTGATTCATAGACTTCACCCTCCCTACATCTCTGATGAATATAACATGAAACCTGTTCTATCACCGTGCACTACAAAATCATTCTGGCTATGGATACGGAGAACAAGACATTAACATCAGCACGCCAGAGGATAGATTTGGGGCTCTGTTGGAAGTTTAACTCATATGTTGATGTTTTTATTCTGCTTTGTCACTAAAATCATAATAAACAGTTACAACTCAAATATTGTTGTTATAGTTGTTATAATTGTTGTTATAGTTGTTATTATTGTTGTTATAGTTGGTATTGTTGTTATTGTTATTATTGTTGTTGTAGTTGGTATTGTTGCTATTGTTGTTATTATTGTTGTCATAGTTGTTATTGTTGTTATTGTTGGTATTATTATTATTGTTGTTATAGTTGTTATTGTTGTTATTGTTGTTATAGTTGTTATAGTTGTTATTGTTGTTATAGTTGTTGTTGTTGTTATAGTTGTTATTGTTGTTATAGTTGTTATAGCTGTTATTGTTGTTATTGTTATTATTGTTGTTATAGTTGGTATTGTTGTTATTATTGTTATGATTGTTGTTATAGTTGTTATTGTTGTTATTATTGTTGTTATAATTGTTATTATTGTTATTGTTGTTATTATTGTTATTGTTATGGGTATTATTATTAATAATAATAATAGGGATGGAAAGGGGGGGGTAGTTCAAAAATGGACTCCAAAAGGTTCTTCAAAAACGTTCTTCGAACAACTTATAGGGGTTCCCTCACAGTTTCAATTTGAAGAACCCTTAAAGGATACTCCAGGAATCTTTTCTTTTTAGAAGTGTACACGCTTCAGCACTCGGCGGTCTCGTTCTGTGAGCTTGTGTGGCCTACCACTTCGCAGCTGAGCCATTGTTGCTCCTAGACATTTCCACTATAACAGCACTTACAGTTGACCGGGGCAGCTTTAGCAGGGCGGAAATTTGATGACCTGACTTGTTGGATAGGTGGCATCCTATGATGGTGCCACGTTGAAAGTCACTGACCTCCTCAGTATTGGCCATTCTACTACCAATGTTTGTCTAAGGAGATTGCATGGTTGTTTGCTCGATTGTCAGCAACGGGTGTGGCTGAAATAGCCTAATCCACTAATTTGAAGGTGTGTCCATATACTTTGGCCATGTTGTGTATGTGTACTTACGACGGTGGTGTGGCGGTACCAATACCAGTGTGTGATCATCAGCTCCTGGGACTGCAGGAGGTGTGTGTGTGTGTGGGTACCAGTGCCCACTACCCAGAGTGCCATGCGGCAGCAGGGCCTGCCCAGCCCGCTCAGCTTTGGCACCTCAGCTGCCAGCCAGGCCTGCTGATGAAGAGAATGTGTGTGTGTTTGTGTGATGAAGAGAAGGTGTGTGTGTGTGTGTGTGTGTGTGTTTGTGTGATGAAGAGAAGGTGTGTGTGTGCGTGTGTGTGTGTTTGTGTGATGAAGAGAAGGTGTGTGTGTGTGTGTGTGTGTCTGTGTGATGAAGAGAAGGTGTGGAGTGAGAGTTAGTATCTGATAATGAAGCTACCTTGTTGTCACCACAGATTGTTCGCTCAGGGCCTTCCGTTGAAGGAGTCTGCCTGCTGCAGAGCACCAGCAAGCGCATGCACACACACTCACACACCAGTCTCCACCACGCCCCCCTCCACCACCCCGGGGCTTGGCACCTCTAGCAGGGACAGGAAGGTATTTGTACCATGCTCCCTTCAATCACCACCCAACGCCCAGATCCTGCTGTTCACTGCAAATAATAGTATTTTGCCTGATGACTGATTTGAGATTTTCCATTTTCCCCAATGTTTTTTCTTTCTACCTTTCTTCAGTGTTCCGTAGTGTCCCCAGTGTTCCGTAGTGTCCCCAGTGTCCCCAGTGTTCCATAGTGTCTCCAGTGTTCCGTAGTGTCTCCAGTGTTCCGTAGTGTCTCCAGGGTTCCGTAGTGTCCCCAGTGTTCCGTAGTGACCCCAGTGTTCCGTAGTGTTCACAGTTTTCCGATGTGTTTCCCAGTGTTCCGTAGTGTCCCCAGTGTTCCGTAGTGTTCCCAGTGTTCCGTAGTGTCCCCAGTGTTCCGTAGTGTCCCCAGTGTCCCCAGTGTTCCATAGTGTCTCCAGTGTTCCGTAGTGTCTCCAGTGTTCCGTAGTGTCTCCAGTGTTTTGTAGTGTCCCCAGTGTTCCGTAGTGTCACCAGTGTTCTGTAGTGTTCCCAGTGTTCCGGAGTGTCCCCAGTGTTCCGTAGTGTCCCCAGTGTCCACAGTGTTCCATAGTGTCCCCAGTGTTCCGTAGTGTCCCCAGTGTTCCGTAGTGTCCCCAGTGTTCCGTAGTGTCCCCAGTGTTCCGTAGTGTCCCCAGTGTCCACAGTGTTCCGTAGTGTCCCCAGTGTTCCGTAGTGTCCCCAGTGT
Organism: Salvelinus fontinalis; assembly: GCF_029448725.1. Taxonomy (NCBI): domain Eukaryota; kingdom Metazoa; phylum Chordata; class Actinopteri; order Salmoniformes; family Salmonidae; genus Salvelinus; species Salvelinus fontinalis. The sequence continues at coordinate 12,044,397 of NC_074693.1, forward strand.
TCCGTAGTGTTCCCAGTGTTCCGATGTGTTTCCCAGTGTTCCGTAGTGTCCCCAGTGTTCCGATGTGTTCTCAGTGTCCCCAGTGTTCCGATGTGTTCCCAGTGGTCCGTTGTGTTCCGTTGTGTTCCCAGTGTTCCGTAGTGTACCCAGTGTTCCGTAGTGTTTCCCAGTGTTCCGTAGTGTACCCAGTGTTCCGTAGTGTCCCCAGTGTTCCGTAGTGTTCCCAGTGTTCCGTAGTGTCCCCAGTGTTCCGTAGTGTCCCCAGTGTCCACAGTGTTCCATAGTGTCCCCAGTGTTCCGTAGTGTCCCCAGTGTTCCGATGTGTTCTCAGTGTCCCCAGTGTTCCGATGTGTTCCCGGTGTTCCGTTGTGTTCCGTTGTGTTCCGTAGTGTTCCCAGTGTTCCGTAGTGTACCCAGTGTTCCATAGTGTCCCCAGTGTTCCGTAGTGTCCCCAGTGTTCCGTAGTGTCCACAGTGTTCCGATGTGTTTCCCAGTGTTCCGTAGTGTCCCCAGTATTCCGATGTGTTCTCAGTGTCCCCAGTGTTCCGTAGTGTCCCCAGTGTCCCCAGTGTTCCATAGTGTCTCCAGTGTTCCGTAGTGTCTCCAGTGTTCCGTAGTGTCTCCAGTGTTCCGTAGTGTCCCCAGTGTTCCGTAGTGTTCCCAGTGTTCCGTAGTGTTCACAGTGTTCCGATGTGTTTCCCAGTGTTCCGTAGTGTCCCCAGTGTTCCGATGTGTTCTCAGTGTCCCCAGTGTTCCGTAGTGTCCCCAGTGTCCCCAGTGTTCCATAGTGTCTCCAGTGTTCCGTAGTGTCTCCAGTGTTCCGTAGTGTCTCCAGTGTTTCGTAGTGTCCCCAGTGTTCCGTAGTGTCACCAGTGTTCCGTAGTGTTCCCAGTGTTCCGGAGTGTCCCCAGTGTTCCGTAGTGTCCCCAGTGTCCACAGTGTTCCATAGTGTCCCCAGTGTTCCGTAGTGTCCCCAGTGTTCCGTAGTGTTCTCAGTGTTCCGTAGTGTCCCCAGTGTTCCGTAGTGTCCCCAGTGTCCACAGTGTTCCGTAGTGTCCCCAGTGTTCCGTAGTGTCCCCAGTGTTCCGTAGTGTTCCCAGTGGTCCGATGTGTTTCCCAGTGTTCCGTAGTGTCCCCAGTGTTCCGATGTGTTCTCAGTGTCCCCAGTGTTCCGATGTGTTCCCAGTGGTCCGTTGTGTTCCGTTGTGTCCCCAGTGTTCCGGAGTGTTCCCAGTGTTCCGATGTGTTTCCCAGTGTTCCGTAGTGTCCCCAGTGTTCCGATGTGTTCTCAGTGTCCCCAGTGTTCCGATGTGTTCCCAGTGGTCCGTTGTGTTCCGTTGTGTTACCAGTGTTCCGTAGTGTACCCAGTGTTCCGTAGTGTTTCCCAGTGTTCCGTAGTGTACCCAGTGTTCCGTAGTGTCCCCAGTATTCCGTAGTGTTCCCAGTGTTCCGTAGTGTCCCCAGTGTTCCGTAGTGTCCCCAGTGTCCACAGTGTTCCATAGTGTCCCCAGTGTTCCGTAGTGTCCCCAGTGTTCCGTAGTGTTCTCAGTGTTCCGTAGTGTCCCCAGTGTTCCGTAGTGTCCCCAGTGTTCCGATGTGTTTCCCAGTGTTCCGTAGTGTCCCAAGTGTTCCGTAGTGTCCCCAGTGTTCCGATGTGTTCTCAGTGTCCCCAGTGTTCCGATGTGTTCCCAGTGTTCCGTTGTGTTCCATTGTGTTCCGTAGTGTTCCCAGTGTTCCGTAGTGTACCCAGTGTTCCATAGTGTTTCCCAGTGTTCCTTAGTGTACCCAGTGTTCCGTAGTGTCCCCAGTGTGCCGTAGTGTCCCCAGTGTTCCGTAGTGTACCCAGTGCTCCGATGTGTACCCAGTGTTTTGTTGTGTTCCCAGTGTTCCGTTGTGTTGCCAGTGTTCCGATGTGTTTCCCAGTGTTCCGATGTGTTTCCCAGTGTTCCGTAGTGTTCCCAGTGTTCCGATGTGTTTCCCAGTGTACCGTAGGGTTGCCAGTGTTCCGATGTGTTTCCCAGTGTACCGTAGTGTTGCCAGTGTTCCAATGTTTTTCCCAGTGTTCCGATGTATTTCCCAGTGTTCCGATGTGTTTCCCAGTGTTCCGATGTGTTTCCCAGTGTTCTGATGTGTTTCCCAGTGTTCTGATGTGTTCCCAGTGTTCTGTAGTGTTGCCAGTGTTCCAAGGTGTTTCCCAGTGTTCCGATGTGTTTCCCAGTGTTCCGTAGAGTTGCCAGTGTTCTGTAGTGTTGCCAGTGTTCCGATGTGTTTCCCAGTGTTCCGATGTGTTTCTCAGTGTTCCGATGTGTTTCCCAGTGTTCTGTAGTGTTGCCAGTGTTCTGTAGTGTTGCCAGTGTTCTGATGTGTTCCCAGTGTTCCGATGTGTTTCCCAGTGTTCCGATGTGTTTCCCAGTGTTCTGTAGTGTTGCCAGTGTTCTGTAGTGTTCCCAGTGTTCCGATGTGTTTCCCAGTGTTCCGATGTGTTTCCCAGTGTTCTGTAGTGTTCCCAGTGTTCCGATGTGTTTCCCAGTGTTCCGATCTGTTTCCCAGTGTTCTGTAGTGTTGCCAGTGTTCTGTAGTGTTCCCAGGGTTCCGATGTGTTTCCCAGTGTTCCGATGTGTTTCCCAGTGTTCCGATGTGTTTCCCAGTGTTCTGATGTGTTTTCCAGTGTTCTGTAGTGTTCCCAGTGTTCCGTAGTGTTGCCAGTGTTCCAATGTGTTTCCCAGTGTTCCGATGTGTTTCCCAGTGTTCCGATGTGTTTCTCAGTGTTCCAATGTGTTTCCCAGTGTTCCGATGTGTTTCCCAGTGTTCCGATGTGTTTCTCAGTGTTCCGATGTGTTTCCCAGTGTTCCGTAGTGTTGCCAGTGTTCTGTAGTGTTGCCAGTGTTCTGATGTGTTTCCCAGTGTTCCGATGTGTTTCCCAGTGTACTGATGTGTTTCCCAGTGTTCTGTAGTGGTCCCAGTGTTCCGATGTGTTTCCCAGTGTTCCGTAGAGTTGCCAGTGTTCTGTAGTGTTGCCAGTGTTCCGATGTGTTTCTCAGTGTTCCGATGTGTTTCCCAGTGTTCTGTAGTGTTGCCAGTGTTCTGTAGTGTTGCCAGTGTTCTGTAGTGTTGCCAGTGTTCTGATGTGTTTCCCAGTGTTCCGATGTGTTTCCCAGTGTTCTGTAGTGTTGCCAGTGTTCTGTAGTGTTCCCAGGGTTCCGATGTGTTTCCCAGTGTTCCAATGTGTTTCCCAGTGTTCTGTAGTGTTCCCAGTGTTTCCCGATGTGTTGCCAGTGTTGCCAGTGTTCCGTTAGTGTTCCCCAGTGTTCCGATGTTTTTCCCAGTTTTCCGATGTGTTGCCAGTGTTCCGTAGTGTTGCCATTGTTCCGTAGTGTTTCTCAGTGTTCCGTAGTGTCCCCAGTGTTCCATAGTGTTCCCAGTGTTCCGATGTGTTTCCCAGTGTTCCGTAGTGTCTCCAGTGTTCCGTAGTGTCCCCAGTGTTCCGTAGTGTCCTCAGTGTTCCGATGTGTTCCGTTGTGTTCAGTAGTGTTCCCAGTGTTCAGTAGTGTACCCAGTGTTCCGTAGTGTACCCAGTGTTCCGTAGTATACCCAGTGTTCCGTAGTGTTCCCAGTGTTCCGTTGTGTTCAGTAGTGTTCCCAGTGTTCCGTAGTGTACCCAGTGTTCCGTAGTGTACCCAGTGTTCCGTAGTGTACCCAGTGTTCCGTAGTGTCCCCAGTGTTCCGATGTGTTCCCAGTGTTCCGTTGTGTTCAGTAGTGTTCCCAGTGTTCAGTAGTGTACCCAGTGTTCCGTAGTGTACCCAGTGTTCCGTAGTGTACCCAGTGTTCCGTAGTGTCCCCAGTGTTCCGATGTGTTCCCAGTGTTCCGTTGTGTTCAGTAGTGTTCCCAGTGTTCAGTAGTGTACCCAGTGTTCCGTAGTGTCCCCAGTGTTCCGTTGTGTTCCGTAGTGTACCCAGTGTTCCGTAGTGTTTCCCAGTGTTCCGTAGTGTTGCCAGTTTTCCGTAGTGTCCCCAGAGTTCTGTAGTGTTCCCAGTGTTCCATAGGGATGTGATCCGCCCACTTCCCCTTCACTAATTGCCTTTTTAATGGGGCTGCCTGTTCCTTGTATCACCCATTCACCCGCTCAAGCGCTATTAGTACCCAACATTAGACCACTTCTACCAAATCAAATGATACCTGACCCTTGGGTCCTGGATCACAGACGGGACAGATCGCAGACTAGACTGCGGGGGAAGAAAAAACAATAACAACTTTGTTTTGAAGTGTCCATCCATCCCACCAGTGAAGCGGATCATTTGAAGAAAACCATATGCACCGGCATCTGCTTTCTCGTGACTTCTAGCAAACTGAACGGCAGAGTATCTACAGAGTCTAGAGAAGCGCTGTGCGCTGAGCCACTGTTTTTAAATGGAATAGCCATCTGTCTCTCTTTTCTTCGGCAGCGAGAGCTTTCCTTGGCACGGAGGGACAAGCCACTCTTCCACGCCTTTCTGAAATAAAGCAGTCTCCACAGACAAGTTAAATGGCAACTGCTCATCCAAATATAGTCCCCAAAATTTGAGAGAAAACAGGCAACATTGGAAGTACAATATGTGGGACATTGTAAAGTGGACAAAATACAGATATTTTTATTCATTTATTTTTTTTATTTCACCTTTATTTAACCAGGTAGGCCAGTTGAGAACAAGTTCTCATTTACAACTGCGACCTGGCCAAGATTAAGCAAAGCAGTGCGACAAAAACAACAACACAGAGTTACACATAAACAAAAGTACAGTCAATAACACAATATATATTTTTTTACAGTGTGTGCAAATGTAGAAGAGTAGGGCGGTAGGGAGGTAGGTAGTTCTCATTGTAGACAGACCTCATTGTAGACAGATCTCATTGTAGACAGATCTCATTGTAGACAGATCTCATTGTAGACAGATCTCATTGTAGACAGATCTCATTGTATACAGATCTCATTGTATATAGATCTCATTGTAGACAGATCTCATTGTAGACAGATCTCATTGTAGACAGATCTCATTGTAGACAGATCTCATTGTATATAGATCTCATTGTAGACAGATCTCATTGTAGACAGATCTCATTGTAGAAAGGGTCCAGATATGGTGCTTATGACACTGCCAGCAAATGAAATCAACTGAATATTATCCGACACACATGGCTTATGCACTGTTCTGTTCACACCACGAAGTTCGTCTGACCATTAGCCCTATTCATGTTAAAAATACTAGGGAAATGGCGGCGTATAATTTCGGCATTAGTACGTGGCGGCAGGTAGCCTCGGCAGGTAGCCTCGGCAGGTAGCCTCGGCAGGTAGCCTCGGCAGGTAGCCTCGGCAGGTAGCCTCGGCATGTAGCCTCGGCAGGTAGCCTCGGCATGTAGCCTCGGCAGGTAGCCTCGGCAGGTAGCCTCGGCAGGTAGCCTAGCGGTTAAGAGCGTTGGGCCAGTAACCATAATAGTAATTTGGTGGGTGCTTATATTTGTCCTATTTCACACACGTACAAGTGTGTATTAATAAGTATGTGTGAAAGGTCGCTGGTTTGAATGCCTGAGCAAACGAGTTGAAAATTCTGTCGATGTGCCCTTGAGCAAGGCTCCTCTGGATAAGAGCGTCTGCTAAATAACTTAAAACGTAAACGTACGTAATACACTCAATACAATTCAACCTCACTTTTCATCCCCACACCACTCCACCCAGATTGTCCCTAATTCCACAAAAGGAAATGGAGTTAAACACTGGAGAGGAAATGAGAGGAGAAGTTAAATCAAAGCTTTCATCTCTGTCTCTTTTCAGGGTTATAATGGCTAGCTGCTAATGAGGGCGACGTCTGTAGCTTGGACTGAATGGGAGAGGAGGGACTCTTGAGAGCCTGCTTCACTCTGTCTATTTAACTGTCTGTGTTCAAGCTAGACAATACACGCTGTACGTGACATGAAATGCATATAGTGGGTTAATGTGTAATTCAGTGTACTGGAAATGGTGGTTGATAGTGAGTCCACGTTGCAATCCCTCGATTAGATAGTAAAGATGTCCCATTCCACTGACCTCCCTTTAGTTACTATAATAGATGTCTTAATAGCTCTACTAACAGACTCAACTTTTATATTTTTTGTTAAATTGCATAGTCCCGAAAGCTTTTTAAAAAAAACTGCTTTTCCAAGCTTTGTTGGCATTGATAACTCTGCTAATGACAGTATGAATACGGGAATGTTCCACTCACCTTCAGGGCAGAGAGGAAGTGACCAATACAAGCTTTTACTAATTGATGAAAATAACACCCTGATCCCCCTGTCACGGCCCAGTAAAGGAGTGAGGTGTTGTGAGAGTCGGGGCTGACAGGGGGCTCCTGCAGGTGCCTATTGTGTGTACTCACCATGAGAGGTTTAGTTTAGGAGTTGGAGGGGAGGCGACTCTCCATAAGGGGTTTAAGAGTAGGAGGGTAGGAGGGGAGGCGGTTGGTTTGAACACGACCACTAGAAAAGGACCAGGGTTGGATTAGCTTGTTCCCATCGGTATGGGGCTATTCGTTTGGTAACGTCATTAGATGGCATTAAAGCGTTTCGCTTTTTCTTCCTTTATTCCCTCCAAACTCCCACAATGCCATTGGGGATTAGTTGACTAGGAGCTTTAATTAACAGACTGCAGTTTATCTATATTGATTGGACCGCAAAATGATGTTATTCCTTAGCTGCCGTTTGCTTTGATGGACTAGGAACTCGGAACAAGAGAGGACAAACGGATTAGTTACACCTTATAAAAAAAGATGTTCAACTTTTTCTCCTAACAGATGAAATGTAAAAAAAAAAACGGACTCTGAATTTACATGAACTGTAAACTGAAATGTTGGAAATGTCTTTTTTCCAGTGATCCAAAATTCACAACTACTGCCCTTCCTTGACATCGTATTATCCATACAGTTTCAAAGAAATGACAACTTCTGCGATGGTAATATTTTATCACATACACATGAACTGGTTCTGTGAGAAGGGAACCTTCTCCGCATCCCTCACAAAACAGTAACAGTATAACAAATCACTCAGCGGTATACTTTCTAAAGCCTCATTTATATTTATTTACACAACAAAAAGTACTGGATGCTTTGCTAACAATAAACAACAAGAAATCCAAAGGGGCCGACCAATAGGATCCCAGTTTGCTTATGAAGTGTGCAGCTCCCATCATTGTTGGCTCAGTAACCCATATTTTTTATTCAACATTGTTATCAGGAAATACTCCAAAAACCGATGGAAATCAGCTGTTGTGCTGCCTGTCTGTAAGGATGAGGAGAGTAGAGATTTTCAACATTATCATTATTTTAAGGCTTCCTTGTCTAGCTAAGATTCTAGAATCCTTGGTACATTTGTACAACTTTGCTCTTTTTCTTCTTCTCAGAAATGTATTTTGAATGTAAACCAATCAGGGTTTAGGCCTGGGCATAGCATTATTACAGCAACCACTTTAGTTGTTAATGATCTTGACACTAAAATGAAATGTACTGTTTTGTTTGTGGACCTGTCAAAAGCTTTTGATACTGTTGATCATGCTATGTTATTGAATACTTTGTCCTCGATAGGCCTGAGCTCTGACGCCGGTTCATGGTTTAACGACTATCTCAGTGATAGAACTCAGGTCATTTTGATTCATGGGGTTAAGTCTGGTGTTGGTGGACAAATAAAAGATGGTGGATTATGCTAATGTGTTTTTAGGTAATAGATGTACATCTTTACATATTGTGTCTTCCCTGTAAAACATTTTAAAAATCGGAAATGTTGACTGGATTCACAAGATCTGTGTCTTTCATTAGCTGTATTGGACTTTAATGTGTGAAAGTTAAATATTTTTAAAAAATATTTTTTTTGAATTTCGCGGCACTGGTTTTTCAGTGGGGGGGGGGGGGGGGGGTGCCGCTAGCGCCACGCTGATCCTAGACAGGTTAAAGTCCAATACAGCTAATGAAAGACACAGATCTTGTGAATCCAGTCAACATTTCCGATTTTTAAAATGTTTTACAGGGAAGACACAATATGTAAAGATGTACATCTATTACCTAAAAACACATTAGCATAATCCACCATCTTTTATTTGTCCACCAACACCAGTAGCCATCACCAATTCGGCTAAACTAAGATATTTATAGCCCCTAACCAACAAAAAAACTCATTAGATGACAGTCTGATAACATATTTATGGTATGGGATAGGTTTTGTTAGAAAAAAGTGCCTATTTCAGGTAGATGGCATAGTTTACAATTGCACCCACCGTCACAAATGGACTAGAATAATTACAATGAGCAACGTGTTTACCTAACTACTAATCATCAAACATTTCGTAAAAATACACAGCATACACGAATCGAAAGACACAGATCCTGTGAATACAGACAATATTTCAGATTTTCTAAGTGTCTTACAGCGAAAACACAATAAATCGTTATATTAGCTTAGCACATAGCAATTAGCAGCCCAGCATTGATTCTAGCCAAAGTGAGCGATAAAAGTCAACATCGCCAAAAGATATTAATTTTTTCACTAACCTTCTCAGAATTCTTCCGATGACACTCCTGTAACATCACATTACAACATGCATATACAGTTTGATCGAAAATGTTTATATTTAGCCACCAAAATCATGGTTAGACAATGTGAAATGTAGACAAGCTGGTAAAGAAAAAGTCCTTGCGCCACTTAGACAGTGATCTACTCTTATACATAAATACTCATAAACGTGACTAAAAAATATAGGGTGGACAGGGATTGATAGACAATTTAATTCTTAATACAATTGCGTTATTACATTTTTTAATTTATCCTTACTTTTCAATACAGTTTGCGCCAAGCGAAGCTACGTCAAAAAACATGGCGTCCTAAGCCACTAAAATGTTTCGACAGAAACACGATTTATCATAATAAAAATGTCCTACCTTGAGCTGTTCTTCCATCAGTATCTTGGGCAAAGGATCCTTTCTTGGGAGAAATCGTCTTTTGGTGGAAAGCTGTCCTCTTGCCATGTGGAAATGTCAACTGCGTTCGGGATGAACTGAAAAGCGTGCCCAACTTTTCACATCGTTGCAAAAATAAATGTCCCAAAATCGCACTAAACGGATATAAATTGCTATAAAACGCTTTAAATTAACTACCTTATGATGTTTTTAACTCCTATAACGAGTGAAAAGATGACCGGAGAAATATAACAGGCTAAACTAACGCTTGGAACAGGTGCGCGCCGGTGTCCTCTAGGCGCATGACGCAGCTCCAAAAGAATGACTAGCTTCAGGGTTTTTTCATTTGTGGGGCCTGTGAACGCGCAATCGACCCCATTGGAATCGTCATCACGTAAAGGCATCCAGGGGAAGACGTAAGAAGTGTCCGTGTAGTCATAGCAATGACAGTGCCCTTTTAACTGACTTCAGAAGAGTGGCCAACATTTCTCAAATCTGACTCCATGTCAGGGAAATTGCTGTAGAATGGGCTCTGTTCCACTTAGAGACAAAATTTCAACTCCTATAGAAACTATAGACTGTTTTCTATCCAATAATAATAATAATATGCATATTGTACGATCAAGGATTTTGTGGGAAGCCGTTTAAAAAATTAGCCAAGTTAGCATAAATAGTCTAAACAGCGCCCCCATCCCCAACAGGTTAACACTTTTCTGGTTACTACATGATTCCATATTTGTTATTTCATATTTTTGATGTCTTCACTATTATTCTACATTGTACAAAATAGTAAAAATAAAGACAAACCCTTGAATGATTAGGGGTTCTAAAACTTTCCTTTGTGCTGATCTTTTCCACAGTCTGGTTGGACCCACATTTTCAGAAATATGTCTACACATGATATTAAAATGTGTCTTATATCCATCCGCAATGTGTCCAGATTTCTTGGTCCCTTCCTGTATGCAAATTATTGGCCGGCTATTCTTTAAAAAAATGATATTCAAGACATTGATCCAATAAGTCAATGGTGCCACCCAAAGGTGGGATAATGTTGATTTCAATGGTTTCACGATCCAGATTTGTCTGCACATGTATGATCCAGACACAATGGGTCCCTGATTACCTCCGGAGATGGTCAAGAAGATCTGATCACAATCAGATCACAATGTGTCTTTAAATCATCTAGACCTACAGTATCTGAAAATGTGGGCAGAGTCAGAATGTGGACAAGATGAGGACAAAGGATGCTGGTTATAACCAGGTATAAATGGGGTTTAAGAGGTCATTGATCCTGGAACTAATTTCCACCTCCACTAACACCCTCCTTCATCCAAACCAGAACAGGCCACCAACATTCCCTTTAATTCAGACCAGATCAGACCACTAACGTCTTCATTCATCCAGACCAGAACAGGCCAATAACGTCGTCATTCATCCAGACCAGAACAGGCCACTAACGTCCTCATTCATCCAGACCAGAACAGGCCACTAACGTCCTCATTCATCCAGACCAGAACAGGCCACTAACGTCCTCATTCATCCAGACCAGAACAGGCCACTAACGTCGTCATTCATCCAGACCAGAACAGGCCACTAACGTCCTCATTCATCCAGACCAGAACAGGCCACTAACGTCGTCATTCATCCAGACCAGAACAGGCCACTAACGTCGTCATTCATCCAGACCAGAACAGGCCAATAACGTCGTCATTCATCCAGACCAGAACAGGCCACTAACGTCTTCATTCATCCAGACCAGAACAGGCCACTAACGTCGTCATTCATCCAGACCAGAACAGGCCAATAACGTCGTCATTCATCCAGACCAGAACAGGCCACTAACGTCGTCATTCATCCAGACCAGAACAGGCCAATAACGTCGCCATTCATCCAGACCAGAACAGGCCACTAACGTCCTCATTCATCCAGACCAGAACAGGCCACTAACGTCTTCATTCATCCAGACCAGAACAGGCCACTAACGTCCTCATTCATCCAGACCAGAACAGTCCACTAACGTCCTCCTTTATCACTCTAGTACCAGTGAGTAATTAAGACATGATTAAGAAGCTGGTCCTGATGAATGCCAGTCTAAGTGTCCCCTGCTGTGTAGCTGTTGAGCCCAGCAGGGAGAATTTAATTGATCCAGACTAATCAGGAACAGAGAATTAAAACAGTCACAGTTGTTTGGGAAGGAAAAGGAGAGGAAAGGAGGGAAAAAGGAGGACAAATGTCCATTATAACAACGACAGAACCGGTCGAAGGCAAGTTTTTAGGATCCTGCATGAATTAATGAGGAAGGAGAGAAGACACACAAGGCCCAGGCCAGACCCAGGCCAGACCCAGACCAGACCCAGGCCAGACACAGGCCAAATTCAGGACAGACGCAGGCCAGACCCAGACCAGACCCAGGCCAGACCCAGACCAGGCACAGGCCAGACCAAGGCCAGATGCAGGCCAGACCCAGTACAGACGCGTGTCAGCTTGGTTGTCAAGGCACTGTTGGCCAAAATAAATAGTCCACTGGTTGTTTTTGTCTCTGCTATGAAGACTCAACCACTTGACATGTAAGGTTTATGGGCACTTGTTACATTTTAGGCCATCATATAAATTACACCGGTTGGTCCACTCAAGAATTAGACATAATCTCTAAAGACACAGGCAGTATGTTCATTTAATGCAATATGCTGTGGCGAATTGCTTAGAGTGTAAATTGACGCCTACAATTATCACCTACAATTATCACAGGCATATAAACTGCTAATTAGCGCTAGGCAGATTTAGACATATAATACTAAGACAAGTTGAGGTCGTTCCATATGCTGTCGCCGACTGGCTTCAGATGTCCTTGCCAACATTACAACCCCACCTATTAACAACATTATCATGCTGCTTAGGCACTAACAAATCAGATGATTTATCAAAAGTGAAAATGAGTCCCTGTACATTTATACCTTCATTTAAAATCAGAAAAAAAGTGTCCCTAAACTGCAACCCTACTGTCACTAAACTAAGCAGTACAGGGACAGGTGTTTTGGGATATGGCTAAAAGAACTCGTCTCTCTCTCTCTCTGTAGATAATTGTAGCGTGGCTAATGACTGATGCCAAGCTGCTTAGACAGATGGTGCTATGGTGGTCGCAGGACAGACAGTTGCTGCTCTGCTCTCTTTGGAAATATCAGAAGCCTTAAAGTCATTTCAGTAGCCTTAAAGGGGGGAAGAGAGAGAGAGAGAGCAGGAGAGCTGTGTGTGTGTGTGTGTGGTGTGTGTGTGTTTGTTTCAGTATTTACTGTCTGTAGGGAGCGTCGTTGACATTTGCTATCTGAATGACGACTAAATGAGGAATTACATATAATACTGCAGGTGTAAACAAACTCTTATTGGGAAAACACTGCATTTTTAATTGCTGTTTTTGAAATTAAATTACATACAACTGTGACTTTAAATGTATGTAAATTATGATATGATAATTTTTGTGACATTTATTAAAATGGTTTATCACTTTCAATGTTTCCTAGAGGCACAATTGAGGCGACTGTATCTCTTTGGTACGTTAGTGAATAATTAGAATGGGATAATTGTAGAACGCTGTGCAGCCAATAACATGTTTGGAGTGCATTCATTTAATATCCTCTACGGGATCGGTGTATCTAAACCGTTACGGTTGTTGCTAATGACAGCCAACTTTCCAGGATATAGACATGTCTTATATGGGCAGACAGCTTAATTTCTTGTTAATCTAACTGCACTGTCAAATTTACAGTAGCTATTACAGTTTAAAAAATACCATGCTATTGTTTGAGGAGAGTGCACAACAACAAAACACTTTTATCACGGCAATTGGTTTGATAAGTTCACCTCTGAAGTTAAATAATGTACTTACATTCAGTAATCTGGCTCTGATTTGTCATCCAGAGGGTCCATGAGATAAAATGCAGCATATTTTCATTTGATAAAATCAATTTGTATATTCAAATGTAGGAACTGGGTTCTACATTTTGAACCCCTGCTGTCTCAACAGTGAATCATGACCTTTACTGTAAATGACCCTTACTGTAAATGACCCTTACTGTAAATGACCCTTACTGTGAACAAACGAGAAATTCAAGGTCTATTACATTTTTACACACACATATCAAATCAAATCAAATCAAATCAAGTTTATTTTATATAGCCCTTCGTACATCAGCTAATATCTTGAAGTGCTGTTCAGAAACCCAGCCTAAAACCCCAAACAGCAATCAATGCAGGTGTAGAAGCACGGTGGCTAGGAAAAACTCCCTAGAAAGGCCAAAACCTAGGAAGAAACCTAGAGAGGAACCAGGCTATGAGGTGTGACCAGTCCTCTTCTGGCTATGCCGGGTGGAGATTATAACAGAACATGGCCAAGATGTTCATAAATGACAAGCATGGTCAAATAATAATCAGGAATAAATGTCAGTTGGCTTTTCATAGCCGATTATTAAGAGTTGAAAACAGCAGGTCTGGGACAGGTAGGGGTTCCATAACCGCAGCCAGAACAGTTGAAACTGGAGCAGCAGCACGGCCAGGTGGACTGGGGACAGCAAGGAGTCATCATGCCCGGTAGTCCTGACGTATGGTCCTAGGGCTCAGGTCCTCCGAGAGAGAGAAAGAAAGAGAGAAGGAGAGAATTAGAGAGAGCCAAGATTTTCAAAATGTTCATAAATGACAAGCATGGTCAAATAATAATCAGGAATAAATATCAGTTGGCTTTTCATAGCCGATCATTAAGAGTTGAAAGCAGCAGGTCTGGGACAGGTAGGGGTTCCATAACCGCAGGCAGAACAGTTGAAACTGGAACAGCAGCAAGGCCAGGTGGACTGGGGACAGCAAGGAGTCATCATGCCCGGTAGTCCTGACGTATGGTCCTAGGGCTCAGGTTCTCCGAGAGAGAGAAAGAAAGAGAGAAGGAGAGAATTAGAGAGAGCATACTTAAATTCACACAGGACACTGGATAAGACAGGAGAAGTACTCCAGATATAACCAACTGACCCTAGCCCCCCCGACACATAAACTACTGCAGCATAAATACTGGAGGCTGAGACAGGAGGGGTCAGGAGACACTGTGGCCCCATCCGATGATACCCCCGGACAGGGCCAAACATATAAACCAATATCAACCAAGCAATTCCCCCCCTCACCCATCCCACCTCAACCTACCTATAGTAGGTCTGTGGTCACCTACACCCTCAAACCTTCACCTCTCTACAGTAGGTATGTGGTCACCTACACCCTCCATCTCTCTACAGTAGGTCTGTGGTCCAATCCACCCTCCACCCTCCACCCTCCATGCTCCAACTCTCTACAGTAGGTCTGTGGTCCCCTCCACCCTCTATCACTCGACAATAGGTATGTGGTCACCTACACCCTCCATCTCTCTACAGTAGGTCTGTGGTCCAATCCACCCACCACCCTCCATGCTCCAACTCTCTACAGTAGGTCTGTGGTCCCCTCCAACCTCCACTCTCCTCCTCTCTACAGTAAGTCTATGGTCCCCTCCACCCTCCACTCTCCTCCTCTCTACAGTAGGTCTGTGGTCCCCTCCACCCTCCACTCTCCTCCTCTCTACAGTAGGTCTGTGGCCCCTCCACCTCTCTACTGTTGGTCTGTGGTCCCCTCCACCCTCCACCTCTCTACTGTTGGTCTGTGGGCCCCTCCACCCTCCACCTCTCTACTGTTGGTCTGTGGTCCCTCCACCCTCCACCCTCCACCTCTCTACTGTTGGTCTGTGGGCCCCTCCACCCTCCACCTCTCTACTGTTGGTCTGTGGTCCCCTCCACCCTCCACCTCTCTACTGTTGGTCTGTGGGCCCCTCCACCCTCCACCTCTCTATTGTTGGTCTGTGGGCCCCTCCACCCTCCACCTCTCTACTGTTGGTCTGTGGTCCCCTCCACCCTCCACCTCTCTACTGTTGGTCTGTGGGCCCCTCCACCCTCCACCTCTCTACTGTTGGTCTGTGGTCCCCTCCACCCTCCACCTCTCTACTGTTGGTCTGTGGGCCCCTCCACCCTCCACCTCTTTACAGTAGGTCTGTGGGCCCCTCCACCTCTCTACTGTTGGTCTGTGGGCCCCTCCACCCTCCACCTCTCTACTGTTGGTCTGTGGGCCCCCCCACCCTCCACCTCTCTACTGTTGGTCTGTGGCCCCTCCACCTCTCTACTGTTGGTCTGT
The DNA here is from genome assembly GCF_029448725.1 of Salvelinus fontinalis. Classification (NCBI taxonomy): domain Eukaryota; kingdom Metazoa; phylum Chordata; class Actinopteri; order Salmoniformes; family Salmonidae; genus Salvelinus; species Salvelinus fontinalis. The sequence goes on from NC_074693.1 coordinate 12,059,542, forward strand.
GGGCCCCTCCACCCTCCACCTCTCTACTGTTGGTCTGTGGTCCCCTCCACCCTCCACCTCTCTACTGTTGGTCTGTGGGCCCCTCCACCCTCCACCTCTCTACTGTTGGTCTGTGGTCCCCTCCACCCTCCACCCTCCACCTCTCTACTGTTGGTCTGTGGCCCCTCCACCTCTCTACTGTTGGTCTGTGGGCCCCTCCATCCTCCACCTCTCTACTGTTGGTCTGTGGCCCCTCCACCCTCCACCCTCCACCTCTCTACTGTTGGTCTGTGGGCCCCTCCACCCTCCACCTCTCTACTGTTGGTCTGTGGGCCCCTCCACCCTCCACCTCTCTACTGTTGGTCTGTGGGCCCCTCCACCCTCCACCTCTCTACTGTTGGTCTGTGGGCCCCTCCACTGTGACAGTAATACTTGGAGAGAGGAGACTGATGCTGAAACAGCTCTCCTATGTGTGAAGCCTACTCTATGATGATAATTGTGACCCACGGGCGCTGTGTGAAGGCTTGGTATAATTATCCCTGTAATTGTCTCGTATTTTGTAAAGTGCCAGAGCATTTAATTCATGATTAACACTTCTCACCTCCAACGGCTGAAGGCTCTAGTCAAGCTCACCTCTGTTCCCTTGTGGGGCTGTGAGGGACTCAACAGGGCTGTGCTCCAAAAGGCACCCTGTTCCCTATGTAGTGCACTATTTTTGACCAGGGCACACAGAGCACTATATAGGGAATAAGGTCGCATTTAGGATGCTTAAGCATGAGTCCTCTCTCTCTCCCTCCCTGAGTGACACAGCTAAATGGGAAAAAATCACTCTCCCATCTGTGGCTTCTGTGTGGAGACTAGTCTCTGTAGACGATAGCTCATCACGGATACAGGCAAATGCACGCAACACACACGCACGCACGCACGCACGCACACACACGCACGCACACACGCACACACACACACACACACACACACACACACACACACGCACGCACGCACGCACGCACGCACGCACACACACACACACACACACACTATTACCATGTTCCATTACAATGGTTTCTGTTTAGCGTTGGTGATGTTTGTGGAAAGAGTTGACAGAGTCGCTTTTCATTTCGGTCACAGTCAGTTCTCACATCTTTGATTCCCTAATCCTCCCTGTGTTTGCAGAGGGTGACGGGCGTGATGACTTCCCATTGTCTGTGCTCAATAGGGCCTGCTGGTTTCTAGTGAGGCTTGTAGCATAACCACAAATGAAAGTATTATACTGAGCCGGATCTCACAGCTCTCTCCTCTGGACTTTTACTTTATTTTTTACTGCGCTCATCCAGGGTGAAGCAGCCAGCCAGACACCCAATCACAATACAACAGTTATGACAGAAAACTAAGAGGTGGTGTGTATTGTCTCTGTCCCATCTCAACCTGTCTGTCTGACCTGTCAGTCTCAACCTGTCTGTCTCAATCTGTCTGTCTCAACCTGTCTGTCTGACCTGTCTGTCTCAACCTGGCTGTCTCAATCTGTCTGTCTCAACCTGTCTGTCTCAACCTGTCTGTCTGACCTGTCTGTCTGACATGTCTGTCTCAACCTGTCTGTCTGCCCTGTCTGTCTCAACCTGTCTGTCTGACCTGTCTGTCTCAACATATCTGGCTGACCAGTCTGTCTGTCTCAACCTGTCTGTCTCAGACTGTCTGTCTGACCTGTCTGTCTCAACCTGTCTGTCTCAATCCGTCTGTCTCAATCTGTCTGTCTCAACCTGTCTGTCTGACCGGTCTGTCTCAACCTGTCTGTCTGACCTGTCTGTCTCAACCTGTCTGTCTCAATCTGTCTGTCTGACCTGTCTGTCTCAACCTGTCTGTCTGACCTGTCTGTCTCAACCTGTCTGTCTCAATCTGTCTGTCTGACCTGTCTGTCTCAACCTGTCTGTCTGACCCATCTGTCTGAACCGTCTGTCTAACCTGTCTTTCTCGACCTGTCTGTCTCAACCTGTCTGTCTGACCTGTCTGTCTGACCTATCTGTCTGACCTGTCTATCTCAACCTGTCTGTCTCAACCTGTCTGTCTGACCTTTCTGTCTCAACCTTTCTGTCTCAACCTGTCTGTCTCAACCGGTCTGGCTGACCTGTCTGTCTCAACCTGTCTGTCTCAACCTGCCTGTCGGACCTGTCTGTCTCAACCTGTCTATCTGACCTGTCTGTCTGATCTGTCTTTCTCAACCTGTCTGTCTATCTGACCTGTCTGTCTCAACCTGTCTGTCTCAACCTGTCTGTCTTAACCTGGGGTCAATATTCTCTCAACACAATGTCTTTCTGCAGCATGGGGTCAATATTCTCTCAACACAATGTCTTTCTGTTGCACGGTGTCAATATTCTCTCAACACAATGTCTTTCTGTTGCATGGGGTCAATATTCTCTCAACACATTGTCTTTCTGTTGCATGGGGTCAATATTCTCTCAACACAATGTCTTTCTGTTGCATGGGGTCAATATTCTCTCAACACAATGTCTTTCTGTTGCATGGGGTCAATATTCTCTCAACACAATGTCTTTCTGTTGCACGGGGTCAATATTCTCTAAACACAATGTCTTTCTGTTGCATGGGGTCAATATTCTCTCAACACAATGTCTTTCTGTTGCATGGGGTCAATATTCTCTCAACACAATGTCTTTCTGTTGCATGGGGTCAATATTCTCTCAACACAATGTCTTTCTGTTGCACGGGGTCAATATTCTCTCAACACAATGTCTTTCTGCAGCATGGGGTCAATATTCTCAAAACACAATGTCTTTCTGTTGCACGGGGTCAATATTCTCTCAACACAATGTCTTTCTGTGCTTATTTCATCTTGTCTTTCTACTATCACGGTATATAAATGTTGAAGTTTCGAAGTCTTCGATGTAGAAAGACGAGAGCAAATACAATACCAAGATACAACGTATGATTGAAAGGAAGAAAGAAAGAAAGTATAGTATATATTTGTATATAAAGTATATACAAAGAAAACATAGTATATATTTCTATATAAATTATATAGAAAGAAAGTACATCCTAAGTATGACGTGCGTGTAATGCAATCCTCAATTTAGACTGGTACCTTGGAATTATCCAGTTGCACAACCATGTCACAATATTATCTTAAACCTCTTTAAAACCTCTCTTGAAGCAATGATATGCACATGTCACCATATTATCTTAAAACCTCTTAAGGATCGGAACCTTAAAAAAAAAAAGTGCCTAAAAAGGACATACCCAAATCTAACTGCCTGTAGCTCAGGACCTGAAGGCATGATGTGCATATGTCACCATATTATCTTAACTAAGCCGACAAGAGAGAAGTGTTGGGGCAAAACGATGATTGAGCCTTGAGCAAGAGAACTGAGACGGTTGTGTTTTCTTCTCAAGCTAATCTGTCAGTTATGAATTGTCAGACACCAAACCACCTGACATTGAAGGGTTTTTAATTTTAAACATTACTTGCTAAATAGTTGATAGTAAGTTGATGTTGAGGTAAATAGTGCAAGTTTGGGCCTGGGATGACAGCTCTACGAGCCAGCGAAAGTATTCATGATACAATTGTATTTAAGATCATCTCAGTGTGATTAAGATCCCTTCATGGCTAAGTAACATCTAGGTTTCCCTGAAATCTGTGGCTGGATTTATTCAGCAGTCATTTCATATGTTTGACCAAACGTCAGAGCTTTGGCGTCATACAATTGAGGAAGATGTTTGGTCTATAAATTGGGAATGCTTAAGACATTATCTCACGTTGTTAAATCTCCGCCACTGTTAAAAGTTAGGATTCTATAATGACTAGATGTGAGACTATGCCACCAGACTAGAAAGTGAATACATACATCCTAATATAAAGCTTCATTCTCAGTAGTGTGGCCTTTGGAACAGAGTTACAGTTTATCCAAAGGAATACCGTAGCTTCATTAAGACAAAAGAATGACAGGCGTGATCAAATGCTAGGTTGAACAAAGTCTCAAGCCAACAACATTGTGGTATGTTATATTTCGTTTTATTGTGTCTATTGATACCTAAATGACTTCCTGTTATCCTGTTCTGGCAAAAAGGTTTTGACAGAATTATTACATTTTGTTGCGTTCACTCCAGAACATAGGTGTGTGTTAGGCAGTTTAGCGTTGGTCTAGATAGATAATTGACACCGTGGCATACTACCATCTCTGCTAAAGTTTCTAAAAAGTAACATGCTATTGACGCACAACATGTAATTTTAGGGCAGAGTTAGACACACCAATACGTTAGTGTACACAAGCAACTTTTCCAATCATACCCTATTGAATAAAGTGTACAGATCTGCCCACAATGTTGAAATCTACATTAGCAACAAGTTCCCAAACTGTTGGTCGGGGGCAGGGGTCCAGGTGGGGAGCGGGATGACGTTTGTGCATTGCATTGCAAAATAAATATATTTATATAAATAAGTGCATATATATATATATATATATACAGTATATTATATATTTTAATACATTTTTCAGGATAGAAAAATAATTTCAGTGTAAACGTAAATGACTAAATGTCACGGCTGTCTTCGTCCTCCTCATCTGAGGAGTAAGAAATGTCGGACCAATACTCAGCGTGGTAAGTGTTCGTCATTTTAATGGAAAACTGAACACTACAAAACAACAAAGTGACAACCGTGAAGCTAATGAACAATCGTGCTGACAAAAACACTACACATAGACAATCACCCACAACCCAAAATGACAAAACAGGCTACCTAAATATGGTTCCCAATCAGAGACAACGAAAAACACCTGCCTCTGATTGAGAACCATATCAGGCCAAACACATAGAAATAGACAAACCAGACATACAACATAGAATGCCCACTCAGATCACACCCTGACCAAACAAAACATTAAACATACAAAGCAAACTATGGTCAGGGCGTGACACTAAAACCAAATAGAAAGTAGGTAGAAAACATAGTATACCTATTTATTATCAACAATAGCCTATAATCTTGGAGAATTTACAATAAACAAAATAAAAGCTAGACAGTCAGGCTCCCATTGACGTTGTTATAAAATGTTTTAAGCATAAAAAGACACAACATTAGCCATGTCAAAATGTGCAGAATCGCAGGAAATTAGCTTTCAAACTGCAACATTTTATCTCAGCTCCAGGGCAAGATGTGTGGAATCGCAAAAGGTTCGTTTTCAAACTGCAGCATTGTCCCTCTGCTGCCAAGATAATATTTTCTATTTATTCTTTGATCTGTGTATGTTTTTTCACCGTTCAAGCCTCATGGTGGACTCAAAAGACACCTCAATTAGTGGGTCACGAAGCAACAAAAAAGTTTGTGAACCCCTGCATTATGCGAACATAACATCTCTGTTTTGATCAGTGGCAAGTGGCAACCACAGTCTATATTTGTCTCAGTCAAATATGTGTATGCTGAGGTACATGTGATCGCTACTACGTGCATTCAGGGATACTAGCTCGGTTTCCGTCCAATTGGCGACAGATTTTCATGCGATTATTCAACATCTGCATCAAAACAATGTGCGGATAAAATTAGGTGATGAGGTAGTGCACACAGAAGTATGACTTTACTCTGATACAAAACTGTGGATGGACATGTGGTTATTGTCACTGAAATATGTTGATTGGGCACAAAAATAGGCAGGGAAAATGCATCCAAAAAGTCACCCTATGCCCTATGTAGTAGTAGTAGTGTAGTGTAGTGTAGTGAAGTGTTGTTGTGTTGTGTAGTGTACTATGTAAGGAACAGAGTGCCATCTGGGATGTAGTCATTTGTCTAAAAATATCAACCACAGGTAAATAGACATCTTAGGAAACGCTTTGAGGCCGCATCATGTCGCAACTGGGCTTACCTCCAACTGGCATACGCCTCCCCCGTCCAATAACTTTCACTACAATCATCAACTCACCACTGTAACATACCTGTCATTAAAGAGTAGTTTCTGTTGCTGTCTCTGCACGTATTGGGTCATTTTCATACTTCTGTAGGAACACACCACCTCTAATGGACTAGCTGGAGGTACTGTCCAAAAGGTTTCTTAACAGCTTCTACCCCCTAGCCATAAGAGTCCTGAACAGCTAATCAAATGGCTACCCGGACTATTTGAATTGTCCCCCCCCCCCCCCTCCACTCTACGATGCTACTACTCTCTGTTTATTATCTATGCATAGTCACTTTACCTCTACGTGCATGTACACATTACCTCAATTACCTCGACTAACCGGTGCCCCCGCAACATTGACTCTGAACCGGTACCCCCTGTACATAGTCTCGCTATTGTTATTTTTCTATTTTCCTAATAACTTTTTCTCTTGGTTTATTTTTTTAAATTATTATTATTTTTAGTTCAGTTTATTTTTAGTAAATACTTTCATAACACTTTTTTTTCTTAAAACAGTATTGTTGGTTCAGGGCTTGTCAGTAAGCATTTCCCTGTAAAGGTCTACTACCCAGTTGTATTCGTCCCGTGTGAACAATAAAGTTTGATTTGATTGTCTGTGAATGCGTCCCAAATGGTACCCTATTACCTTTTAAAGTGACTACTCTTGACCCCTATGCTATGGGCCCTGATCAAAAGTAGTGCACTACATAGGGAATGGGGTTCCATTTGAGAAACAGCCATTTGTCTGTGGATTTATAGGAAGGTGTCTCTGTTAAATATATAATTATTTTCACATTTCCTTCCGGTCTGATACAGCCTTTCTCTCCACACAGCTAGGCCTGGAGCAGGGGGTAGGGGGCTGGGGAAGGACAGCAGAGTCGAGCAGCAACTGATGGAGGACGGAGAGCAGAGGGACTGGCTGGGAGAGAGGCCTTATCTGATCCAGACCAAATTGGGAAGGGAAGAGACACCTGTGGAATTCTGGAACTATATATTACCACCTAAGTAGCCATAAACCCAGAGTTAGTGTTATACCTGACAAGGCAATCTGTGACAGCTTCAGGCATCATCCCCTTAGCTCCCCAGAGTGGAAAAGAAGGTTTTATGTGGCAGACGTGAGTAGGCTGCTTAGCTTACATGACATTTGGACAAACAGACAAATGCATATTTTAAAAATAAATACTGGACCGACAGACATCAACATTATGCAAGAGACCTATACATTTTTTAAATAATAATAATAATGGTAACACATTCTTCTGCAGTAGAACTATAATGAATAACTATTTTGCTGTAGTTGTCATGGCACCTAGTGGCAGCCTAGGCAGAGAGCTCATGTAAATTCTGTACATATTTAATCATTTTTTATAATTTTTATGTCAATATTTTTATACTTTTTATTTTTCAATAGCTAAATGAGTGCAGAGTAAATTTATGAAAATATCAACATTTCCTGTCTTTTTCTCCTCACTTTGAAAACATCTACAGTCCTATTGATCTGATTGGTTACTAATAATATCATTTAAAATACCTCAAATTGTGTCCCATATGTGTTTAGACACGGCGACCATTTACGGTGACGGCGTTGTCAACAAGCTAGCTAATGCTAGCTAGCCAGTGTTTGTTTGAATTTGAATTACAGCTACTGACTTCAGGTTGGTTTTCACCAAGCACCCCAACAGACTGGATCTAGAAGCACCCCAACAGACTGGATCTAGAAGCACCCCAACAGACTGGATCTAGAAGCACCCCAACAGACTGGATCTAGAAGCACCCCAACAGACTGGATCTAGAAGCACCCCAACAGACTGGATCTAGAAGCACCCCAACAGACTGGATCTAGAAGCACTCCAACAGACTGGATCTAGAAGCACCCCAACAGACTGGATCTAGAAGCACTCCAACAGACTGGATCTAGAAGCACCCCAACAGACTGGATCTAGAAGCACTCCAACAGACTGGATCTAGAAGCACTACAACAGACTGGATCTAGAAGCACTACAACAGACTGGATCTAGAAGCACTCCAACAGACTGGATCTAGAAGCACCCCAACAGACTGGATCTAGAAGCACCCCAACAGACTGGATCTAGAAGCACCCCAACAGACTGGATCTAGAAGCACTACAACAGACTGGATCTAGAAGCACTACAACAGACTGGATCTAGAAGCACTCCAACAGACTGGATTTAGAAGCACTACAACAGACTGGATCTAGAAGCACTCCAACAGACTGGATTTAGAAGCACCCCAACAGACTGGATCTAGAAGCTCCCCAACAGACTGGATCTAGAAGCACTGAAACAGACTGGATCTAGAAGCACTCCAACAGACTGGATCTAGAAGCAGTGAAACAGACTGGATCTAGAAGCACCCCAACATACTGGATCTAGAAGCACCCCAACAGACTGGATCTAGAAGCACTCCAACAGACTGGATCTAGAAGCACCCCAACAGACTGGATCTAGAAGCACTCCAACAGACTGGATCTAGAAGCACCCCAACAGACTGGATCTAGAAGCACTACAACAGACTGGATCTAGAAGCTCCCCAACAGACTGGATCTAGAAGCACTCCAACAGACTGGATCTAGAAGCACTGAAACAGACTGGATCTAGAAGCACCCCTACAGACTGGATCTAGAAGCACCCCAACAGACTGGATCTAGAAGCACTGAAACAGACTGGATCTAGAAGCACCCCAACAGACTGGATCTAGAAGCACTCCAACAGACTGGATCTAGAAGCACTCCAACAGACTGGATTTAGCTACTGTTGTGGCCTATGTTTATTTTTAAATTACTTCTTGTTGCTTATTTAGCTTAACAAGCGCTTTGTGATTTTGTTATGATTATTATTACTTATTATTACTATTATAACATGATTATTATACATTATAACACTTGCCATGAGCATTGTCTTATGATCACCATAATGACTCTATGGGCCTGTCTCCTACTACCAGTCTCTATGGGCCTGTCTCCTACTACCAGTCTCTATGGGTCTGTCTCCTACTACCAGTCTCTATGGGTCTGTCTCCTACTACCAGTCTCTATGGGTCTGTCTCCTACTACCAGTCTCTATGGGCCTGTCTCCTACTACCAGTCTCTATGGGCCTGTCTCCTACTGCCAGTCTCTATGGGTCTGTCTCCTACTACCAGTCTATGGGTCTGTCTCCTACTATCAGTCTCCTGGGCTCTCACTTCAGAGACTGTATCTGAATAGAACACACCATATCACAGCTCCTCTGGCATGCTCTCTAGGCCAGATCATTATTCTTCAACCTGGTCTTGGAGCTGGATCTGCCAGATACACACCCAGCCTGTCAGAAGACTGGCACTTTCATCTACCTGGTTTACCTGCTGGCCCAGGTTGAAAGGCTGTTTATTTGACACCTAATGTGTTGACAGGTGTCAGGGCCTAGAAGACCGCCTCAACCTTTGTCTTCCCCCAGCCAGAGGGAAGGAGTGAAAGATGCATCTCCTCCTCCTCCTCCTGAAGGCCCCAGGGTGTTCCTGTGGTGGCGTATGTTTCCAGTTGTCTCCCAGGAGGGCGTGGGGCTTTAACCAGCCCAAACGGGTCCCCGGAGGAACAGCATTACACCTTAAACACCTCAGTGCTCCTGCTCTGTTTGTTTTGCAGCTGGTCTTTATGTTGATGACTTGTTTGTTTGTCTGTCCTCTCGATTGTTTCAACGCTGTTGTATTTGAAGGAAGGAAATGTCTTTTGTTTGATGAATTAGAAAAAACACAAAAGCTTAAAAACAGGTCAGGCTTAGTTATCTTTTCTTCTTTTGTCATTATGTTTAATAAAGTTTTATATCTTGTAATTGGCATTACAAAATGTAATTGCCATTTCTCATAATGTCAAATGTCTAGCATAATGTCACATTATATTGCATCACTAAATGCCATTGTCATGATCTAATAACTTGTTACGTAATCCTCTATGTCACTCCTGTACAGGTGTTCATATCAATTGTCGCAGAAAAAACCCCACTACATTTCTCTTTGACGGAATGACGGTTTACCTCCAAACTGTTTCTAATGCCTGGGAGCTGAAAAGCGTCTGACAGACAGAGTGAACTCAAATGAATGATGAGTCTCTCTGTGATGTTGCGCACGCAGAATGATGAGGTGCAAGACGTGTCTCTGTGATGTTGTCACAGACAGAATGTGGTTAGGGCATGTATATCACTGTTCTGAAAGAAAGTGTACTTACTGTGAATTCGGAAAGTATTCAGACCCCTTGACTTTTTCCACATTTTGTTACGTTACAGCCTTATTCTGAAATTGATTAAATTGTTGTTTTCCCTCATCAATCTACACACAATACTCCATAATGACAAAGCAAAAACTGATTTTTAGAAATGTTTGCAAATGTATTAAATATAAAATAACTGCAATTATACACTTACATAAGTATACATTTTTTTTAATTGAATATCTGAAACATAAAATATACTTGCAGTGAAGCCGATTCACTACATCATACCAGTCATCTAACCGACTCCCATTCAGAGCGACACACAGAAGCATCCAGGGTCAATGCCCTGCTCAAGGCCACGTTGACAGATCTCCCACAAGGCCAAAAAACGTGAACCCAAACCCTCCAAGATCCCCCCCACAGTTCCCCAATAGCTGTCCCTCAACCATTCGAGACCCCTCCCACAAGAATACTTAAAAAAAAAAAAAAAATACAATTAATTCCATTCCCCCAAGAACCCCAAGAACCCCAACGCACCAACAACCAAGAAAATGAACTAAAGAGAAAAAAGAAGACAGAAGAACAGCAAACAACAATGCAAAAAATAAATCAAATAAAACAACTAAAAAACAAAGGACATCAAGAACAACTCAAATAATCACAGCAATGCCAACTGTATATATTTGTGTGTATGTCTGGCACTATTACATGTACGTGTGTGTTCTTGTATACATTTATTTGAACGAGAGTGTGTGTACATGCATGTGTACAAACACCTGCACGGCATCAGCCTCAGGCAAACCGGCATTAGCTATAAAAACACTGGCCCCTCAGTGTCATTCAAACATACTTTTTATTATGTTTTATTTTTTAAACTTTTATCTTTGACCATCATTCTATCTCCCGCAGAGCAACTCCACTCCCACTTGTTTCCAATTCCACATCCCAACCCTCAGCTTCCCTCAGCCCATCCCATCTATCTCTGCTGGCCACCTCTTGGGATTTCTATGCAACACATATCTTTCAACTATTTTTCGGGTAATGCTGTAATCAACTGGTTGTACTCTTGGTTTGAGCAGACCTTCCTGTACAATATCTGATAACTCCATGAAGGACATAACGCTACCATTACAATTTACAATATCATTTAAGAACAAAATACCCTTTTTAAACATCTTTCCCATAAATACAGGTATTTTATCAACCAGCACATTTGAGTTCAGCCATAATATTTGTTCTATCTTTTCAGGGGGATGAAATTGAAATTGTAACCAGCTCTGCAATGCTTGTTTGAAAAAGAGAGATACTTTAAAAAAGTATAATTTTCAATTAATCGAAAATGAGACATGGCAATCTGCACAAAGGCAAAAGGGACATTTTTAAACAATGGATGAGCTTTTATTAGTAATCTACTTGAGAACCATTTAGGGTTCAAGTAAAACTTTGGAATAAGTGAAACTTTTAGAGAGAGGTGTAGTGGTTTTATATTTAATAATATCAACCCACCCAATTCATATTATACAGTAGGGCAAAAAAGTATTTAGTCAGCCACCAATTGTGCAAGTTCTCCCACTTAAAAGATGAGAGAGGCCTGTAATTTTCATCATAGGTACACTTCAACTATGACAAACAAATTTAGAAAAAAAATCCAGAAAATCACATTGTAGGATTTGTAATGAATTTATTTGCAAATTATGGTGGAAAATAAGTATTTGGTCACCTACAAACAGGCAAGATTTCTGGCTCTCACAGACCTGTAACTTCTTCTTTAAGAGGCTCCTCTATCCTCCACTCGTTACCTGTATTAATGGCACCTGTTTGAACTTGTTATCAGTATAAAAGACACCTGTCCACAACCTCAAACAGTCACACTCCAAACTCCACTATGGCCAAGACCAAAGAGCTGTCAAAGGACACCAGAAACAAAATTATAGACCTGCACCAGGCTGGGAAGACTGAATCTGCAATAGGTAAGCAGCTTGGTTTGAAGAAATCAACTGTGGGAGCAATTATTAGGAAATGGAAGACATACAAGACCACTGATAATCTCCCTCGATCTGGGGCTCCACGCAAGATCTCAACCCGTGGGGTCAAAAGGATCACAAGAACGGTGAGAAAAAATCCCAGAACCACACGGGGGGACCTAGTGAATGACCTGCAGAGAGCTGGGACCAAAGTAACAAAGCCTACCATCAGCAAGGGCATTGAAGATGAAACGTGGCTGGGTCTTTCAGCATGACAATGATCCCAAACACACCGCCCGGGCAACGAAGGAGTGGCTTCGTAAGAAGCATTTCAAGGTCCTGGAGTGGCCTAACCAGTCTCCAGATCTCAACCCCATAGAAAATCTTTGGAGGGAGTTGAAAGTCCGTGTTGCCCAGCAACAGCCCCAAAACATCACTGCTCTAGAGGAGATCTGCATGGAGGAATGGGCCAAAATACCAGCAACAGTGTGTGAAAACCTTGTGAAGACTTACAGAAAACGTTTGACCTCTGTCATTGCCAACAAAGGGTATATAACAAAGTATTGAGATAAACTTTTGTTATTGACCAAATACTTATTTTCCACCATAATTTGCAAATAAATTCATTAAAAATCCTACAATGTGATTTTCTGGATTTTTTTTCTCATTTTGTCTGTCATAGCTGAAGTGTACCTATGATGAAAATCACAGGCTTCTCTCATCTTTTTAAGTGGGAGAACTTGCACAATTGGTGGCTGACTAAATACTTTTTTGCCCCACTGTAGATAGGCACGTGTTATTTTGTCTGGTTTAGCGTCCCAGATAAAGCAAAATATTTTTTGCTCATATGATTTGAAAAACGAATCATCAGGAGTAGGCAGCGCCATACGTAAGTGAGTAAACTGAGATATGACTAAGGAGTTAATCAGGGCAATTTTTCCATAAATAGACAGGTACTCACCACTCCGTGGTTGCAGGATCTTGTCTATTTTTACAAGTTTTCTATTGAAATTCGTTATGGATAGGTTATTTATATATTTTGTGATATGAATACCAAGTATGTCTACGTCACCATCAGCCCATTTTATAGGTAAACTGCAGGGTAATGTAAAAGTTGTATTTTTTAAATATCAAATATGTAATATTGTACACTTATCATAATTAGGTTTTAGTCCAGAGAGTACATAGAAGTTATCGAGATCTTTAATGAGACATTGCAGGGATCTAGCTTGCAGACTTAATATAAAACTTGAGTCATCTTGAGCAAATGGACAGCTTTATTTTTAAGCCATGGATTTGTAGTCCTCTAATGTTATTGGATCTGATTTTAAAAGCTAGCATTTCGATGGCCATAATGAATTGATATGGTGACAGCAGACACCCTTGTTTAACTCCTCTTGACAATTCAAAACTCTCTGAGAAGTAGCCATTATTTACTATTTTACACCTGGGGTTGCTATACATTATTGTTACCCATTTTATAAGAGAATCATCAAAATTGAAAAAATCAAGGCATTTATAAATAAAATCCAATCTTACTTTATCAATTACCTTTTCAAAATCTGCTATAAATACCAGGCCTGACTTCTTAGATGTTTCATGATGTTCTATTACTTCTAGCAGTTGTCGTATATTATCTCGATTGTATCGTCCATGTAAAAAACCTGTCTGATCAGGATGAACAATTCCTGGTAAAACCTTTTTAATTCTGATTGCTATGCATTTCAATAGTATTTTTGCATCACAACATTGAAGTGTAAGGGACCTCCAGTTTTTTAGATAGACTGGATCTTTATATTTTCCATCTGGGTCTTGTTTTAATAATAGAGAAATCAGACCTTCCTGCTGACTACCTGACAGACTACCATTTCTATAGGTGTAGTTAAAACAATCTGACAATGGAGTTTTAAGTATATCAAAAAAGTATTGATATACCTCTACCTGTTTGCCATCAACCCCTGGGGTATTTCCAGACTGAAAGGATTTAATTGCCTCAAAAAGTTATTCCTCTGTAATTTTTCCTTCACACTGATCTTTCTGTACATTTGTTAATTTTCCATTTTTTATATTATTTGGAAATAATTCCTTACCGTGATCTTCCTTCTGTGGAAGAGGATGAAACGGAAAAGGGAATATCCGCCCCAAAATATTCCTCTTTTAAAATAGAATTCGGAGAATCATAGATGACTCCGTCTTCAGTAACGAGTTTCTGCAAATCATTTTTGTTAGCGTTCCTATATTGGATATTCAGGAAGAATTTTGTTCATTTTTCTCTATATTCCATCCAGTTTGCTTTATTTTTGTAATAGATTACATTAGATTGTTCTTGAATAAATTCTTCAAGTTCTTTTTGCTTTTCCTCTAACTTATTTTGTATCTCTGTAGTATTGTTTTTATTGCTCTCTACCTTTAGTATTAGTTAATGGATTTCCCTTGTTAGTCTTTTCTCTTTAGCCAGAAACTGCTTTTTATTACTGATGAATATTGAAATTAATGACCTTTGGAGATAAAGTTAAAGGTGTCCCAAACAATAAGGGGATTTGCTGAATCTATACTACTCTGGAAAAATTCAGTTATAAATGATTTTGTCCTAGTTAAAAATAAGTTGTACTCCAGTAAACTTTGATTAAATTTCCAATATCCCCGTCCACGTGGAAAATCTATAAGAGCTATGTGAAGGCCAATTAGATGATGATCCGATCGCATTCTGCCTCCTATTAAAACTTTTTTAACCTTTGATGCAAGAGAGGAAGAGACAAGAAAGTGGTCAAGACGACTAGCTTGATTAAGTCTCCTCCATGTAAATCTCACTAGGTCAGGGTTTTTTAGTCTCCAAATATCCCCTATTTCTAACATGTCCATAATATTTGTGATTTCCTTAAGGGCACGGCGATGATAGTTTGTAGAGTGATTACCTGTAGAGTGATTACATTGACGTACTTAACACTGTGTTATAGTCTCCTACCATAATGATTTGATCATTTGTTGCCTGTAAGTTTAATAAATTGGTTTAAATATTTTCAAAGAAGTATGGATCATCCTGATGAGCCAAATCTCTTTTCGTCCATTTTCATATTCAAGAAGATCCACCTTCCTTGCGAATCATTCCTGATTATTTGCACATTCAAATAGACATTTTTGTTAGTTCATATCATCACACCTTTTGAGTTCCTTTGTCCATGACAGAAAATGATTTCACCAACCCATTCCTATTTCCACATAACTTCATCTAAGGATGTAGAGTGAGTTTCCTGTAAACAGTATATGTTATATTCCTTTTCTTTTCGCCACGTAAAGACTGATCTTTTTTTATAATCTGCCAAATCGTTACAATTATAACTGGCTATACGTATATCATCCCTTACCATAACTAGATACTATTCTCAGTCTAAATTTACTATAATTAGTGCTTGTAAAGTTACCACCATCAGAGGTATTATGATGTTCAAAACTAGAACTTTTGAATGTCTAATATTTTGAATTCAAGAAATAGGTTCTAGCAATATTTGTTTTATTCCCTTGCCTGTTTGCCTGTGAGCCAATGCCACAGATGTTAGAAATTTGAGACAAGATATTATGTGTGTAGTAAATCTGAGTAGGTTGATGCGTATTATATTGGATGTGATTTCGTGAAAGTGTGTACGATGTCTGTGTAAGAGTAAGACTATAATGTGTGCTGTCCAAATAAATAATAACCCCGCCAATTTGCATGTTTGAGTGTCTATGTGTGTAACATGTAGTGCGTATAGCCTTAACATTCATGATGATAATTGTAATCCTTATCGTATCACTGTCAAAGTTGCATCCTAATTACATCATTGAAAAACACATCCAACATCCAACATCCATTTTCCATAGCCATTGACGTTTCACATGATCATGAAAAAGGCCTTGCATTACTCTAGAAACGGCTTCACTACAGCACAAATGTATTCCGTACAATATGTTATTATTCCCTAATGCACCTATTCTGATATCTTCAACGTGCTTGTTGTAAACATATATAAACTTGTAGACAAATACATAAAAAAGATAGACAAACAAAAAACACATTAAATTATAGAACAGTTTGACAATGGAGAGAGGTGAGAGAGGGAGGAGAGAAGAGAAGAGAAAAGAGAAAGAGAGAGAAGAGAGCGAGATTAGGTGTGTGTGTTTATGTATATGTCTGTATGTGTAAGTGAGCATGTAATTGAGTACGTGTGTGTTCATATCCACTTCACAGTGTTCAGATATTTTTACAGTTCTCATACATAATTTTTCTCGTAACCTGAAGTCCGGGTAGAATCTAGTACAGCCATGGTGTTATGGAGTTGTCTCGGAATAGCTGTCCATCTATAAAGAGTTTGTCCACAATGAGAAAGGCACTCTTACCATTCTCCCTTTGTTGCCGCTGTACCGGAAACAGTCTCAAACAACTTTGTTTATCTCCCTTGGAAATTGGTCATTGAGACTGAATTTGATCCCTTTTAAGCTCCTTCCCCTGCTTTTGATCAGCTCCTTTTGTTGGTCGTGTTCAAATTTTGCGATGATCGGTCGGGGACCCTTGGTCTTATCGCTCCGAGCTTCAAGTCTGTGTACTCGCTGGAAAGCCAACTTGTTTACAGTCTCTTTAGGAAGTTTAAAGGCGGATTGCATGAATTCTCTGATAGCGCCCTCTGGATTATTGGATGCGTCCTGAGGAATACCAGAAAAAAATGAGATTTTCACGCATGCTACGGCTTTGTACGTCTGGTAGCGACTCCTTCATCACCCTGTTTTCCCTGAGTAGACAATCCATGTTGGAATCGTGTATTTTAACCTTGACTGTGAGTGCCTTGTTATCTCCTTGGAGCATCAGAATTTCACTCTGGCTAAACTCCAAACTCCCCATCAGCCCTGCTACCTCCTCACACATTTTTTCCAGTGTTTTATGAATTCAAGCCAGAGCACTAGCCTCTACTTCAACGGTAAGTAAATCGTCGGTGTCTGTAGATGAATCCGTTTTTCTTTTTTTTTGTCGGGTTAAAGTTATTTTGTGAGGTAGTCAGATCTTTCCATAATGGAGTATGTTGTTCCTCCATAGCGTAAAGCTGTTGGTACTCGTCGATTTCCCCCAGGATCTCCTTAGTATCCAGGTTGGCTTTTTACTGTAACCAGTTGTTTTACGAAAAAATAACAATGAGTCTTTCCCAGGACGACGACAGGTGTCTAGTACAGCCAGCTAGCACTCGCGGAATCCACCTACTCAGACCCTTTACTTAGTACTTTGTTGAAGCACTGTTGGCAGCGATTACAGCCTCGCGTCTTCTTGGGTATGATGCTACAAGCTTGGCACACCTGTATTTGGGGAGTTTATCCCATTGTCCTCTGCAGATCCTCTCAAACTCAGTCAGGTTGGATGGAGAGCGTCGCTGCACAGCTATTTTCAGGTCTCTCCAGAGATGTTTGATCAGGTTCAAGTCCGGGCTCTGGCTGGGCCACTCAAGGACATTCAGAGACTTGTCCCGAAGCCACTCCTGCGTTGTCTTGGCTGTCTGCTTAGTGTAATTGTCCTGTTGGAAGGTGAACCGTCCCCCTAGACTGAGGTCTTGAGCTCTCTGGAGCAGGTTTTCATCAAGGATCTCTCTGTACTTTGCTCCGTTCATCTTTCACTCGATCCTGACTAGTCTCCCAGTCCCTGCCGCTAAAAAACATTCCAACAGCATGATCAAATAAAATGGTATTAGTCACATGCAGGTGTAGACCTTACAGTGAAATGCTTAGTTACAAGCCCTTAACCAACAATGCAGTTTAAAAAAATATGGATAAGAATAAGAATTGCTCAGCTCAAGGAAGAGTCTTGGTGGTTTCAAACTACTTCCATTTAAGAATGATGGAGGCCACTGTGTTCTTGAGGACCTTCAATGCTGCATTCAAGTTTTAGTACCCTTCCCCAGGTCTGTGCCTCGACACAATCCTGTCTCAGAGCTCTGCGGACAATTCCTTCAGCCTCATGGTTTAGTTTTTGCTCTGACATCCACTGTCAACTGTGGGACCTTATATCGACAGATGTGTGCCTTTCCAAAGCATGTCCAATATTTAATTTACCGCAGGTGGACTCCAATCAAGTTCTACAAACATCTCAAGGATCACCAATGGAAACAGGATGCACCTGAGCTACATTTACGAGTCTCATAGCAAAGGGTCTGAATGCTTATGTAAATAAGCAATTTCATTTTTTTTTTTTTATTTTTTTTTACTAAATTAGCAAACATTTCTAAATACCTGTTTTCACTTTGTCACTTGGGTATTGTGTGTAGATTGATGATGATGATGATGATGATGATGATGATGATGATGATGATTTAATCAATTTCAGAATTGACGTAAACAAAATGTGGAAAAAGGGGTCTGAATATTTTCTCTGATTTACCCACAAGGCCTCAGGCAGGCCAGTCACTTCAGATGACAGCTTTCATTTTCAAAATGACTTTCAGTATCTATATACTGTACATCTGTGATAAACTAGTGGGGAGGAAACCTCTGTATATGTGTGAGTAATGGGAAATATGTTGTGAGATGGTTTAGACATGGTCTGGGAATCAATGTGGAAGGTCATGCCATGCACCACTGTCCTCTCAACTACCTCCAATCATAGTGTCTCCCTGGGTGCAGTGTCCTCTCAACTACCTCCAATCATAGTGTCTCCCTGGGTGCAGTGTCCTCTCAACTACCTCCAATCATAGTGTCTCCCTGGGTGCAGTCTCCTCTCAACTACCTCCAATCATAGCGTCTCCTTGGTGCAGTGTCCTCTCAACTACCTCCAATCATAGCGTCTCCTTGGTGCAGTGTCCTCTCAACTACCTCCAATCATAGTGTCTCCTTGGTGCAGTGTCCTCTCAACTACCTCCAATCATAGTGTCTCCTTGGTGCAGTGTCCTCTCAATTATCTGACTGCAGTCACTATGGTGTTAGAGGCAGAAGAGGGTTCTCTTCAGTCACTATGGTGTTAGAAGAAGAGGAGGGTTCTCTTCAGTCACTATGGTGTTAGAGGCAGAAGAGGGTTCTCTTCAGTCACTATGGTGTTAGAGGCAGAGGAGGGTTCTCTTCAGTCACTATGGTGTTAGAGGCAGAAGAGGGTTCTCTTCAGTCACTATGGTGTTAGAAGAAGAGGAGGGTTCTCTTCAGTCACTGTGGTGTTAGAAGAAGAGGAGGGTTCTCTTCAGTCACTATGGTGTTAGAAGCAGAGGAGGGTTCTCTTCAGTCACTATGGTGTTAGAAGAAGAGGAGGGTTCTCTTCAGTCACTATGGTGTTAGAAGAAGAGGAGGGTTCTCTTCAGTCACTGTGGTGTTAGAAGAAGAGGAGGGTTCTCTTCAGTCACTATGGTGTTAGAAGAAGAGGAGGGTTCTCTTCAGTCACTGTGGTGTTAGAAGAAGAGGAGGGTTCTCTTCAGTCACTATGGTGTTAGAAGAAGAGGAGGGTTCTCTTCAGTCACTATGGTGTTAGAAGAAGAGGAGGGTTCTCTTCAGTCACTGTGGTGTTAGAAGAAGAGGAGGGTTCTCTTCAGTCACTATGGTGTTAGAAGAAGAGGAGGGTTCTCTTCAGTCACTATGGTGTTAGAAGAAGAGGAGGGTTCTCTTCAGTCACTGTGGTGTTAGAAGAAGAGGAGGGTTCTCTTCAGTCACTATGGTGTTAGAAGAAGAGGAGGGTTCTCTTCAGTCACTATGGTGTTAGAAGAAGAGGAGGGTTCTCTTCAGTCACTGTGGTGTTGGAAGAAGAGGAGGGTTCTCTTCAGTCACTATGGTGTTAGAAGAAGAGGAGGGTTCTCTTCAGTCACTGTGGTGTTAGAAGAAGAGGAGGGTTCTCTTCAGTCACTATGGTGTTAGAAGCAGAGGAGGGTTCTCTTCAGTCACTATGGTGTTAGAAGAAGAGGAGGGTTCTCTTCAGTCACTGTGGTGTTAGAAGCAGAGGAGGGTTCTCTTCAGTCACTATGGTGTTAGAAGCAGAGGAGGGTTCTCTTCAGTCACTATGGTGTTAGAAGAAGAGGAGGGTTCTCTTCAGTAACTATGGTGTTAGAAGAAGAGGAGGGTTCTCTTCAGTCACTATGGTGTTAGAAGAAGAGGAGGGTTCTCTTCAGTCACTATGGTGTTAGAAGCAGAGGAGGGTTCTCTTCAGTCACTATGGTGTTAGAAGCAGAGGAGGGTTCTCTTCAGTAACTATGGAGATCGAGGCAGAGGAGGGTTCTCTTCAGCTTTGTGTGTGTGACATAAGTCAGCTCAGCCACTCCTGCTGAGTAGATTAGATTTGATTAGATACACTTCATTATTCCTTTGCGGAGATTCTTCTTGCAGTGTTGTGAAACAAAATAGGACAATACAGGACATAAACAATCAAACAGGACAAGACCACACAGTGCATTGTTGTGTACTGTCTTCTTCATCCTGTTGTAGAAGTGTATTGTGCTCCACAAGAGCTCATAGTCCATAAAAAGCAAGAGGAGGAAGATCTCTGCTGGAACAGTCATGACGGGCTCATGGACTTCCTGATTCCTTAATGATCAGCCCCTATCATTGATCAAGGTGTAGCCTATTGTCATTGGGGATGTCATGTGGAACGCTATTGAATAACCACATTCTTCACCATGAACCAAAATTATTCTAGACATAGGAATATGATTCCAGAATAGATCTAGAAATGTCAGAAGTTGCAATTTAACTATAATACGCCATTGTAGTGACATAATTAATATGTCGTGTTAGATTACATGTAACTTCTATGGTAAAGTAGCTGATACTTGATGTGCAGATTTTAGTTTAAGTCTACCTGAAGGAATAGGTACTGTAGGGTTATCATTGACCAAGTAGATAGTTTTGGTGTCAAATATTCGACAGTATATTTTGAGAATGGCATCCATTCATCGACGACATCCCACAGACTGTATATCTTTGTTCCAGACCCCAACCAACTGAAATTAGCCAAGGGGCTCTTAGTGAGGCCTACTCAACACTTAAGCAATACTTTATGTGTTGTTGTCGAGGACAAATTGCTCCAGGAGGTGTAGTACCATAAACTAAACTCCATTACTCTGACATGTTCTTGCCTGTATGAGAGCTATGCCAAAAATGTCATAACTCACTCTATCCCAGGGATAAACCAACGACATAGCGTTATACCAGGGATGAGGCAGTCGGCAGATGAAACAGACACAAATAACTCACGTTCAGGATCTAATCTACACTAATCTAATCTAATCTACACTGTTAATCTGTGTGTGTAATGAATGTGTCATTACTTGTGTGTCATGGAATCTCCAGTGACTGACAGAACAGCAGAAGTGTTGGCAGGTTATTCTGACAGACAAATTAGAGGGCAAATATAATTAATTCCTCATTGTTCAGTCTTGCATTTTGAGAGTTTTTACAGTAATAGGATTGAAGTATCTTTTTGTTGTACAGTATGTCGTACAGTATGAGCCTAATATCAAGGGAAAAATCTTATTTGTATCCCTATAACCTATTTTGTTGTATTACGGTTTGAATGTCTATCAGTTATTCAATGCAAGTTTTCTTCTTGTAATGAATTAATATGACATGTTAATAATGTGACATATCAAAATATCCAAACCCCAAATGATCTTCTTCAGTGTTACATGATCTGCTAGGGCCGGTTCTGCCATAGGACTGATCTACAGACACGGAGTGACATGCACCTGGAACAGAGTGGGATGGGGTTTCATTGTAGGGCAGGCAGCGCTGCTTCCAAGCCTGTTGTTTATATATACAGTGTAACTGACTTGTTCAAGCGATTAATCTGACTCATTTGATGGGACGGCTAAACAAACAACACCACTGTCTGTTATCTAATGGAAGCTAACTATGATCAGTCTCTTTTCTGATGGAAGCTAACTAGGACCACAGTCTCTTATCTGATGGAAGCTAACTAGGAACCACAGTCTCTTATCTGATGGAAGCTAACTAGGACCACAGTCTCTTATCTGATGGAAGCTAACTAGGAACCACAGTCTCTTATCTGATGAAAGCTAACTAGGACCACAGTCTCTTATCTGATGGAAGCTAACTAGGACCACAGTCTCTTATCTGATGGAAGCTAACTAGGACCACAGTCTCTTATCTGGTGGAAGCTAACTGGGACCACAGTCTCTTATCTGATGGAAGCTAACAAGGACCACATTCTCTTATCTGATGGAAGCTAACTAGGATCAGTGTCTTATCTGATGGAAGCTAACTAGGATCAGTCTCTTATCTGATGGAAGCTAACTAGGACCACAGTCTCTTATCTGATGGAAGCTAACTACGACCAGTGTCTTATCTGATGGAAGCTAACTAGGATCAGTCTCTTATCTGATGGAAGCTAACTAGGACCACAGTCTCTTATCTGATGGAAGCTAACAAGGACCACAGTCTCTTATCTGATGGAAGCTAACTAGGATCAGTGTCTTATCTGATGGAAGCTAACTAGGATCAGCCTCTTATCTTATGGAAGCTAACTAGGACCACAGTCTCTTATCTGATGGAAGCTAACAAGGACCACAGTCTCTTATCTGATGGAAGCTAACTAGGATCAGTGTCTTATCTGATGGAAGCTAACTAGGATCAGTCTCTTATCTGATGGAAGCTAACTAGGACCACAGTCTCTTATCTGACGGAAGCTAACTAGGATCAGTGTCTTATCTGATGGAAGCTAACTAGGACCACAGTCTCTTATCTGATGGACGCTAACTAGGACCACAGTCTGTTATCTGATGGAAGCTAACTAGGATCAGTGTCTTATCTGATGGAAGCTAACTAGGACCACAGTCTCTTATCTGATGGACGCTAACAAGGACCACAGTCTGTTATCTGATGGAAGCTAACTAGGATCAGTGTCTTATCTGATGGAAGCAAACTAGGATCAGTCTCTTATCTGATGGAAGCTAACTAGGACCACAGTCTCTTATCTGATGGAAGCTAACTAGGACCACAGTCTCTTATCTGATGGAAGCTACCTAGGATCAGTGTCTTATCTGATGGAAGCTAACTAGGACCACAATCTCTTATCTGATGGAAGCTAACTACGACCACAAGATTCCAGTTGTAATGAGACCTCTAATTTTCCATCTCAGGAATTCACTTTAACTCACATGTGTATATGAACATTATATTAACCACATACATTGAATACAACAGAAATTAACATTAGTATTTTGAACAAAGTAAGCAAATGTAAATCATATTTGGAGATGTAAAATCTGAATGGCCCGTATGTCCAAAGTACATTTGAGTAATTTGTAAATGTAGAAAGCAGAAGATGGGGTTGGACAGGAGGGTGCGAGGCAGACCATCTGTACATGGAGCCCTGCATACAAGACCAATTGGCTCTGGGTGAGGTGGTATAGTAGGACCTGCTAGTGCTGAATGGGTGGTCCTGTCTGAACAGGGTTGGTGTTAGTAGATGGCTGGTCACGTCTCAACAGGGTTGGTGTTAGTGAATTCCTGTCATGTCTCAACAGGGTTGGTGTTAGTAGATGGCTGGTCATGTCTGAACAGGGTTGGTGTTAGTAGATGGCTGGTCATGTCTGAACAGGGTTGGTGTTAGTAGATGGCTGGTCATCTCTGAACAGGGTTGGTGTTAATAGATGGCTGGTCATCTCTGAACAGGGTTGGTGTTAGTGAATTCCTGTCATGTCTCAACAGGGTTGGTGTTAGTAGATGGCTGGTCATGTCTGAACAGGGTTGGTGTTAGTGAATTCCTGTCATGTCTCAACAGGGTTGGTGTTAGTAGATGGCTGGTCCTGTCTCAACAGGGTTGGTGTTAGTAGATGGCTGGTCATCTCTGAACAGGGTTGGTGTTAGTGAATTCCTGTCATGTCTCAACAGGGTTGGTGTTAGTAGATGGCTGGTCATGTCTGAACAGGGTTGGTGTTAGTAGATGGCTGGTCCTGTCTCAACAGGGTTGGTGTTAGTAGATGGCTGGTCATCTCTGAACAGGGTTGGTGTTAATAGATGGCTGGTCCTGTCTGAACAGGGTTGGTGTTAGTAGATGGCTGGTCCTGTCTGAACAGGGTTGGTGTTAGTAGATGGCTGGTCATGTCTGAACAGGGTTGGTGTTAGTGAATTCCTGTCATGTCTCAACAGGGTTGGTGTTAGTAGATGGCTGGTCATCTCTGAACAGGGTTGGTTTCTTTATTTTTACTATTTTCTACATTGTAGAATAATATTGAAGACATCAAAACTATGAAATAACACATATGGAATCATGTAGTCACCCCAAAAAGTATAATCAAGGCAAAGTAGCCACCCTTTGCCTTGAGGACAGCTTTGCACACTCTTGTCATTCTCTCAACCACCTTCATGAGGTAGTCACCTGGAATGCATTTCAATTAACAGGAGTGCCTTCTTAAAAGTTAATTTGTAGAATGTATTTATTTCTTAATTTCATTTGAGCCAATCAAATGTGTTGTGACAAGGTAGGGGTCGTATACAGAAGTCCAAGTCCATATTATATATATATTATATCAAGAACAGCTCAAATAAGCAAAGAGAAACGACAGTCCATCATTACTTTAAGACATGAAGGTTAGTCAATGCGAAAAATGTCAGGAACTTTGAAAGTTTCTTCAAGTGCAGTCCCAAAAACCATCAAACGCTATGATGAAATTGGCTCTCATGAGGACCGCCACAGTAAAGGAAGACCCAGAGTTACCTCTGCTGCAGAAGATAAGTTCATTAGAGTTACCAGCCTCAGAAATTGCAGCCCAAATAAATGCTTCACAGAGTTCAAGTAAGACATATCTCAATATCAACTGTTCAGAGGAGACTGCGTGAATCAGGCCTTCATGGTCGAATTTATGCAAAGAAACCACTACTAAAGGACACCAATAATAAGAAGAGACTTGCTTGGGCCAAGAAACAAAAGCAATGGACATTAGACCAGTGGAAGTCTGTCCTTTGGTCTGATGAGTTCAAATTTGAGATTTTTGGTTCCAACCGCCCTGTCTTTGTGAGACGCAGAGTAGGTGAACGGATGATCTCCGCATGTGTGATTCTCACCGTGAAGCATGGAGGAGGAGGTGTGATGTGGTGGTGCTTGGCTGGTGACACTGTCTGTGATTTATTTAGAATTCAAGGCACACTTAACCAGCATGGCTACCACAGCATTCTGCAGCGATACGCCATCCCATGTGGTTTGGGCTTAGTGGGACTATTATTTGTTTTTCAACAGGACAATGACCCAAAACACACCTCCAGGCTGTGTAAGGGCTATTTGACCAAGAAGGAGAGTGATGGAGTGTTGCATCAGATGACCTGGCCTTCACAATCACCCGACCTCAACCCAATTGAGATGGTTTTGGATGAGTTGGACCGCAGAGTGAAGGAAAAGCCCTCAACAAGTGCTCAGCATATGTGGGAACTCCTTCAAGACTGTTGGAAAAGCATTCCAGGTGAAGCTGGTTGAGACAATGCCAAGAGTATGCAAAGCTGTCATCAAGGCAAAGGGTGGTTACTTTGAATAATCTCAAATATAACATACATTTTGATTTGTTTAAAACGTTTTTGGTTACTACATGATTCCATATGATATTTCATAGTTTTAATGTCTTCACTAATATTGTACAATGTATAAAATAGTAAAAATGAAGAAAAACCCTGGAATGAGTAGGTGTGTTAACTTTTGACTGGTACTGAATGTACAGTGCATTCGGAAAGTATTCAGACCCCTTGTCAAAATTTTGTTACATTACAGCCTTATTCTAAAATGTATTAAATTGTTATTCCCCCCCTCATCAATCTAAACGCAATAACAAAACATAACAGCGTTTTAGATATTTTTTCAAACTTATTCAAAATACAAACTGAAATATCACATTTACATAAGTATTCAGACCCTTTACTCTACCTGTCCCAGACCTGCTGTTTTCAACTCTCTAGAGGCCGCAGGAGCGGTAGAGATACTCTTAATAATCGGCTATGAAAAGCCAACTGACATTTACTCCTGAGGTGCTGACTTGCTGCACCCTCAATAACTACTGTGATTATTATTATTTGACCATGCTGGTCATTTATGAACATTTGAACATCTTGGCCATGTTCTGTTATAATCTCCACCCGGCACAGCCAGAAGAGGACTAGCCACCCCTCATAGCCTGGTTCCTCTCTAGGTTTCTTCCTAGGTTTTGGCCTTTTTAGGGAGTTTTTCCTAGTCACCGTGCTTCTACACCTGCATTGCTTGCTGTTTGGGGTTTTAGGCTGGGTTTCTGTACAGCACTTTGAGATATCAGCTGATGTACGAAGGGCTATATAAATACATTTGATTTGATTTACTCAGTACTTTGTTGAAGTACCTTTGGCAGCGATTACAGCCTCGAGTCTTCTTGGGTATGACGTTACAAGCTTGGCACACCTGTATTTGGGGAGTTTCTCCCATTATTCTCTGCAGATCCTCTCAAGCTTTGTCAGGTTGGATAGGGAGCGTCGCTGCACAACTATTTTCAGGTGTCTATTTTCAGGTTCAAGTCCGGGCTGTGGCTGGGTCACTCAAGGACATTCAGAGACTTGTCCCGAAGCCACTCCTGTGTTGTCTTGGCTGTGTGCTTAGGGTCGTTGTCCTGTTGGAAGGTGAACCTTCGTTCCAGTCTGAGGTCCTGAGCACTCTGGAGCAGGTTTTCATCAAGGATCTGTCTGTACTTTGCTCCGTTCATCTTTCCCTCGATCCTGACTAGTTTCCCAGTCCCTGCCGCTGAAGAACATCCCAACAACATGATGCTGCCACCACCATGCTTCACCATAGTGATGGTGCCAGGTTTCCTCCAGATGTGACGCTTGGCATTCAGGCCAAAGATTTCCATCTTGGTTTCATCAGACCAGAGAATATTGTTTCTCATGGTCTGAGAGTCCTTTAGGTGCCTTTTGGCAAACTCCAAGCGGGCTGTCATGTGCCTTTTACTGAGGAGTGGCTTCCGTCTGGCCACTCTAGTATAAAGGCCTGAATGGTGGAGTGCTGCAGAGATGGTTGTCCTTCTGGAAGGTTCTCCCATCTCCACAGAGGAACTCTAGAGCTCTGTCAGATTGACCATCGGGTTCTTGGTCACCTCCCTGACCAAGGCTCTTCTCACCCGATTGTTCAGTTTGGCCGAGCGGCCAGCTCTTAGAAGAGTCTTGGTGGTTCAAAACTTCTTCTATTTAAGAATGATGGAGGCCCCTGTGTTCTTGGGGACCTTTAATGCTGCAGACATTGTTTGGGACCCTTCCACAGATCTGTGCCTCGACACAATCCTCTCAGAGCTCTACGGACAATTCCTTTGACCTCATTGCTTTATTTTTTGCTCTGACATGCACTGTCAACTGTGGGACCTTATCTAGACAGGAGTGTGCCTTTCCAAATCATGTCCAATCAATCAAGTTGTAGAAACATTTCAAGGATAATCAATAGAAACAGGATGCACCTGAGCTCAATTGCGAGTCTCATAGCAAAGGGTCTGAATACTTGTGTACATAAGGTATAATTTTATTTTATTTTATAAATGTGCTAACATTTCTAAAAAACAGTTTTCCCCTTGTCATTATGGGCTATTGTATGTAGATTGAGGACAGAAATGTATTTAATACATTTTAGAATAAGGCTGTAACATAACAAAATGTGGAAAAGTCAAGGGGTCTGAAAACTTTCCAAATGCATTGCAATTTTCTTTTAATTTATTTGTGATGTGTTTTTCATTGTATGCTTTGGCCATCAATTCCTAAGATGAAACATACCGGGTCTTCAAATGAACATTTCAACCAAGCCCATGGAGATAATTATTTGCAGAGTTGCATTTTTGTCTGAATTTGAAATGGAAAATATATTTTTTTAAATTGCGAAAATCTACTAAAACCCTAGGAGGGTAGAGAACAAGTAGAATACAGTGTGTGTGTGTGTGTGTGAGTGAGTCAGTGAGTGAGAGAGAGAGTGAGTGAGAGAGGAGAGGATGAGAGAGAGAGAGAGGAGAGGATGAGAGAGAGAGAGAGGAGAGGATGAGAGAGGAGAGGAGAGGAGAAGAGAGAGAGGGGAGAGGAGAGAGGAGAGAGAGGCAGAGAGAGAGAGAGAGGAGTGAGAGAGTGACAGGAGAGGAGAGAGAGAGGAGAGAGGAGAAAGAGAGAGAGAGAGGAGTGAGAGAGTGACAGGAGAGGAGAGAGAGAGAGAGAGGCAGAGAGAGAGAGAGAGAGAGAGAGAGAGGTGAGGAGAGGATGAGAGAGAGAGAGAGGAGAGGATGAGAGAGGAGAGGAGAGAGAGAGGAGAGAGAGAGGAGAGAGAGGAGTGAGAGAGTAGAGAGAGAGAGAGGAGAGAGAGAGGAGAGGATGAGAGAGAGAGAGAGGAGAGGATGAGAGAGGAGTGAGAGAGTGAGAGAGAGAGAGAGGAGAGAGAGAGGAGAGAGAGGAGTGAGAGAGTGAGAGAGGAGAGAGAGAGAGAGGAGAGAGAGAGGAGAGGATGAGAGAGAGAGAGAGGAGAGGATGAGAGAGGAGAGGAGAGGAGAAGAGAGAGAGAGAGAGAGAGGAGTGAGAGAGTGACAGGAGAGGAGAGAGAGAGGAGAGAGAGAGGAGAGAGAGGAGTGAGAGAGTGAGAGAGGAGAGAGAGAGGAGAGAGAGGAGTGAGAGAGTGAGAGAGGAGAGAGAGAGGAGAGAGAGAGGAGAGAGAGGAGTGAGAGAGTGAGAGAGGAGAGAGTGAGAGAGTGAGAGGAGAGAGAGAGGAGAGAGAGGAGTGAGAGAGTGAGAGAGGGAGAGAGAGAGGCAGAGAGAGGAGAGAGAGAGAGAGAGAGAGAGGCAGAGAGAGGAGAGAGGAGTGAGAGAGTGAGAGAGGGAGAGAGAGAGAGAGAGAGGCAATTACTACACCTTCTTTCCCTCAAAGCTGTTTTCCCCAGGGTGCAATTTTCACCTTTTTTGTTCTAAGCAAAATGCAATGAAAAACACCTCAGTTGCCACAAATAGCAGTTGGTAATTACCTACAGAAATTTGCATGAGGTTTTTAATTCTTAATTCCCCACTTGGTAATTTAAGGGTTATCGCATTGCCTGTAATAAAATAATCAAAATTGTAAAAAGACACTAGGAGTGTATTCACATGTTATTAATCAGGCATGAAGACAGAGCAGAGGTAATGGAAACATTTTCAGTAGTATGTTAATGAATATGGGAATATGCTTCTATTTCTGAGCAATTAGCAAATGATGAGGCAGGGTCAGGTATTGTACTAAATTCATGGAGCTAATAATGCACAGAGGGACCAAGACAATTCAGGTGTGTTCAAAACACGGTCATGACACCAGACACAGCACCTCGTTCCTCTTTCTCCTCCACCTCCCCAGGAATATTAACCATAGAGCTGTCTCTGTCTCCGTTTCAACGGGATGCATTGTGGGTGTTTGGCTTAGTGGTTATAGTAAATCAGACAATGTTATTTTAACCTCTAACAAATCAACAAAAGGCAATTCATGGGAGAAAAGAAAAATAGTAAAAAAAAAAAAAAAAATGAAAGTGAGGCGGTAACTCTTAGCCAAAGGACAGGTCACTGTTTAAGCATTCACAGGTTCAGTCTCCAGTCTAGGGTAGTTGTCATGCTAGCTAGACTGTGTGTGTCTGTGTGCAGATGGGGTTGACATGCTCCTCATTGTGACTGGGAGTTGTAACAGGATGCTGCATTATTGCTAGGGTGCCATTTGGGAGGCAAAACGCAGAAAGGTGTTCCCCCAGGTGACTGTGAAAAGCCCTGGGAACTGGGTGACACCACAGCCGGGGGTTTGACCTGCAGTTAGCGTGGAGCCCCACCAGGTATTGTCCTGGCTTGTCAAACATCCATTGACATAGTGATCCTTTTACATCCGCTGAGCGAACGGTTCCGCTGCTGGCCGCAACAAGACAGAGAAGGGGGTGAGAGGGGTGAGGGTTGTCCAACTTTCACCGCTTCTGCTCTCCATCAGCCCTGAGCGAAGCACTGGGGGGAGGGGGGGTTCTAGGTTCAAGCACCAGGGTGCAAAAGTCACCAATGAATGTGTCAATCAGCTTCACCTTTGTGGTTGTTGTTAGACCCATCCGACACCTTCTCAAATCACCTCATTATAAACACACAGTGGGAGCGGATAAGGTGGTCATGGCTGCAGGGTAAATTATTTCATAAATTAGGAACTAATTAACCTTTTTTATATTATAAAGTGACTATACCCTAAAATGCATTATCATCACAGTCTCTTTTCTGCCCTTTCACACATTTTCACATTGACTAGACAAATACATAAAATGTTCCTTATTTCATTGTGACAGCCTTTTTTTTTTCAGTGAAAACATACTGGAGAAATCAAATAAAAGGTGACAGAAAATAAAGCAGAACAGGACAGAGCCAAAGTAATACTCATCAACAACTCTTTCCTGTCCTGTTCTGCCCCCTAGCGTTTATCACAGTGCATTACACACAGTATGGGAAAATTACTTAACACTAAAATCATTTTTTTTTTTATATCTGAGAAGACACTGACACATTTCACACAAACACAAAGTACAGTGGTTCAGATACAGATGTTTATTGAAACTCAAGCTCTCTCTCTCTCTCTCTCTCCTCTTATATCTCTCCGCTGCCTTTGTGGATAAGAGCGTTGGCTAAATTATTAAAATGTCAATGTAAACAAACAATGTAAAACCCAGGAGTAAACAAGAGTAAACAAAAATATTTTTTACAGCAACCTCTCTCACATTTAGTACTAGTAAAATACTGATTAAAAGTGCTAGTGCTTCAGAAGAAATGCAAATTAAAAACACTGAGAAGTGCTTTTGGTTCTTTGTAACTTAAAAAAAAAGTCACAAAAATACCCATTGTCCTCATCTGCAAAAATAAAAATAACCATGGCAATCCATTTCCCATATTGTATGAAACAAAAAAGTAAAACATATCCCTAATACAAAAGCAGTTGTCTAAAGTAACTGTTTAAATTGTATATACTGCATTATATTCTGTAACATTTACTCCATATTCAGTGACGTAAAACTTTGACAGACATCGTAATAGTGTCTCAGGAAGAAGGTAGATAAAAAAAAGATGTAGCTACTAGCTACGTACTACATGATTGTACATCTGTCTCTCCAACTGCAATTCAAACCATCAAAGTGAACACTTTGCTTGCCCCTACGAGGGTGAAATCGTTCCATGAGATTTCATAGCCTAGTTCCTGATCCGTTGGTACTGTCAAGGACCAGGCTATTCCTTATGGAGGAGAGAAACTCTGATCTACTGTAGATCTACTCTATAATATCAGCTGAACAGCAGGGTGTCAAACATTGCATTGGTTTTCCAACAGTGCATGGCTGTGCCCAATGCCCCCCCCCCTCCCCCCCAAAAAACTGTCCTGTGGTATGAATACCATACTGCTACAGAAACATTATGTACTGTAAGGCACAGCAGGTATAACACTGGAAGAAAAAAATAATCTAAATTTTTTGGCATCAGGTTCCATCAAACATATGTGACTATAGCCCTTTGTAAAGGGTTGCAAAAGTCCTGAAACGTTCCCAAAATCCCCAGATTTTCAGAAATTTGACTTGAAGAATTCCAGGTTGGAGAAATCCCTCCTTGCATATTGCTACGTCCTAATTCTTGGAATCCTCCAAATCAGGGATTACTGAAAAAAAAACATTTTAGAATTTTGGGAAAGTTAACGGATCCATGCTTGCAACCCTACACAGGATTAAGACAGAAGTAACCGATTGTCCTGTTCGGTCTGGGTGGATCAGCTGGGGGAGATCTCAGACTATGGGGAAGGATGGGAAGGTAGAACAGGAGTCTCTGTGCTTCAGTTTAAACATGAGCTGCTCTTTCTCCTGTGTGAGCCTCTGGCAGAGACCTGTCTGCCTGTCTAACGTCCCTTGGAGGTCCTGGTGCTCCTTGGAGAGCTGCCTACACACAGGAGCATAGGGAAGGAGATATATTAGAAGACACGCATACAGTGCATTAGGAAAGTATTCAGACCCCTTGACTTTTTCCACATTGTTACATTACATCCTTACTCTAAAATTGATTAAATAAATGTTTTTCCTCAATGTACACACAATACCTCATAACGACACATTTTTGCAAGTGTTTTTAAAACAAAAAACAGAAATACCTTATTTACATAAGTATTCAGACCCTTTGCTATGAGACTTGAAAGGCACACACCTGTCTATATAAGGTCCCACAGTTGACAGTGCATGTCAGAGCAAAAACCAAGCCATGAGGTGGAAGGAATTTTCCGTAGAGCTCCGAGACAGGATTGTGTTGAGGCACAGATCTGGGGAAGGGTACCAAAACATTTCTGCAGCATTGAAGGAAGAACAGCGGCCTCCATCCTTAATGGAAGACGTTTTGGAACCACCAAGACTCTTCCTAGAGCTGGCTGCCCGACCAAACTGACCAATCGGGGGAAAAGGGCCTTGGTCAGGGAGGTGACCAAGAACCTGAGATGGGTGAATCTTCCAGAAGGACAACCATCTCTGCAGCACTCCACCAATCAGGCCTTTATGGTAGTGGCCAGATGGAAGCCACTCCTCAGTAAAAGGCATGACAGCCTGCTTGGAGTTTGCCAAAAGGCACCTTAAAGGACTCTCAGACTATGAGAAACAAGATTCTCTGGTCTGATGAAACCAAGATTGAACTATTTGAACCAAGCATCGCTCATCACCTGGCCTATACCATCCATACAGTGAAGCATGGTGGTGGCAGCGGTGATGTTCTTCAGTGGCAGGGACTGGGAGACTAGTCAGGATCGAGGGAAAGATGAACGGAGCAAAGTACAGAGAGATCCTTAATGAAAACCTGCTCCAGAGCGCTCAGGACCTCGGAAGGTGAACCTTCGTTCCAGTCTAACAGGACAACGACCCTAAGCACACAGCCAAGACAACACAGGAGTGGCTTCGGGACAAGTCTCTGAATGTCCTTGAGTGGCCCAGCCAGAGCCCGGATTTGAATCCAATCTCTGGAGAGACCTGAAAATAGCTGTGCAGCGACGCTCCCCATCCAACCTGACAGAGCATGAGAGGATCTGCAGAGAATAATGGGAGAAACTCCCCAAATACAGGTGTGCCAAGCTTGTAACGTCATACCCAAGAAGACTCGAGGCTGTAATCGCTGCCAAAGGCGTTTCAACAAAGTACTGAGTAAAGGGTCTGAATACTTATGTAAAATGTGTTTTTGCTTCATCACTATGGGGTATTGTGTGTAGATTGATGAGGGGGGAAAAACAATTTAATAAAATTGTAGAATAAGGCTGTAATATAACAATGTGGAAAAAGTCAAGGGTCTGAATACTTTCAGAATGCCCTGTATTCCATTGATAGTTTGACAGGAAGACATTCATAATGAGCGAGAGAAAAAAACTAATCTGTAGCAAAGTAGATTTTATAAATATTTTGCTGACCTAAAATCACTGTTCATCAAAATTCTACAAGTGTAAAGGCATTGCCATAAGTAGAAGTAGTACCAAAAAGTCATCCAGCATCTATATACTTTAATATAAGAGGAAATTACACGTTTCTAAGTTCCTATGGTGAAATTTAACTTTTACACTAAAGTACTGGAAACTGCCACAACTTGCTTCCTTTAAGAAATATTCCCACCACTTTCTCCACCAAGTGGCACCACATTCACATCTTATGTAAATGCAAAAGCCATTTGCTAATTTTAAGTTTGCTTGTTCTATATCTATTTGTTTGTTCTATATCCTTCTATATCTATTTACAGCCTTGTTGCCATGTAGTCTTCTACAATGTGACTTCCTGGTACAGACCTAACAACGTTAACTCCAGGGAAACAGACCGTTACCCACAACTCCAGGGAAACAGACCGTTACCCACAACTCCAGGGAAACAGACCGTTACCCACAACTCCAGGGAAACAGACCGTTACCCACAACTCCAGGGAAACAGACCGTTACCCACAACTCCAGGGAAACAGACCGTTACCCACAACTCCAGGGAAACAGACCGTTACCCACAACTCCAGGGAAACAGACCGTTACCCACAACTCCAGGGAAACAGACCGTTACCCACAACTCCAGGGAAACAGACCGTTACCCACAACTCCAGGGAAACAGACCGTTACCCACAACTCCAGGGAAACAGACCGTTACCCACAACTCCAGGGAAACAGACCGTTACCCACAACTCCAGGGAAACAGACCGTTACCCACAACTCCAGGGAAACAGACCGTTACCCACAACTCCAGGGAAACAGACCGTTACCCACAACTCCAGGGAAACAGACCGTTACCCACAACTCCAGGGAAACAGACCGTTACCCACAACTCCAGGGAAACAGACCGTTACCCACAACTCCAGGGAAACAGACCGTTACCCACAACTCCAGGGAAACAGACCGTTACCCACAACTCCAGGGAAACAGACCGTTACCCACAACTCCAGGGAAACAGACCGTTACCCACAACTCCAGGGAAACAGACCGTTACCCACAACTCCAGGGAAACAGACCGTTACCCACAACTCCAGGGAAACAGACCGTTACCCACAACTCCAGGGAAACAGACCGTTACCCACAACTCCAGGGAAACAGACCGTTACCCACAACTCCAGGGAAACAGACCGTTACCCACAACTCCAGGGAAACAGACCGTTACCCACAACTCCAGGGAAACAGACCGTTACCCACAACTCCAGGGAAACAGACCGTTACCCACAACTCCAGGGAAACAGACCGTTACCCACAACTCCAGGGAAACAGACCGTTACCCACAACTCCAGGGAAACAGACCGTTACCCACAACTCCAGGGAAACAGACCGTTACCCACAACTCCAGGGAAACAGACCGTTACCCACAACTCCAGGGAAACAGACCGTTACCCACAACTCCAGGGAAACAGACCGTTACCCACAACTCCAGGGAAACAGACCGTTACCCACAACTCCAGGGAAACAGACCGTTACCCACAACTCCAGGGAAACAGACCGTTACCCACAACTCCAGGGAAACAGACCGTTACCCACAACTCCAGGGAAACAGACCGTTACCCACAACTCCAGGGAAACAGACCGTTACCCACAACTCCAGGGAAACAGACCGTTACCCACAACTCCAGGGAAACAGACCGTTACCCACAACTCCAGGGAAACAGACCGTTACCCACAACTCCAGGGAAACAGACCGTTACCCACAACTCCAGGGAAACAGACCGTTACCCACAACTCCAGGGAAACAGACCGTTACCCACAACTCCAGGGAAACAGACCGTTACCCACAACTCCAGGGAAACAGACCGTTACCCACAACTCCAGGGAAACAGACCGTTACCCACAACTCCAGGGAAACAGACTGTTACCCACAACTCCAGGGAAACAGACTGTTACCCACAACTCCAGGGAAACAGACTGTTACCCACAACTCCAGGGAAACAGACTGTTACCCACAACTCCAGGGAAACAGACTGTTACCCACAACTCCAGGGAAACAGACTGTTACCCACAACTCCAGGGAAACAGACTGTTACCCACAACTCCAGGGAAACAGACTGTTACCCACAACTCCAGGGAAACAGACTGTTACCCACAACTCCAGGGAAACAGACTGTTACCCACAACTCCAGGGAAACAGACTGTTACCAACAGACAGAGATGGTGTGGATATCTGATAAGCAGCAGCAGCTCTTACTGTATAAGGCTTTGATGGTTGTCAATCCGAACTCTCAGGTCCTCGTTCTGCTGTAAAACATTTATGACCTGGTCTTCCAGAGACAGATTCTTCTCCACCTGACGTGATAGAAATACAAAGTTAGGTGGTGAAGACCTGTTATTTTACCTGAAATGCAACACAACTCAACGTTTATATCCCAGGACAAATTAGCTAGCAAGTGGCAGCTAGCTAAACAGGACAAATTAGCTAGCAAGTGGCAGCTAGCTAAACAGGACAAATTAGCTAGCAAGTGGCAGCTAGCTAAACAGGACAAATTAGCTAGCAAGTGGCAGCTAGCTAAACAGGACAAATTAGCTAGCAAGTGGCAGCTAGCTAAACAGGACAAATTAGCTAGCAAGTGCCAGCTAGCTAAACAGGACAAATTAGCTAGCAAGTGCCAGCTAGCTAAACAGGACAAATGAGCTAGCAAGTGCCAGCTAGCTAAACAGGACAAATGAGCTAGCAAGTGCCAGCTAGCTAAACAGGACAAATGAGCTAGCAAGTGCAAGCTAGCTAGTTAAATTGCCATAAATGTTTAATGCTTTTCGACCTGTCCCCAAATTAATATAATTGGTTCAGAGTTTGTTTTGATAGTTCAATCTGCGTGTCGTGAAGGCGTTTGGTGTCGGGGGGAAATACATTTGCGCGTGGTTTGGGTACGGTGTCAGACTTCTATAACCCAGAGTATTTTTTGACAGTGCAGAGCACCTAAGATTTCTTGTTTCTGTTTTATTCCTCTGTAAAGTATATTGAGACTGTGATGATGCACTTTAAATAAACTTTGACTAGGAGAAATCTAAGAGTCAGGTGCCTGGACTAGTCTGTCAGCCAGTCCAAGTCCCAGTCAACTTACCAGAACCTGCATCTGTAGCAGTTTGTTCCCCTGCTCCTGAATACGTTCACTCTTCATCTCAATGACAAACAGCAGACTCTCCTGCTCCTGCTCCCAGAATGGCCCAGGACTGCCATGGGCCTGGAGAGAGAGAAGGGGAGAGCGAGAGAGAAGGGGAGAGCGAGAGAGAAGGGGAGAGCGAGAGAGAAGGGGAGAGCCAGAGAGAAGGGGAGAGCCAGAGAGAAGGGGAGAGCCAGAGAGAAGGGGAGAGCCAGAGAGAAGGGGAGAGCCAGAGAGAAGGGGAGAGCCAGAGAGAAGGGGAGAGCCAGAGAGAAGGGGAGAGCCAGAGAGAAGGGGAGAGCCAGAGAGAAGGGGAGAGCCAGAGAGAAGGGGAGAGCCAGAGAGAAGGGGAGAGCCAGAGAGAAGGGGAGAGCCAGAGAGAAGGGGAGCGCCAGAGAGAAGGGGAGAGCCAGAGAGAAGGGGAGAGCCAGAGAGAAGGGGAGAGCCAGAGAGAAGGGGAGAGCCAGAGAGAAGGGGAGAGCCAGAGAGAAGGGGAGAGCCAGAGAGCAGGGGAGAGCCAGAGAGCAGGGGAGAGCCAGAGAGAGAAGGGGTGAGCGAGAGAGAGAAGGGGTGAGCGAGAGAGAGAAGGGGTGAGCGAGAGAGAGAAGGGGTGAGCGAGAGAGAGAAGGGGTGAGCGAGAGAGAGAAGGGGTGAGCGAGAGAGAAGGGGAGAGAAGGAAAGGAGAGAGAGAGAGAGAGGAGGAGAGTGTAAAATTAACAGCATACTAATGCAACCTGGAGACCAGATGTCTAAAACAACAGTCAACTAAGTGAACTGGCTATGGGATCATACACAAGCCACGCACACTGTGCAGACGCACACACACCTGAATGTTCCGCTGCAGGTCCTTCTTGAAGGTAGACTCGTCAACTCTCTTCTTTAGCTCATTGTACACGTGGAGCTCTGTAGTCAGCTCCTTAACCTCCTCCTATAAAAGAAAACCAACTGGTCAGTTCTGTACTTCTTCTTACACAGTTAGAAGGTAAGGGGTACTGTATAGACCACAGTACATCAAAACAGGAGATACAAACTGATCAAGTTAGAGAGACAACTAAACACGCATACCGTCAACACTTTCTCTGCTGCCTGGTGTGTCTCGGTTAGCCGTTTTCGCTCTTCACTCTGGATCCTCTGCCGTTCTGTGGGGGATAATAGGGATTCTATATGTAGTTCTACGGGCCGGGATAACATCAGTCAATGATTATTCATTCTCATTCCAGTTCCAACACAATCCACATGGTTATTCCATCTACATACAGCAGTTACTTCACATGCTCTAGTCTTGCCTTCCAGCTGTCTCTCGTGCTGCTCTGCAGTCCTCTGGGTCTTCTCCCCGTAGACAATAGTCAGGTCAGAAGCCGTCTCTGTTTTCACCTGGAGATGATCAACAACACAAGGACAGGGTTGAAGCCATGTACATCCACACTTGTCATAGGAGCTAGACAAGGTGAAAACCAAATATAAAAACAGCGAGATCTTTGTTAAATAAACAAAACAAGTGTATAATACCAGATGACCTGCTCTACCAGGTGTATAACACCAGATGACCTGCTCTACCAGGTGTATAAAACCAGATGACCTGCTCTACCAGGTGTATAAAACCAGATGACCTGCTCTACCAGGTGTATAAAACCAGATGACCTGCTCTACCAGGTGTATAAAACCAGATGACCTGCTCTACCAGGTGTAGAATACCAGATGACCTGCTCTACCAGGTGTATAAAACCAGATGACCTGCTCTACCAGGTGTATAAAACCAGATGACCTGCTCTACCAGGTGTATAACACCAGATGACCTGCTCTACCAGGTGTATAACACCAGATGACCTGATCTACCAGGTGTATAACACCAGATGACCTGCTCTACCAGGTGTATAACACCAGATGACCTGCTCTACCAGGTGTATAACACCAGATGACCTGCTCTACCAGGTGTATAAAACCAGATGACCTGCTCTACCAGGTGTATAAAACCAGATGACCTGCTCTACCAGGTGTATAAAACCAGATGACCTGCTCTACCAGGTGTATAAAACCAGATGACCTGCTCTACCAGGTGTATAAAACCAGATGACCTGCTCTACCAGGTGTATAAAACCAGATGACCTGCTCTACCAGGTGTATAAAACCAGATGACCTGCTCTACCAGGTGTATAAAACCAGATGACCTGCTCTACCAGGTGTATAAAACCAGATGACCTGCTCTACCAGGTGTAGAATACCAGATGACCTGCTCTACCAGGTGTAGAATACCAGATGACCTGCTCTACCAGGTGTATAAAACCAGATGACCTGCTCTACCAGGTGTATAAAACCAGATGACCTGCTCTACCAGGTGTAGAATACCAGATGACCTGCTCTACCAGGTGTAGAATACCAGATGACCTGCTCTACCAGGTGTAGAATACCAGATGACCTGCTCTACCAGGTGTAGAATACCAGATGACCTGCTCTACCAGGTGTATAAAACCAGATGACCTGCTCTACCAGGTGTATAAAACCAGATGACCTGCTCTACCAGGTGTATAAAACCAGATGACCTGCTCTACCAGGTGTATAAAACCAGATGACCTGCTCTACCAGGTGTATAAAAACAGATGACCTGCTCTACCAGGTGTATAACACCAGATGACCTGCTCTACCAGGTGTATAAAACCAGATGACCTGCTCTACCAGGTGTATAAAACCAGATGACCTGCTCTACCAGGTGTATAAAACCAGATGACCTGCTCTACCAGGTGTATAAAACCAGATGACCTGCTCTACCAGGTGTAGAATACCAGATGACCTGCTCTACCAGGTGTATAAAACCAGATGACCTGCTCTACCAGGTGTATAAAACCAGATGACCTGCTCTACCAGGTGTATAAAACCAGATGACCTGCTCTACCAGGTGTATAAAACCAGATGACCTGCTCTACCAGGTGTATAACACCAGATGACCTGCTCTACCAGGTGTATAACACCAGATGACCTGCTCTACCAGGTGTATAAAACCAGATGACCTGCTCTACCAGGTGTATAAAAACAGATGACCTGCTCTACCAGGTGTATAACACCAGATGACCTGCTCTACCAGGTGTATAAAACCAGATGACCTGCTCTACCAGGTGTATAAAACCAGATGACCTGCTCTACCAGGTGTATAAAACCAGATGACCTGCTCTACCAGGTGTATAAAACCAGATGACCTGCTCTACCAGGTGTAGAATACCAGATGACCTGCTCTACCAGGTGTATAAAACCAGATGACCTGCTCTACCAGGTGTATAAAACCAGATGACCTGCTCTACCAGGTGTATAAAACCAGATGACCTGCTCTACCAGGTGTATAACACCAGATGACCTGCTCTACCAGGTGTATAACACCAGATGACCTGCTCTACCAGGTGTATAAAACCAGATGACCTGCTCTACCAGGTGTATAACACCAGATGACCTGCTCTACCAGGTGTATGAAACCAGATGACCTGCTCTACCAGGTGTAAAACCAGATGACCTGCTCTACCAGGTGTATAAAACCAGATGACCTGCTCTACCAGGTGTATAAAACCAGATGACCTGCTCTACCAGGTGTATAAAACCAGATGACCTGCTCTACCAGGTGTATAAAACCAGATGACCTGCTCTACCAGGTGTATAAAACCAGATGACCTGCTCTACCAGGTGTAGAATACCAGATGACCTGCTCTACCAGGTGTAGAATACCAGATGACCTGCTCTACCAGGTGTATAAAACCAGATGACCTGCTCTACCAGGTGTAGAATACCAGCTAACCTGCTCTACCAGGTGTATAACACCAGATGACCTGCTCTACCAGGTGTATGAAACCAGATGACCTGCTCTACCAGGTGTATAAAACCAGATGACCTGCTCTACCAGGTGTATAAAACCAGATGACCTGCTCTATCAGGTGTATGAAACCAGATGACCTGCTCTACCAGGTGTAGAATACCAGATGACCTGCTCTACCAGGTGTAGAATACCAGATGACCTGCTCTACCAGGTGTATAAAACCAGATGACCTGCTCTACCAGGTGTAGAATACCAGATGACCTGCTCTACCAGGTGTAGAATACCAGATGACCTGCTCTACCAGGTGTATAAAACCAGATGACCTGCTCTACCAGGTGTATAAAACCAGATGACCTGCTCTACCAGGTGTATAAAACCAGCATGTGTTCATTATCGCCAATAGCTGTTCATTGTCGCCAATAAGACTT
This sequence comes from Salvelinus fontinalis, assembly GCF_029448725.1. NCBI lineage: Eukaryota > Metazoa > Chordata > Actinopteri > Salmoniformes > Salmonidae > Salvelinus > Salvelinus fontinalis. The sequence continues at coordinate 12,100,342 of NC_074693.1, forward strand.
GATATCATCATGTTACTGTGATGCTCTGGTTATTCTGCCTTCAGTCGCTCCGACTTCAAGCTGCACATCCCTGGAAACATGGGTAGTGTCCCAAATGGCACCCTATTCCCTATGTACTGCACTACTTTAGACCAGAGCCCTTAGGGACTATATAGGGAATAGGGTGCAGCCACTGAGACCTCAACTCAAAAGGCTAACCAAGTGCTTTGTGTAAGACACTGTAATTCAGATACAAATCACAATGCAATCCTGCAGGAGGAGCAGATTGACTTGTTCTGATCAGCTTAGTAATATTATGCTGTAGTAGTGGCTTTGTGGCTCACACTAATTAAACACTAATGCCCTTTTCATACTATCGTGCCAACTGTACTGCGTTGGCATGGATATTTCATTTTCACATTGTTCTCTCCAATAAATGGTGGACATGCTGTATAGTCAGGCCAGCACAGTACAGTTGGCTAAGCTCTGCTCAGTGTGGAAAGGGTAGATGGTGAATGTAAATATTTATAGGGTTGATGGTGAATGTAAATATTTATAGGGTATATAGTAGATGGTGAACGTAAATGGTACAGGGTATATAAACTCAGCAAAAAAAGAAACGTCCTCTCACTGTCAACTGCGTTTATTTTCAGCAAACTTAACATGTGTAAATATTTGTATGAACATAACAAGATTCAACAACTGAGACATAAACTGAACAAGTTCCACAGACGTGTGACTAACAGAAATGGAATAATGTGTCCCTGAACAAAGGGAGGGTCAAAATCAAAAGTAACAGTCAGTATCTGGTGTGGCCACCAGCTGCATTAAGTACTGCAGTGCATCTCCTCCTCATGGACTGCACCAGATTTGCTAGTTCTTGCTGTGAGATGTTACCCCACTCTTCCACCAAGGCACCTGCAAGTTCCCGGACATTTCTGGGGGGGGGGGGGGGGGGGGGGGATGGCCCTAGCCCTCACCCTCCGAGCCAACACGTCCCAGACGTGTTCAATGGGATTGAGACCCGGGCTCTTCGCTGGCCATGGCAGAACACTGACATTCCTGTCTTGCAGGAAATCACACACAGAACGAGCAGTATGGCTGGTGACATTGTCATGCTGCAGGGTCATGTCAGGATGAGCCTGCAGGAAGGGTACAACATGAGGGAGGAGGATGTCTTCCCTGTAACGCACAGCACTGAGATTTCCTGCAATGACAACAAGCTCAGTCCGATGATGCTGTGACACACCGCCCCAGACCATGATGGACCCTCCGCATCAATCCCGCTCCAGAGCACAGGCCTCGGTGTAACGCTCATTCCTTCGACAATAAACGCAAATCCGACCATCACCCCGGTGAGACAAATCCGCAACTTGTCAGTGAAGAGCACTTTTTGCCAGTCCTGTCTGGTCCAGCAACGGTGGGTTTGTGCCCATATGTGACGTTGTTGCCGGTGATGTCTGGTGGGGACCTGCTTTACAACAAGCCGTCAGTCCAGCCTCTCTCAGCCTATTGCGGACAGTCTGAGCACTGATGGAGGGATTGTGTGCAGGTCCTGTGCAGGTGTTACACGTTGTCGGCCACTGCGAGAACGATCAGCTGTCCGCCCCGTCTCCCTGTAGTGCGGTCTTAGGCGTCTCAGTACAGACATTGCAATGTATTGCCCTGGCCACATCTGCAGTCCTCATGCCTCCTTGCAGCATGCCTAAGGCACGTCTACACAGATGAGCAGGGACCCTGGGCATCTTTCTTTTGGTGTTTTTTAGAGTCAGTAGAAAGGCCTCTTTAGTGTCCTAAGTTTTCATAACTGTGACCTTATTTGCCTACCATCTGTAAGCTGTTAGTGTCTTAAGGACCGTTCCACTGGTGCATGTTCATTAATTGTTTATGGTTCATTGAACAAGCATGGGAAACAGTGTTTAAACCCTTTACAATGAAGACCTGTGAATTTATTTGGATTTTTACTAATTATCTTTGAAAGACGTTTCTTTTTTTGCTGAGTTTAGTAGGTGGTAGATGGTGAATGTAAATGGTATATATTAGATGGTATATTGTGAATGTAAATTGTACAGGGCATATAGTGGATGGTATATGTAAATGGTACAGGGTATATAATAGATGGTGAATGTCAATATTTACAGGGTATATAGTAGATGGTACAGGGTATATGGTAGATGGTACAGTGCATTCGGAAAGTATTCAGACCCCTTGACTTTTTCCACATTTTGTTACATTACAAACGTATTCAAAAATGAATTAAAGGTGTGTGCCTTTCCAAATCATGTCTAATCAATTGAATTTACCACTGGTGGACTCAAATCAAGCTGTAGAAACATCTCAAGGATGATAGATGAAAATAGGATGAACCTTATCTAAATTTCAAATATCATAGCAAAGGGTCTGAATACTTATGGAAATAAGTTCTGTTTTAATTTTTTTTCCCAATTCCCCCCCCCCTCCACTTTGTCATTATGCGGTATTATTTGTAGATCACAATAAAAAAATTATCAATTTTAGCCAAAGGCTGTAACGTAACAAAATGTGGAAAAAGTCAAGGGGTCTGAATACTTTCTGAAGGCACTGTAGGTATATAGTACTTGGCAAATGTAAATGGTACTTGGCAAATGTAAATGGTACAGGGTAGCTGGTGAATGTAAATGGTACAGGGTAGCTGGTGAATGTAAATGGTACAGGGTAGCTGGTGAATGTAAATGGTACAGGGTAGCTGGTGAATGTAAATGGTACAGGGTAGCTGGTGAATGTAAATGGTACAGGGTAGCTGGTGAATGTAAATGGTACAGGGTAGCTGGTGAATGTAAATGGTACAGGGTAGCTGGTGAATGTAAATGGTACAGGGTAGCTGGTGAATGTAAATGGTACAGGGTAGCTGGTGAATGTAAATGGTACAGGGTAGCTGGTGAATGTAAATGGTACAGGGTAGATGGTATATGGTGAATGTAAATGGTACAGGGTAGATGGTGAATGTAAATGGCACAGGGTATATAGTATATGGTGAATGTAAATGGTACAGGGTATATAGTAGATGGTATATGGTACAGGGTATATGGTGAACGTAAATGGTACAGGGTATATAGTAGATGGTATATGGTGAACGTAAATGGTACAGGGATATAGTATATGGTATGTGGTGAATTGTCCAGGGCATTTTTTATTTATACCAGGTAAGTTGATTGAGAACGCATTCTCATTTACAGTAACAACCTGGGGAATAGTTACAGGAGATAGGACGGACGGACGGGGGGGGGGGGGGGGGGGGTGAATGAGCCAATTGTAAGCTGGGGATGATTAGGTGGCCATGATGGTATGAGGGTTAACACCCCTAGGACACCAGGGTTAACACCCCTAGTCTTACAATAAGTGCCATGGATATTTAATGACCTCAAGAGAGTCAGGACACCTGTTTAACATCCCATCCGAAAGACGGCACCCTACACAGGGCAATGTCCCCAATCACTGCCCTGGGGAATTGGGATATTTTTTTTAACCAGGGGAAAGGCTGCCTCCTACTGGCCCTCCAACATCACTTCCACAATCACCTGGTCTCCCATCCAGGGCCTGACCAAGACCAACCCTGCTCAGCTTCAGAAGCAAGCCAGCAGTGGGATGCAGGGTGGTATGCTGCTTGCCGATGGTATATGGTGAATGTAAATGGTACCGGTATATGAAGGGCTGGAGGTAAAATTGAGCTGAGGGCTAGCAGTGAGCCGAGGGAAGTGGGCTAGCAGTGAGCTGAGGGAAGTGGGCTAGCAGTGAGCTGAGGGAAGTGGGCTAGCAGTGAGCTGAGGGAAGTGGGCTAGCAGTGAGCTGAGGGAAGTGGGCTAGCAGTGAGCTGAGGGAAGTGGGCTAGCAGTGAGCTGAGGGAAGTGGGCTAGCAGTGAGCTGAGGGAAGTGGGCTAGCAGTGAGCTGAGGGAAGTGGGCTAGCAGTGAGCTGAGGGAAGTGGGCTAGCAGTGAGCTGAGGGAAGTGGGCTAGCAGTGAGCTGAGGGAAGTGGGCTAGCAGTGAGCTGAGGGAAGTGGGCTAGCAGTGAGCTGAGGGAAGTGGGCTAGCAGTGAGCTGAGGGAAGTGGGCTAGCAGTGAGCTGAGGGAAGTGGAATAGCAGTGAGCTGAGGGAAGTGGAATAGCAGTGAGCTGAGGGAAGTGGGATAGCAGTGAGCTGAGGGAAGTGGAATAGCAGTGAGCTGAGGGAAGTGGAATAGCAGTGAGCTGAGGGAAGTGGAATAGCAGTGAGCTGAGGGAAGTGGAATAGCAGTGAGCTGAGGGAAGTGGAATAGCAGTGAGCTGAGGGAAGTGGGATAGCAGTGAGCTGAGGGAAGTGGGATAGCAGTGAGCTGAGGGAAGTGGAATAGCAGTGAGCTGAGGGAAGTGGAATAGCAGTGAGCTGAGGGAAGTGGAATAGCAGTGAGCTGAGGGAAGTGGGATAGCAGTGAGCTGAGGGAAGTGGGATAGCAGTGAGCTGAGGGAAGTGGGATAGCAGTGAGCTGAGGGAAGTGGGATAGCAGTGAGCTGAGGGAAGTGGGATAGCAGTGAGCTGAGGGAAGTGGAATAGCAGTGAGCTGAGGGAAGTGGAATAGCAGTGAGCTGAGGGAAGTGGGATAGCAGTGAGCTGAGGGAAGTGGGATAGCAGTGAGCTGAGGGAAGTGGAATAGCAGTGAGCTGAGGGAAGTGGAATAGCAGTGAGCTGAGGGAAGTGGAATAGCAGTGAGCTGAGGGAAGTGGAATAGCAGTGAGCTGAGGGAAGTGGAATAGCAGTGAGCTGAGGGAAGTGGGATAGCAGTGAGCTGAGGGAAGTGGGATAGCAGTTACTATCTACCTTCTCAGTGATACGGTCGTCAAGATCACACTTAAGGTAGTAGTGGATTGATGGTCTACAATAAGTGGGCTAAAAGATGTCTCATCCATTTGGTTCCTGGCTAGCCATCCATTTGGTTCCTGGCTACCCATCCTATCTATCCATTTGGTTCCTGGCTACCCATCCATTTGGTTCCTGGCTACCCATCCTATCTATCCATTTGGTTCCTGGCTACCCATCCATTTGGTTCCTGGCTACCCATCCTATCTATCCATTTGGTTCCTGGCTACCCATCCTATCTATCCATTTGGTTAGAACGGAAATTCATCTTCTGTGGTCTAAGGGTCACATACCTTCTCAGTGATGTTGTGGACCAGAGCTCTCTATGGGGTTAGATACCTTCTCAATTAGGTTGTGGACCAGAGCTCTCTATGGGGTTAGATACCTTCTCAGTGCTGTTGTGAACCAGAGCTCTCTATGGGGTTAGATACCTTCTCAGTGATGTTGTGAACCAGAGCTCTCTATGGGGTTAGATACCTTCTCAGTGCTGTTGTGAACCAGAGCTCTCTATGGGGTTAGATACCTTCTCAGTGCTGTTGTGAACCAGAGCTCTCTATGGGGTTAGATACCTTCTCAATTATGTTGTGGACCAGGACACAGAGCTCTCCTTGGGTTGGGTCTTTTAGTAGCTCCTCCCTCTCCTGGGTCCCAGAGGCAGACAGCACGTCCCGTAGGATCTTCAGCTGCCACTCATAGTGACCCAGCTGCTTCTCAGTTTCTAGACCCACATTCAGCTCCTCCAGAGGGACTTTACCTGGAGCAGGGGATACCAGGGTTGTATTCAGTAGGTAACAAACAGGGAGGGAATACCTGAACATGTCCAATAACAAAAAGTATTGTTCTACATGGCAAAATTCTACGTTCGCTATGTTACGATGTACCTGAACACGACCCGTGGCTGTGGTTATCAAGGCAAAAACATTGCTAGAATGCTCAGAAAGAAATATTTAATGTAGCCATGTAGGATAAGAAATCACATCAGTTCTATTCACATGTCTATCATGTATATTGTACCGTATGCTCTACAGGCTTTGCCTACTGCTTAGTACTGAGTACTGTGAGCCATTCCCATAATGTAGTTGGCAGAGGGGTTGAACCAAACCAGACCTGGCTGCAACCTTTACTGGTCAGACTAGACTCAGTACAACACCAGTAGAATATACTAACTCAATCTGTCTGACTATAAAATACTTAGAGCTACTCTGATATGTATAAGGGGGGGGGGGGGGGGGGGGCTCCAGTTCAACTTCTGAGGAACTCAGACTAGTTTGGTGAACCACGTTCCGAGTGATGATTGACCTTCCTGACACATGGAGACTTGTGTTAGCTCTCAGAGTTAATGCCTTAGGTTTTAGCTCAGCAGGCTAGGCCAACACAGCCTTGTTCACTCAGGCACTTGTTGAAGGCATGACCCTGAGACCCATAATTACATGATCACAGAGAACACACCAAGTACAACAGAGTACACACAAAGTACAACAGAGTACACACAAAGTACAACAGAGTACACACAAAGTACAACAGAGTACACACAAAGTACAACAGAGTACACACAAAGTACAACAGAGTACACACAAAGTACAACAGAGTACACACAAAGTACAACAGAGTACACACAAAGTACAACAGAGTACACACAAAGTACAACAGAGTACACAAAGTACACAAGACCTGTTGAGGATTCTAATGCAGACAGCACAGTGTTGTCACATCAGTGTTTCCAAGGCCATCGAAGCATTCAAAACTGACTGGTTGAAATTAGGTCATTATGGTGTCACTTTAAAAATCAGTAATTCCAACCAGTTTCTGGGTGTAGTGACATCATTTCAACCCACCGGGATCATGACAAAGTGTGTGTCATTTAAAACATTCAGATATTTTATGCCATTTAGCAGACGCTAAGTGACTTAGTCATGCATGCATACATTACTACGTACAAGCAGCCCAGGGAATCACACCCACAATCCTGGCATTGCAAGCGCTATTCTCTACAAACGGAGCCATACTGGAGCCCAGTTATTATGTACAGGTTATTAGTGGGCCTAATAATAAAAGATGATTTTATAACGAGTCGAGGCAGTGTGATGTGTAAATCCCTCTGCATCAGAGATGTAATAAAGACTACACAACAGGAGGAGTCACAGTGTCAGTCTACAACACAACAGGAGTAGGAGTCACAGTGTCAGTCTACAACACAACAGGAGAGGAGGAGGAGTCACAGTGTCAGTCTACAACACAACAGGAGAGGAGGAGGAGTCACAGTGTCAGTCTCCAACACAACAGGAGTAGGAGTCACAGTGTCAGTCTACAACACAACAGGAGAGGAGGAGGAGTCACAGTGTCAGTCTACAACACAACAGGAGAGGAGGAGGAGTCAGTGTCAGTCTACAACACAACAGGAGAGGAGGAGGAGTCACAGTGTCAGTCTACAACACAACAGGAGAGGAGGAGGAGTCAGTGTCAGTCTACAACACAACAGGAGGAGGAGTCACAGTGTCAGTCTACAACAGGAGAGGAGGAGTCACAGTATCAGTCTACAACACAACAGGAGAGGAGGAGTAGTCACAGTATCAGTCTACAACACAACAGGAGAGGAGGAGGAGTCACAGTATCAGTCTACAACACAACAGGAGAGGAGGAGGAGTCACAGTGTCAGTCTACAACACAACAGGAAACCACACCCCTCACCTCCTTCTCCATCTTGACTGTTGTTGACCTCTTTCACAGTCTTCTCTTCCTCTTTCACTTTGTTTTTCCTCTACAAGGAGAAAAAATAGATTGACACACTACGACAATCAACATATTACAAATAAATAAGAACAAGAAGTAAAAAAATATATATTTTATTTTTTTACTTCAGTTAATTTTAGTAAATACAGTGATCCCTCGCCACTTCGCGGTTCACTTATCGCGGATTCGCTATTTCGCGGATTTTCATAATGCATTTTTTTTTTTTTTTTTTGGTGCATTGTGCTCTGCATTCTGATTCGCTAAAAACTCACTCCCGCTTCTTGTATCAAAACATGCTACGAATTGTGCTATCATTTTGTCGTCTCGTGCAGTTATGTGTACGTACATAAAACAGCTTGGCAAATTTACATTAAGTTGGCCAAATTATCTTGTAATTTCGAACATCTCCTAAACCCATAATGTCGACGAAACGCTCTGAAGAGCAGTGAAACGGCCTACACGTGAGTCACTGTATTTGTATACATGTAATAGTTGCTAATTGTAAAAAAAAAAAAAGTTTTCTATTTCGCGGATTTCACTTATCGCGGGTCATTTTCGGAACGTAACCCCCGCGATAAACGAGGGATTACTGTACTTTGAAAACACTTTCCCCCCCTTAAAACTACATTGTTGGTTAAGGGCTTGTAAAGTAAGCATTTCACTTGTATTCGACGCATGTGACAAACAAAATTTGATTTGAATTCCACACAATTTTGTATGCTTTGAAGTGTGAGGGACGCCAGAACTTGTTGTTTGTAAACTGGATCAGGGTAAGATCTTATGTAAAGCTTCTGATTGGTGCTTGACCCATATGGCTCTCTCACAGGGAGTCATTAGTACCCACATGACTGAAAATGAATCGTTAGTTTGTTCACAAGTTACATAACATGTCCATGCTACAGTTTTATGATTCAACAGCTGACCTGGGTCTTCATACTAGTTGTACAATGTGATAGAATGGTTATTTACTTCAAACTGATCATACCAGTAATTATGGAGTCAAACACATAGAAACTCCAAGCAACATGGAGTACAAGCTTTATGCGTGCCTGGAAAACAGATTGTGTGTCCTAAATGCCATCCTTTTCCCTATATAGTGCACTACTTCTGACCCTGGTTTCCGAGGGAGTTCACTACAAAGGATACAGTGTGTCATATGGGTCGCAGGTCCAATAAATACCGTGCTCCTTCTCATCAACCTGGCTGCTCTAATAGTCCAATAAATACTGTGCTCTTTCTCACCAACCTGGCTGCTCTAATAGTCCAATAAATACAGTGCTCCTTCTCACCAACCTGGCTGCTCTAATAGTCCAATAAATACAGTGCTCCTTCTCACCAACCTGGCTGCTCCAATAAATACCATGTTCCTTCTCACCAACCTGGCTGCTCTAATAAATACCGTGTTCCTTCTCATCAACCTGGCTGCGCCAACAAATACCGTGTTCCTTCTCACCAACCTGGCTGCTCTAATAGTCCAATAAGAAAAGTGACTCCCGAAAGACACCATAGAGACCAGTACAACGTGTGTGATGGGCTTTAAATCTCAATAAAGGATCTTAACATGATGTGTGATGGGCTTTAAATCTCAATAAAAGGATCTTAACATGATGTGATGGGCTTTAAATCTCAATAACAGGATCTTAACATGATGTGATGGGCTTTAAATCTCAATAAAAGGATCTTAACATGATGTGATGGGCTTTAAATCTCAATAAAAGGATCTTAACATGACGTGATGGGCTTTAAATCTCAATAACAGGATCTTAACATGACGTGATGGGCTTTAAATCTCAATAACAGGATCTTAACATGATGTGATGGGCTTTAAATCTCAATAACAGGATCTTAACATGATGTGATGGGCTTTAAATCTCAATAACAGGATCTTAACATGATGTGATGGGCATGCGTTTTATTACCTGCTTTAAATCTCAGTTAAGGATCTTAAACACACAAGTCCAGGGGCACATGTTGAGGTGGGGTTGGAAAGGCTCTCTTTAACACGACTATAAATCACACCTTCTCTTCTTTCTCAGGCTGTACGCCCCAAATGGGACCCTATTTCCTTTGTAGTGCACTACTTTTGACCAGGTCCCATAGCAGTTCACTACAGAGGGAATAGGGTGCCGTTTGGGACAGAGATCCGGTCTCCCCAGTCTTTTTAAACATTGGAGAAACTTCAACGTTTAGTTATGTCTTTACTGACTAAATGCACAGGGAACATCCTAGCCCCATGGCAGACCGTAGCCTACACCGGACTCCTAATGTTTACAAGTTCCTCCTGGCCCTAGAGTTAAGGTTAAGATTGAATGTTTTGTGACTTTTGTGAGAAATATCTAGTCCAGGTATGCTCTCACAAGAGTTCAAATAAACTTTCCAAGAAGAGTGCGAAATGTCAACAAAAAAAGAAAAGTGAATAAAGAACTGGCCCATCAAAGGTACACACATAGGGGACAGACATGTACCATCGGCTGATAGAACTAGAAAAACAGCCCCCAACTCAAAGGAAATTCAGAAAACTAAAACCACATCTTCAATACAACAAAGGACATTCAGACTTAGTTAAAGGACATTTAATTTAGACTGTGGTTGAGTCTTTCAAGCAGAGAAACACATGTTCCGTGATATGCCATTAACACTTGGCTGAGGAGGAGTCTCTTCATGTGGCATTTGCATCATGGTCCATATGGAGCCCCATATTGCTGTGCGTGTGTGTGTGTGTGTGTGTGTGTGTCTCCAGGCTTCTCTTGTAGAGCCCTCTCTAGCAGACCTTCACACTTCTCCAGTTGCCTACGTCAACCAGCCAAACAGATGGTTTTGTGATCTGCTCTGTAGACGCTGCAATACAGCTCGCCAGTGGCTTGGTTTGCAGTACCTCTTAAGTACTTATTTTTTTTGTTGTAGAAGAAAGATTTTTTTTAAATGTCAAACACCACCATTGAGAAATGAAGAAATCCACTCACAGAGAATCTTGACCAATCAATCAAAGGATACCCACTGTTTTTAACTGTGTAAGTGGTCTCAATGTGTGACTGTTTGATGCATTGCCAGATGAGTTGAAGGGGGAAATAAATTTAACTCAATGATTAATCAATCTAGTCTCTCTCTTCAACGCCTCCTGGAAGTGGTACAATCTGGGGTATCATTTCTGGATGGTAATATAAGCCTGTGCCACTGGTTGTAAATGTCAGAGGCAGTACTAGCACATCTAACTGTAGCCTACTTCTAATACATTTAACTGCATGTTAATTATTACACTTTCCATATCCTCAGGTCACTTCTTTCCTATCACAAAACAGTGCAATTTGTAGTTATCAGTAGTCGTCACAGGAAACATCAACTGAATTTGTGCACTTAAGTAGAAAAACCCAACAACTCGTATGATCAGAAAGCAAAAAAAAAAAAAACTAATTCACTGACTATGTAGGCTACAGGGTGTCAATCAATTAATACAATGTATAATTTACTGGTGATGATGATCATACAATGTATCACCACCAGTAACTGTCGATGTCTGGTCAACCTGTAACTTCTTATAATTAATGCGGAAGAATGACGTCAGATTAGTTCTCTGCACTGTTACGTTTGACAAGTAGAGTTTGAAACCGTGGGAAAGTCAATCTCAGAGGATAGACATCTTTTAAATTATTTTCAGCACATCTGTTTCCAATTAAAACTTTGAGAAAACTCCGCACAAATTGACTGATAGAATACATCACGCGTTGCAAAACACGGATGTTAATCCCCATGAATAAAATCCACTAGAGATTAACGCATGTGGGAAATGAGTCTATAAAACTAACAAACTATTTTGTTTGATCGATAAAAATAAAAAAATCAACACGCCTGTGTTGTGCTACGAATCTGTGCGACAATGGGAAGCTACAATAACAAAACACCACTTGGTTACTTAAATAATATCCTAGATTATTTCACAACAAAGATGAATAAATACCGTTTTCTTGCAAATTCTGCCACGCACCTTGCTGTGGCTGCAACCCATGCCTGCCCCGCGTCCTCTCGTCAACCCTACCAGTCCTTGTCTAGAGTTACCAACTCTCAAATAGCAACTCTTCTGAACACTGTGCCTCGCCGGGCTGTGGTAAGGGTCTCTCAAAAGGTCTGTGCTGCTCACTCTAACTCACAACTCGCTCAACTCGACCAGATGGGCGGTTCTCTTTAAAAATCCAAAACACTGATCTTAAAACAAAGTGAACCGACCCACGTTCTAGAAGGGGAAACAGGGTGTAGATCAGTGGATTGCCCACCTGTTACGCAACATTGAGGCTTGTGGGTGTTTCAAGTCTATCGATTTGACATTTTACCGTAATACACCGAATACAAGCCCCATCAGATTTACACCACACATAATAGGTTACCTAATCATAGGTTTCATGCATGGATTATTTTTCCTATTGCCTACAGGCTATTTAATTATATCAGGCCTATAATGTGCCCAATAATATTGAATTCTCACTGTAGTAAGATATAAATAAAGAACTGTAAAATTGATCTGAATCTGTCATTTTGTTTATAATACATGTTGGGGAAGAGTCCATGTGAAAAACACAGTCAATGGACATGTGAAAGACACAGTAGATACATCCCTCCATCCCATCCAGGGAGGAAGGGCTGTCAGAAGGAAATGGGCCATGTTTTTGCTTTACAGACTAACTCTGTCTCTGAGGAGAAAGGTAATGTTGATCTTACAGGGAGGGGTAGCCAGCTGTAAAGACTCCATATCAAAGCCTTGCCCCTGTAGGCTGCACATAACCCTCTGGGATAACTTACAACATTTCATCCTGTCGCATAGATAAGAATTATTGTTGCCCTCATGATTTACAAATCCAATCAAATTGTATTTGTCACATGCTTCAGTGTAGACGAACAGTGAAATGCTTACTTACGGTCTTTCCCAACAATGCAGAGAAAAATAAAACAGAGATATAATAGGAAAATAAAAGTAATAATAAATACACAATGAGTAACGATAAGTTGGCGATATACACGGGTACCAGTACCTAGGTAATTGAGGTATTTTATTTTACTAGGCAAGTCAGTTAAGAAGAAATTCTTATTTACAATGACGGCCTAGGAACAGTGGGTTAACTGCCTTGTTCTGGAGCAGAACAACAGATGTTTACCTTGTCAGCTCAGGGATTCAATCTTGCAACCTTTCGGTTACTAGTCCAACGCTCTAACCACTAGGCTACCCTGCCGCCATGTAAATATAACTAGGCTACCCTGCCGCCATCTACATGGAGATATGTACATACAACTAGGAATATAGTGACAGATAGCAAATAGTAGCAGCAGGGTATGTGATAAGTAAAAAAAAAAAATGTGCAAAAAGGGTCAATGCACAGAGTTAAATAGTGAACCAAATAGCTAGCCAGACTAACTATGTAGCAGTCCTATGGCTTGGGGGTAGAAACGGTTCAGGGTAGTGTTGGTTCCAGACGTACAGTACGTAAGTGTATTCAAGACAACTGGTTGATATGAACAGACAACGGATGCAGGAATGTTTGAGTTATTGTCAAAACCCCACCCGTTCTAAAGATGTTACAAGTCTTACATATCCAAGGCCTTCTTCAATAACAACATTCATTTCCAGAGGTTCAGGAAATCAGAGGTCTGATCTCTCACAGCGTCACGAGGGGGGGGGGGGGGGGGGGGGGTAAATGACATATATGTATTGAATGTATGGATGTGTGCGTGCGTGCGGACTTGCACACAGAATGTAAACTACTGGGCAGGTTGGCAGTGTCCCATGAAGGGCTCTGCTCTGATTGGCTTTTAGCTGACAATCACATTTCCCAAAGGTGACATCATGGGTTAAATGCAAAACTATAAGAGGTTTAAACAGATATGACTCTGAAAGTTGGCACTCTTACAAAAATAAATTTCCCTGCAATTAATTATTTCAATGATTTCAACATTGAACAAAGAGATTTTATCTCATAGATAAAAGTCAGACAAATACGACTCTGAAAGTTGGCCCCACTTACAAAATACCCATATTATCTCAATCAACATTACATTATTTCAACTTTGAACATATTACAGACAGTCTCTCTTGCAAAACAGAAGACAAACAAAAAGTTGCATAAAAACAATACAAGTGTGTAGAACAATGGATTCCAATGTCTTTGTTTACATTGACAAACTAGCTGTCTTCTCTACATCCCGTATTTCTTTACTCTGACAAACTAGCTGTCTTCTCTACATCCCGTATTTCTTTACTCTGACAAACTAGCTGTCTTCTCTACATCCCGTATTTCTTTACTCTGACAAACTAGCTGTCTTCTCTACATCCCGTATTTCTTTACTCTGACACACCATCTGTCTTCTCTACATCCCGTATTTCTTTACTCTGACACACCATCTGTCTTCTCTACATCCCGTATTTCTTTACTCTGACACACCATCTGTCTTCTCCACATCCCGTATTTCTTTACTCTGACACACCATCTGTCTTCTCCACATCCCGTATTTCTTTACTCTGACACACCATCTGTCTTCTCTACATCCCGTATTTCTTTACTCTGACACACCATCTCTCTTCTCCACAGCCTGTGTTTCTTTACTCTGACACACCATCTGTCTTCTCCACATCCCGTATTTCTTTACTCTGACACATCATCTGTCTTCTCCACAACCCGGCAATGAGTTCACTGAAACAGTGAGTCTAGCTTACACTGATCATAGATGTGGTACCTCTACAGTACTGATCATAGTTGTGTCATCTCTACAGTACTAAGGCCAGATCAACCGTAAAAATCGCCAAAACTTTCATTTTTGTCAAAACTCAGTCTACTTGTGGGTTAGTGAGCTCTAATCCCACATAAAAAGATGGAGCAGTGGTTCGTTGAGAACTGTGTGTGTGAACAGTGAAACTGTTCAGTAACAGTAGCAGCTGCAGTGTCTCAGTTACACCACTGGACCTATAGACCCCGTACGCACCACTGGACCTATAGAACCCGTACACACCACTGGACCTATAGAACCCGTACGCACCACTGGACCTATAGAACCCGTACGCACCACTGGACCTATAGAACCCGTACGCACCACTGGACCTATAGAACCCCGTACGCACCACTGGACCTATAGAACCCCGTACGCACCCCTGGACCTATAAACCATCCTGGTCCCAGATCTGTTGGCGCTGTCTTGCCAACTAATGTTTGTGCAGTGTGACAATGACCATAGGAGTTGGCAAAGCAGCACAAACAGATCTGGAATCAGGCTAGCCTCGATAAGGCCTCTGTTAAGAGGAAAGAGATCATCTGGAAGGGTCATTGTCATTGGTAGGCCTAATCATTTATCTGACAAAGAGGACCTCAATGGACACTGGAAAGAGGGAGGAGAAGGGAGGTGACATCCTTCCTTTATCATTACTAGGGCACTAGGACAGGAAATTATGACTTTCCCAAAGTGAAGGTGGAAAAGAAGGATGAAAAAAAAAAAAGATTGTAGGGCCATGACTTTTTAATAGCAATCCTATAGTCATATGCTTAGGGTGCTGATCACTTTGTAGACAATGTGTATTAGGCTGGAATACTTCCAAATAGTTAAGGAACAGTAGACTAAGACTATCTAGTTCATTGTACTGTGAATAGGGCATTTTATGTAAGAGCCAATAACTGTTTATACATGCTGGATATTTAGTTTCCCCACATAGACTCACGGTATAAACTTTCACCAATGTGTAAGAGTTCATAAGTAGATGTGAACCTCCATATCCACCATGCATGAACAGTTACTATCTTTTAACAAATACAATGAATTCAAGTCTTAAGCCAAATATTTAGTTTTCAGTAGTAGTCTACTGTAGCCTAATACACATTGTCTTCAAAGTGATCAGCAGTAGAGTGTATTTTTATAGGACTTGGCATTTGGAAAGTCATGCCCCAGGGAATGTGATTGTGGAGGCATAAAGGTCTTTGCATAATAAACCCTCATAAAGCTGAAGCACGAGATGAGGGTAGGAGGGTAGGAGGACCAGACATCAGGAGGGTAGGAGGACCAGACATCAGGAGGGTAGGAGGACCAGACATCAGGAGGGTAGGAGGACCAGACATCAGGAGGGTAGGAGGACCAGACATCGCGGGGGTAGGAGGACCAGACATCGCGGGGGTAGGAGGACCAGACATCGCGGGGGTAGGAGGACCAGACATCGCGGGGGTAGGAGGACCAGCCATCAGGAGGGTAGGAGGACCAGCCATCAGGAGGGTAGGAGGACCAGCCATCAGGAGGGTAGGAGGACCAGCCATCAGGAGGGTAGGAGGACCAGCCATCAGGAGGGTAGGAGGACCAGCCATCAGGAGGGTAGGAGGACCAGCCATCAGGAGGGGAGGAGGACCAGCCATCAGGAGGGGAGGAGGACCAGACATCAGGAGGGGAGGAGGACCAGACATCAGGAGGGGAGGAGGACCAGACATCAGGAGGGGAGGAGGACCAGACATCAGGAGGGTAGGAAGACCAGACATCAGGAGGGTAGGAAGACCAGACATCAGGAGGGTAGGAAGACCAGACATCAGGAGGGTAGGAAGACCAGACATCAGGAGGATAGGAGGACCAGACATCAGGAGGATAGGAGGACCAGACATCAGGAGGATAGGAGGACCAGACATCAGGAGGATAGGAGGACCAGCCATCAGGAGGGTAGGAGGACCAGCCATCAGGAGGGTAGGAGGACCAGCCATCAGGAGGGTAGGAGGACCAGCCATCAGGAGGGTAGGAGGACCAGCCATCAGGAGGGTAGGAGGACCAGCCATCAGGAGGGTAGGAGGACCAGACATCAGGAGGGTAGGAGGACCAGACATCAGGAGGGTAGGAGGACCAGACATCAGGAGGGTAGGAGGACCAGACATCAGGAGGGTAGGAAGACCAGACATCAGGAGGGTAGGAAGACCAGACATCAGGAGGATAGGAGGACCAGACATCAGGAGGATAGGAGGACCAGACATCAGGAGGATAGGAGGACCAGACATCAGGAGGGTAGGAGGACCAGACATCAGGAGGGTAGGAGGACCAGACATCAGGAAAGTAGAGGGCCAGACATCAGGAGGGTAGGAAGACCAGACATCAGGAGGGTAGGAAGACCAGACATCAGGAGGATAGGAGGACCAGACATCAGGAGGATAGGAGGACCAGACATCAGGAGGGGAGGAAGACCAGACATCAGGAGGGTAGGAGGACCAGACATCAGGAGGGTAGGAGGACCAGACATCAGGAGGGTAGGAAGACCAGACATCAGGAGGGTAGGAAGACCAGACATCAGGAGGATAGGAGGACCAGACATCAGGAGGATAGGAGGACCAGACATCAGGAGGATAGGAGGACCAGACATCAGGAGGGTAGGAGGACCAGACATCAGGAGGGTAGGAGGACCAGACATCAGGAAAGTAGAGGGCCAGACATCAGGAGGGTAGGAAGACCAGACATCAGGAGGGTAGGAAGACCAGACATCAGGAGGGTAGGAAGACCAGACATCAGGAGGATAGGAGGACCAGACATCAGGAGGATAGGAGGACCAGACATCAGGAGGGGAGGAAGACCAGACATCAGGAGGGTAGGATAATCAGACATCAGCACGGTAAGAGGACCAGACATCAAGAGGGTTGAAGGGCCAGACATCAGGAGGGTAGCCATCCCCCAGGCTGGCCAGCATTCCCAAGTCCCAAATGGCACCCTATTCCCTATAGTGAGCTTATAGGGAGGAGGTCAGAGACCTGAACGTATGGCGCAAGAACAACAACCTCTCCCTCAACATGATCAAGACAAAGGAGATGATTGTCGACTACCAGAAAAGGAGGACCGAGCACGCCTCCATTCTCATCGATAGGGCTGTACTGGAGCAGGTTGAGAGTTTCAAGTTCCTTGGCGTCCACATCACCAACAAACTAACATGGTCCAAGCACACCAAGACAGTCGTGAAGAGGGCACGACAAAACCTATTTCCTCTCAGGAGACTAAAAAGATTTGGCATGGGTCCCCATATCCTCAAAAAGTTCTACAGCTGCACCATCGAGAGCATCCTGACCGGTTGCATCACTGCCTGGTATGGCAACTGCTCAGCATCTGACCGTAAGGCGATATAGACAGTAGTGCGTACGGCCCAGTACATCACTGAGGCCAAGCTTCCTGCCATCCAGGACCTCTATACCAGGCGGTGTCACAGGAAGGCCCTAAAAATTGTCAAAGACTCTAGCCACCCTAGTCATAGACTGTTCTCTTTGCTACGGCACGGCAAACGGTACCGGAGCATCAAGTTTAGGTCCAAGAGGCTTCTAAACAGCTTCTACCCCCAAGCCATAAGACTCCTGAACATTTAATCAAATGGCTATCCAGAATATTTGAATTGCCCCCCCCCCCCCCCCCATTTACACTGTTGCTGCTCTCTGTTATTATCTATGCATAGTCACTTTAATAACCCTACCTAGATGTACATATTACCTCAAATACTTCGACTAACCGGTGCCCCACATATTGACTCTGTACTGGTACTATAAGGGCACAAGGCGAGACCCAAATGCAGACACAGGAGGCAGAGGATTGAGCTCCGATATTTAGTATAACAACGGTGGGCAACAGGTAGGTCGGGGACAGGCGAGAGTTCATAAACCAGGTCAGAGTCCAAACAGTACAAGGGGATAGGTAGGCTCGAGGTCAGAACAGGCAGAGTGGTCAGGCAGGCGGGTTCGGCATCAGGACAGGCAAGGGTCAAAACCAGGAGGGCTAGGAAACAACAGAGACTGGGGAAAAGGAGCTAGGAAAACCACTGGTCCTGGCACAGAGAGACAGGAAACACAGGGATAAATACACTGGCACAGAGAGACAGGAAACAGGGATAAATACACTGGCACAGAGAGACAGGAAACACAGGGATAAATACACTGGCAAAGAGAGACAGGAAACACAGGGATAAATACACTGGCACAGAGAGACAGGAAACACAGGGGTAAATACACTGGCACAGAGAGACAGGAAACACAGGGATAAATACACTGGCACAGAGAGACAGGAAACACAGGGATAAATACACTGGCACAGAGAGACAGGAAACACAGGGGTAAATACACTGGCACAGAGAGACAGGAAACACAGGGGTAAATACACTGGCACAGAGAGACAGGAAACACAGGGGTAAATACACTGGCACAGAGAGACAGGAAACACAGGGGTAAATACACTGGCACAGAGAGACAGGAAACACAGGGATAAATACACTGGCACAGAGAGACAGGAAACACAGGGATAAATACACTGGCACAGAGAGACAGGAAACACAGGGATTGTAAGGGCTGTCGTTCTCCTCTTCCTCGGACGAGGAGAGGAGAGAAGGATCAGTGGACCAATACGCAGCATTAGGGAAATAAGCCATCTCTTTATTTATAACGACGATGGCAACACGAAAAACAAAACACTTTCAAAATTACAAAAACAAGAAAACGACGTAGACGAAAAACCTGAACATGAACTTACATAACTAACGTAAAACTCACGGACAGGAACAGACTACATCAAAACGAAACGAACAGCCAAACAGTCCCGTATGGTACATACATTCGACGACACAGGAGACAATCACCCACAAACAAACAGTGAGAACACCCTACCTAAATATGACTCTTAATTAGAGGAAAACGCAAAACACCTGCCTCTAATTAAGAGCCATACCAGGCAACCAAAACCAACATAGAAACAGAAAACATAGACTGCCCACCCAAAACACACGCCCTGACCATAAACACATACAAAAACAACATAAAACAGGTCAGGAACGTTATAGGGATAAATACACTGGCACAGAGAGACAGGAAACACAGGGATAAATACACTGGCACAGAGAGACAGGAAACACAGGGGTAAATACACTGGCACAGAGAGACAGGAAACACAGGGATAAATACACTGGCACAGAGAGACAGGAAACACAGGGGTAAATACACTGGCACAGAGAAACAGGAAACACAGGGATAAATACACTGGCACAGAGAGACAGGAAACACAGGGATAAATACACTGGCACAGAGAGACAGGAAACACAGGGATAAATACACTGGCACAGAGAGACAGGAAACACAGGGATAAATACACTGGCACAAAGAAACAGGAAACACAGGGATAAATACACTGGCACAGAGAGACAGAAAACACAGGGATAAATACACTGGCACAGAGAGACAGGAAACACAGGGATAAATACACTGGCACAGAGAGACAGGAAACACAGGGATAAATACACTGGCACAGAGAGACAGGAAACACAGGGATAAATACACCGGGGATAATAAGCGACACCTGGAGGGGGTGGAGACAAGCAAAAGGACAGGTGAAACAGATCAGAACGTGACAGGTACCCTCTGTATGTACAGTTGAAGTCGGAAGTTTACATACACCTTAACCAAATACATTTAAACTCAGTTTTTCACAATTCCTGACATTTAATCCGAGTAGAAATTCCCTGTCTTAGGTCAGTTAGGATCACCTCTTTATTTTAAGAATGTGAAATGTCAAAATAACAGTAGAGAGAATGATTTATTTCAGCTTTTATTTATTTCATCACATTCCCAGTGGGTCATAAGTTTACATACACTCAATTAGTATTTGGTAGCATTGCCTTTAAATTGTTTAGCTTGGGTCAAACGTTTCAGGTAGCCTTCCACAAGCTTCCCACAATAAGTTGGTTGAAATCTGGCACATTCCTCCTGACAGAGCTGGTGTAACTGAGTCAGGTTTGTAGGTCTCCTTGCTCGCACACACTTTTTCAGTTCTGCCCACATATGTTCTACAGGATTGAGGTCAGGGCTTTGTGTTGGCCACTCCAATACCTTGACTTTGTTGTCCTTAAGCCATTTTGCCACAACTTTAAAAGTATGCTTAGGGTCATTGTGCATTTGGAAGACCCATTTGCGACCAAGCTTTAACTTCCTGACTGATGTCTTGAGATGTTGCTTCAATATATCCACATAATTTTCCTCCCTCATGTTGCCATCTATTTTGTGAAGTGCACCAGTCCCACCTGCAGCAAAGCACCCCCACAACATGATGCATGCCACCCCTGTGCTTCACGGTTGGGATGGTGATTTTCAGCTTGCAAGCCTCCCCCATTTTCCTCCAAACATAACGAGGGTCATTATGGCCAAACAGTTCTATTTTTGTTTCATCAGACCAGAGGACATTTCTCCAAAAAGTATGATCTTTGTCCCCATGTGCAGTTGCAAACCGTAGTCTGGCTTTTTTATGGCGGTTTTGGAGCAGTGGCTTCTTCCTTGCTGAGCGGCCTTTCAGGTTATGTCGATATGGGACTCGTTTTACTGTGGATATAGATACTTTTGTACCTGTTTCCTCCAGAATCTTCACAATGTCCTTTGCTGTTGTTCTGGGATTGATTTGCACTTTTCGTACAAAAGTACGTTCATCTCTAGGAGACAGAACGCGTCTCTTTCCTGAGCGGTATGATGGCTGCGTGGTCCTATGGTGTTTATACTTGCGTACTATGCACAAAGTAGATGTCCTAACCGACTTGCCAAAACTATAGTCTGTTAACAAGAAATTTGTGGAGTGGTTGAAAAACAAGTTTTAATGACTCCAACCAAAGTGTGTGTAAACTTCCGACGTCAACTGTAGCCTCGCTATTGTTATTTTACTGCTGCTCTTTAATTATTTGTTACTTTTATTTTTATTCATTTTTTGGGAGTTCTTTTTCTTAAAACCACATTGTTGGTTTAGGGCTTGTAAGTAAGCATTTCACTGTATGGTCTACACCTGTTGTATTTGGTGCATGTGACAAATAAAATTTGCCACACGGTCCCGTGTGGCTCAGTTGGTAGAGCATGGCGCTTGCAACGCCAGGGTTGTGGGTTCGATTCCCACGGGGGGCCAGTACAAAAAAGTATGAATGTATGTACTTGTAAGTCGCTCTGGATAAGAGCGTCTGCTAAATGACTTAAATGTAAATGATTTGATACTGCACTACTTTTGACCAGGGCCCATAGGGGAATAGGTTGCACTACTTTTGACCAGGGCCCATAGGGGAATAGGTTGCACTACTTTTGACCAGGGCCCATAGGGGAATAGGTTGCACTACTTTTGACCAGGGCCCATAGGGGAATAGGTTGCACTACTTTTGACCAGGGCCCATAGGGGAATAGGTTGCACTACTTTTGACCAGGGCCCATAGGGGAATAGGTTGCACTACTTTTGACCAGGGCCCATAGGGGAATAGGTTGCACTACTTTTGACCAGGGCCCATAGGGGAATAGGTTGCACTACTTTTGACCAGGGCCCATAGGGGAATAGGGTGCCATTTGGGAAGGATCCATTGTTCTCGGAGACTGAGTGAGAACTCTCTGGAAGGGTAACACATTGTTTAATATTTCCCTCTGGTCACAACAGAGGACCCAGCTTCCTGTACACAGTGTTTAATATTTCCCTCTGGTCACAACAGAGGACCCAGCCTCCTGTACACAGTGTTTAATATTTCCCTCTGGTCACAACAGAGGACCCAGCTTCCTGTACAGTGTTAAATATTTCCCTCTGGTCACAACAGAGGACCCAGCTTCCTGTACACAGTGTTTAATATTTCCCTCTGGTCACAACAGAGGACCCAGCTTCCTGTACACAGTGTTTCCCTCATTTATAGTCTTTGATTTAGTGTTGTATTAATATTTAGTATCCACGTAGTGTAAAGTAAGTGACATTAAATACTAGCGGTACGTTATATTTCCACTTACCTCGTCTCCAGGCTCAATTCAGACAGCCGGCCGGGGACAAGATTATGTTTGCACCTATAGTGCCCCTGGCTGAAGTTTATAGATATGAGAGGAGGGTACATACAGGAAGTTTATAGACATGAGGGGAGGGTACATACAGGATGTTTATAGACATGAGGAGAGGGTACATACAGGAAGTTTATAGACATGAGGAGAGGGTACATACAGGAAGTTTATAGACATGAGGAGAGGGTACATACAGGAAGTTTATAGACATGAGGAGAGGGTACATACAGGAAGTTTATAGACATGAGGGGAGGGTACATACAGGAAGTTTATAGACATGAGGAGAGGGTACATACAGGAAGTTTATAGACATGAGGGGAGGGTACATACAGGAAGTTTATAGACATGAGGAGAGGGTACATACAGGAAGTTTATAGACATGAGGGGAGAGTGTATACAGGACATTTATAGACATGAGGGGAGGGTACATACAGGATGTTTATAGACATGAGGAGAGGGTACATACAGGAAGTTTATAGACATGAGGGAAGGGTACATACAGGAAGTTTATAGACGTGAGGGGAGGGTACATACAGGAAGTTTATAGATTTGAGGGGAGGGTACAAACAGGAAATAGAATATACATGCAGGGCTAACAGGAAATCATAAGCTGTTAAACACTAACAGTTTGCAGGAGTAAACAGAACTTGTAAACTCTTCTTCTTTTCTATTTCATATCTTTGTTATAGGGGAAGGAACACTGTGACAGTTATAAAACACAACTTGTGTCCAAACAGTAATCATTATTATTATTACTGTGCTCAATTGCTAGCTATAGAAAACAGACTGGGCCTCTCAAATGAGGCATCTGCTCTGAGACATATTTTGAGAAGGAGAGGGAGAGATGGAGGGGAGAGCGAGAGCTATAGAGAGAAAGGGAGAGAGAGGCTACAGAGCACCTGGACATCTGTTAGTGTAAAGTGAATTGGAGTACACCCTGTAAACATCAGGAATGAGGACACAAAGAGTGGATTTCCAACTGCAGACTGACTGGTCAACATCAGAAAGATTAAGTACTAACATATCCATCATGTAATCAACGTTTAACCTCTAGTGCCATCCTGTGGCCATCCTGTGAAACTGCAGAGATTCAAATTCTGGACACCTTGATTGCGCAATACAGTAATGCATTTCAGAAAAAAAGACTTACCAACATATAGGATATTATTTTATTGAAAAGAAATATGTTTTTACAGTGAAATATTGACCAACATATTATAGTAGTAAGCATGTCATTTCTAAATAATCAAGGTGCAATTTTTCGTGTTGATTCCTTAAGACTTCTATACCCGATAACCATTTCATTAGAATTATTATTTAAGATAGGAAGTGCACTTACATTCCTTACAACACTTTAATTGGTTATAGAATTAGCCTATTGGTACAGTGTTATACGAGGGTAGGAATTGATTGGCTGCTTTCATTCCATTTCCCTTTGAAACATCACACAGTCCCACCTGATTTGCAGATCTCATTTCCAGCATGTCTATTTAGGCACTTTGAACATGTCAACAATAAAACACCTTCAGAAAAAAACTGATCAATACACCATCAACAGGAAGAACAACATATTCCCAGGGGTTGTAAAATCAGAAGTGTCACCACTAGAAACAGGAAGTAGCATTACGACCCATAGAACCAAAATGGATGACACAGTAAGCATCAGCTAGAAACGACTGTCACAATTAAAAACTCCTAAAACTACTTGTCATGTGACCAGTACCTTACCCAGGGTAAAAGCCGATGACCAATAGAAGCATACCCGTGGCCATTCACCCTTGAGAAGAAATCTAATAAAAATAATTCTGTATAAAAAAGACAGTGTAAAACATTATGAAAAAGAATCATACTGGTTATGACAAGTTCATAGCAGTACAGTAGGAAGCCATGCAAAATCACTCAACTTAACTGTTTTACCTGAAAGTGAGTCTGAATTCTATCCTAAACTACAGTACCACTACAGTAGCAGCTCAGTTACTGCTTGTTTGGTACAGGGCCAGTATCCACAAAGCGTTTTAGAGTACTGATCTAGGATCAGCCACCCCCCCTCTTATTCATTACGACTGTAAAGGTAAAACTGATCCTAGAGCAGCACTCCTACTCTGAGAGGCTTTGTGTATACTGGTCCACTTCTCAATTGGCGGTTTGATGAGACGAGAAGAGATGAGAGCAGAAGTTCCCTTCAGAATAAAGAAGAGAAATTGTCAGTACACCAGCTCATTGAATGGTACATAATGTTTCCTGTATCCATTATTTAATTAGAGTGGGCAGAGAAGGTAATTTATTCACCATTTAATTAGAGTGGGCAGAGAAGGTCATTTATCCACAATTTAATTAGAGTGGGCAGAGAAGGTAATTTATTCACCATTTAATTAGAGTGGGCAGAGAAGGTCATGTATCCACCATTTAATTAGAGTGGGCAGAGAAGGTCATTTATCCACAATTTAATTAGAGTGGACAGAGAAGGTCATTTATCCACCATTTAATTAGAGTGGGCAGAGGAGGTCATTTATCCACCATTTAATTAGAGTGGGCAGAGAAGGTCATTTATCCACCATTTAATTAGAGTGGGCAGAGAAGGTCATGTATCCATCATTTAGTTATTAGAGTGGAAAGAGAAGGTCATTTATCCATTGTTTAGTAATTAGAGTGGACAGAGAAGGTGATTTTGAGGCAGCCCAGTTCTTTCTCCATAGCTCCCAGCACTCCTTGTACTCTGTAGTGTCCGTTGGTCAGCCAGTAAGGCAGGTCAATGTCAGGGAGGTAGAAGTCTGACTCTGGTAGTGTGTACACCCCCTTAGAACAGACAGGAAATAGAGGTTTCAACCAATACACTTCCACTTTGTCCCAAATGGCATCCTATACCCTATATAGTGCACTACTTATGACCAAGGCCCATAGGGCTCTATTCAAAGGTAGTGCACCTTGGTCAAAATATATACAGGGATAAGGTGTCGTTTGGGACACAGCCTTTGAGCGAAGCATGTTTTACTGTATAGAAAAGGTATGCACCCTCAGGAGAGAGGAAATAGGTCATTTGAACACAATAGACATTGAGTAAACAGATACAACGTATCCTTGAGGAAAAACAGAATGAGTACTGAGCAACAGAACGTTAAGCGCAAATGTACAAAACATTTAGAGAACGTTTTGTTGTTTGTCTAGCTGCTGTTCAACAAACAGGACAATAACTACATTGCACTGATGAGGATATGAAAGAGGGAAGTAGCCTAAGTGGTAACCACTGAATAACAGGTACTTTCCACAACACAAACCATGTAGGAGGGTTGTGTTCAAAAGGCACCAAATGGAAGAAAATGGACAGATATGCCTATAGAAGGACCAGGAACGCCCATGCCTATAGAAGGACCAGGAACGCCCATGCCTATAGAAGCAACAGGAACGCCCATGTCTATAGAAGGACCAGGAACGCCCATGCCTATAGAAGGACCAGGAATGCCCATGTCTATAGAAGGACCAGGAACGCCCATGTCTATAGAAGGACCAGGAATGCCCATGTCTATAGAGGGACCAGGAACGCCCATGTCTATAGAAGGACCATGAACGCCCATGTCTATAGAAGGACCAGGAATGCCCATGTCTATAGAGGGACCAGGAACGCCCATGTCTATAGAAGGACCAGGAACGCCCATGCCTATAGAGGGACCAGGAACGCCCATGCCTATAGAAGGACCAGGAACGCCCATGCCTATAGAAGTACCAGGAACGCCCATGCCTATAGAGGGACCAGGAACGCCCATGCCTATAGAAGGACCAGGAACGCCCATGCCTATAGAAGGACCAGGAACGCCCATGCCTATAGAGGTACCAGGAACGCCCATGCCTATAGAAGGACCAGGAACGCCCATGCCTATAGAAGTACCAGGAACGCCCATGCCTATAGAGGGACCAGGAACGCCCATGCCTATAGAGGGACCAGGAACGCCCATGCCTATAGAGGGAGCAGGAATGCCAATGCCTATAGAGGGACCAGGAACGCCCATGCCTATAGGGACAAGGAACGCCCATGCCTATAGAAGGACCAGGAACGCCCATGTCTATAGAGGGACCAGGAACGCCCAGGCCTATAGAGGGACCAGGAACGCCCATGCCTATAGAGGGACCAGGAACGCCCATGCCTATAGAAGGACCAGGAACGCCCATGCCTATAGAGGGACCAGGAACGCCCATGCCTATAGAGGGACCAGGAATGCTCATGCCTATAGAAGGACCAGGAACGCCAATGCCTATAGAAGGACCAGGAACGCCCATGTCTATAGAGGGACCAGGAACGCCCATGTCTATAGAGGGACCAGGAACGCCCATGCATATAGAAGGACCAGGAACGCCCATGCCTAGAGAAGGACCAGGAACGCCCATTCCTATAGAACACAGGTGTCAAACTCATTCCACGGGGGGCCGAGTGTCTGCGGGTTTTCGCTCCTCCCTTGTACTTGATTGATGAATTAACATCACTAATTAGTTAGGAACTCCCCACACCTGGTTGTCTAGGGCTTTATTGAAAGGAAAAACCAAACGCCTATAGAAGGACCAGGAACGCCCATTCCTATAGAAGGACCAGGAACGCCCATGCATAAAGAAGGACCAGGAACGCCCATGCATATAGAGGAACCAGGAACACCCATGCCTATAGAGGGACCAGGAATGCCCAGGCCTA
This sequence comes from Salvelinus fontinalis, assembly GCF_029448725.1. Taxonomy (NCBI): domain Eukaryota; kingdom Metazoa; phylum Chordata; class Actinopteri; order Salmoniformes; family Salmonidae; genus Salvelinus; species Salvelinus fontinalis. The sequence goes on from NC_074693.1 coordinate 12,127,389, forward strand.
TAGAGGGACCGGGAAAGCCCAGGCCTATAGAGCAGGGGTGTCAAACTCATTCCACGGAGGGCCTAGTGTCTGCAGGTTTTTGGTTTTTCCTTTCAATAAAGCCCTAGACAACCAGGTGTGGGGAGTTCCTAACTAATTAGTGATGTTAATTCATCAATCAAGTACAAGGGAGGAGCGAAAACCCGCAGACACTCGGCCCTCCGTGGAATGAGTTTGACACCTGTGCTATAGAGGGACCAAGAACGCCCATGCCTATAGAGAGACCAGGAACGCCCATGCCTATAGAAGGACCAGGAACGCCCATGCCTATAGAAGGACCAGGAACACCCATGCCTATAGAGGGACCAGGAACGCCCATGCCTATAGAAGGACCAGGAACGCCCATGCCTATAGAAGAACCAGGAACGCCCATGCCTATAGAAGGACCAGGAACGCCCATGCCTATAGAAGGATCAGGAACGCCCATGCCTATAGAAGGACCAGGAACACCCATGCCTATAGAAGGACCAGGAACGCCCATGCCTATAGAAGGACCAGGAACGCCCATGCCTATAGAAGGACCAGGAACGCCTATGTCTATAGAAGAACCAGGAACGCCCATGCCTATAGAAGGACCAGGAACGCCCATGCCTGTAGAAGAACCAGGAACGCCCATGCCTATAGAAGGGCCAGGAACACCCATGCCTATAGAGGGACCAGGAACGCTCATGCCTATAGAAGGACCAGGAACGCCCATGCCTATAGAGGGACCAGGAACGCCCATGCCTATAGAGGGACCAGGAACGCCCAGGCCTATAGAAGGACCAGGAACGCCCATGCATATAGAGGAACCAGGAACGCCCATGCCTATAGAGGTACCAGGAACGCCCATGCCTATAGAAGGACCAGGAACGCCCATGCCTATAGAAGTACCAGGAACGCCCATGCCTATAGAGGGACCAGGAACGCCCATGCCTATAGAGGGACCAGGAACGCCCATGCCTATAGAGGGAGCAGGAATGCCAATGCCTATAGAGGGACCAGGAACGCCCATGCCTATAGGGACAAGGAACGCCCATGCCTATAGAAGGACCAGGAACGCCCATGTCTATAGAGGGACCAGGAACGCCCAGGCCTATAGAGGGACCAGGAACGCCCATGCCTATAGAGGGACCAGGAACGCCCATGCCTATAGAAGGACCAGGAACGCCCATGCCTATAGAGGGACCAGGAACGCCCATGCCTATAGAGGGACCAGGAATGCTCATGCCTATAGAAGGACCAGGAACGCCAATGCCTATAGAAGGACCAGGAACGCCCATGTCTATAGAGGGACCAGGAACGCCCATGTCTATAGAGGGACCAGGAACGCCCATGCATATAGAAGGACCAGGAACGCCCATGCCTAGAGAAGGACCAGGAACGCCCATTCCTATAGAACACAGGTGTCAAACTCATTCCACGGGGGGCCGAGTGTCTGCGGGTTTTCGCTCCTCCCTTGTACTTGATTGATGAATTAACATCACTAATTAGTTAGGAACTCCCCACACCTGGTTGTCTAGGGCTTTATTGAAAGGAAAAACCAAACGCCTATAGAAGGACCAGGAACGCCCATTCCTATAGAAGGACCAGGAACGCCCATGCATAAAGAAGGACCAGGAACGCCCATGCATATAGAGGAACCAGGAACACCCATGCCTATAGAGGGACCAGGAATGCCCAGGCCTATAGAGGGACCGGGAAAGCCCAGGCCTATAGAGGGACCAAGAACGCCCATGCCTATAGAGAGACCAGGAACGCCCATGCCTATAGAAGGACCAGGAACGCCCATGCCTATAGAAGGACCAGGAACACCCATGCCTATAGAGGGACCAGGAACGCCCATGCCTATAGAAGGACCAGGAACGCCCATGCCTATAGAAGAACCAGGAACGCCCATGCCTATAGAAGGACCAGGAACGCCCATGCCTATAGAAGGATCAGGAACGCCCATGCCTATAGAAGGACCAGGAACACCCATGCCTATAGAAGGACCAGGAACGCCCATGCCTATAGAAGGACCAGGAACGCCCATGCCTATAGAAGGACCAGGAACGCCTATGTCTATAGAAGAACCAGGAACGCCCATGCCTATAGAAGGACCAGGAACGCCCATGCCTGTAGAAGAACCAGGAACGCCCATGCCTATAGAAGGGCCAGGAACACCCATGCCTATAGAGGGACCAGGAACGCTCATGCCTATAGAAGGACCAGGAACGCCCATGCCTATAGAGGGACCAGGAACGCCCATGCCTATAGAGGGACCAGGAACGCCCAGGCCTATAGAAGGACCAGGAACGCCCATGCATATAGAGGAACCAGGAATGCCCATGCCTATAGAGGGACCAGGAATGCCCATGCCTATAGAAGGACCAGGAACGCCCATGCCTATAGAGGGACCAGGAACGCCCATGCCTATAGAGGGACCAGGAACGCCCAGGCCTATAGAAGGACCAGGAACGCCCAGGCCTATAGAAGAACCAGGAACGCCCATGCCTATAGAAGGACCAGGAATGCCCATGCCTATAGAAGGACCAGGAACGCCCATGCCTATAGAAGGACCAGGAACGCCCATGCCTATAGAAGGACCAGGAACACCCATGCCTATAGAAGGACCTGGAACACCCATGCCTATAGAAGGACCAGGAACGCCCATGCCCATAGAAGGACCAGGAACGCCCATGCCTATAGAAGGACCAGGAACACCCATGCCTATAGAAGGACCAGGAACGCCCATGCCTATAGAAGGACCAGGAACGCCCATGCCTATAGAAGGACCAGGAACGCCCATGCCTATAGAAGAACCAGGAACGCCCATGCCTATAGAAGGGCCAGGAACACCCATGCCTATAGAGGGACCAGGAACGCCCATGCCTATAGAAGGACCAGGAACGCCCATGCCTATAGAGGGACCAGGAACGCCCATGCCTATAGAGGGACCAGGAACGCCCAGGCCTATAGAAGGACCAGGAACGCCCATGCATATAGAGGAACCAGGAATGCCCATGCCTATAGAGGGACCAGGAATGCCCATGCCTATAGAAGGACCAGGAACGCCCATGCCTATAGAGGGACCAGGAACGCCCATGCCTATAGAGGGACCAGGAACGCCCAGGCCTATAGAAGGACCAGGAACGCCCAGGCCTATAGAAGAACCAGGAACGCCCAGGCCTATAGAGGGACCAGGAACGCCCATGCCTATAGAGGGACCAGGAACGCCCATGCCTATAGAGGGACCAGGAATGCCCATGCCTATAGAGAGACCAGGAACGCCCATGCCTATAGAAGGACCAGGAACACCCATGCCTATAGAGGGAACAGGAACGCCCATGCCTATAGAGGGACCAGGAACGCCCATGCCTATAGAGGGACCAGGAACGCCCATGCCTATAGAGGGACCAGGAACGCCCATGCCTATAGAGAGACCAGGAACGCCCATGCCTATAGAAGGACCAGGAACACCCATGCCTATAGAGGGACCAGGAACGCCCATGCCTATAGAGGGACCAGGAACGCCCATGCCTATAGAGGGACCAGGAACGCCCATGCCTATAGAAGGACCAGGAACACCCATGCCTATAGAGGGACCAGGAACGCCCATGCCTATAGAAGGACCAGGAACACCCATGCCTATAGAAGGACCAGGAACGCCCATGCCTATAGAAGGACCAGGAACACCCATGCCTATAGAGGGACCAGGAACGCCCATGCCTATAGAGGGACCAGGAACGCCCATGCCTATAGAAGGACCAGGAACGCCCATGCCTATAGAAGGACCAGGAACGCCCATGCCTATAGAGGGACCAGGAACGCCCATGCCTATAGAGGGACCAGGAACGCCCATGCCTATAGAAGGGCCAGGAACGTCCATGATAATTTTTAATTGCAAAATGGTTTCAAATGATTGTGCCCACAGCTTTAAAGGGACAGTAGCAGGGGATGAACTACAGTATAGACTCACAGCTTTAAAGGGACAGTGGCAGGTGATAACCTACGGTATAGACTCACAGCTTTAAAGGGACAGTGGCAGGTGATAACCTACGGTATAGACTCACAGCTTTAAAGGGACAGTGGCAGGTGATGACCTACAGTATAGACTCACAGCTTTAAAGGGACAGTGGCAGGTGATGACCTACAGTATAGACTCACAGCTTTAAAGGGACAGTGGCAGGGGATGCCGTATGTGTGAAGAGGTTCAGGACAGTCCTGTCCTGGCGGTATCAGCTGGTTGAGCAGGTCACAGCCGTCTGTGTAATGACAGCTCCCGATCTCATCCAGACATGGGATCTTGACCCAGAACCCTGCCACCTCCTTCTCCAGCGTCACATTCACCTAAGAGAGAAATATATAGGGCCAGTTAAGTGGGATGTCTGGAAAAACATGGAAGGCTACAGTAACAGTACACCTATCCACAAGGTAGGCCATCACGAGGTTACATTTACCTATGGACAAAATACTGTTATTTAACTACAGTTCGACTGTTGACTGGCCAATTTGCATCCTAAACAGGGCCAGGGTGTTATGAAAAACAAAGTATCAATACAATAAAAGGTGTCAATAAACTATATTTTATAGTTGTACCACCAAGCTTGGTCAAGTTACCTAAGAGGAGAAAATAGGACCAGTGCCATGGTGTTTTAAAGCCTTGTCTAATGCCACGCTATTCTTGACTTGAACATTGAGCCCTAGTCGTTTACAGCAAAGAAGAAAATGTTATATTCTTCCCTTGCAATGATGTCACCATTGGAATTCTGCAATGTTAGAAAGAATTTGGGTTAGGCTATTACTGCCCTACCAAGCTAAAAGGCTGTAACTGCTCATTTGGTCAGAAAATGTGTTAATGTCATTTTTGCTACATTAAATACATGCTTAATCAGGTGGACCAGTAACCTGCCTCTATTGTATTGTGTTTTGGAAATAAATGGGGGCCGTCAAATCAAATCAAATCAAATGTATTTATCTAGCCCTTCTTACATCAGCTGATGCCACAAAGTGCTGTACAGAAACCCAGCCTAAAACCCCAAACAGCAAGCAATGCAGGTGTAGAAGCACGGTGGCTAGGAAAAACTCCAGAGAAAGGCCAAAACCTAGGAAGAAACCTAGAGAGGAACCAGGCTATGAGGGGTGGCCAGTCCTCTTCTGGCTGTGCCGGGTGGAGATTATAACAGAACATGGCCAAGATGTCACGTTAGCAGTAACTGCATACTGTGAAACCAAGGTAAATAAAATACATTTTTCTCAGTTCCACACTATGAACAGTTACTGTCTTTTTACTTGGTAGCGAAGGAAAATTATAATCTGGCACTGTGATCTAAGTAATTGATTTCCAAGAAGAACAGTTAAGTCACAATTCTATGTATTGCTTCAACTAAAGCAATTCAAGTTCAGGAACAACAGAATGTCTACTACGTGAAAGCAGTCTGTTGCAAAAACTTCCAAAATGCAACAATGTTACATTGGTGCATTCCTGATCAGAACATTGCCCACACCACTGCCAATGCCATCCCTTCTCTTGTGAACTCTACATTGTATGGGTGAGCATTGTATCAGGAAGTATACTGTATATTTCATATCTATTTGGGTCATCAGTGCAGCAGAGCGGGGTTTATGTGGTGAGCTGCTCACATGAAGCTCATGGGAACAGTGAGTCAGACAAACCTGCCCCAGGCAAGTTTCTACCTGTTTAACAACACAGCACCCAGAAGCACCCAGAGCCACCCAGAACTACCCAGAGTTCCCCCCAGAAGCACTCAGAGCCAACAATAGACACACACAGACAAAGTGGAATAGGCTCTCACCTGTCTGAATAGGCCTACAGACTGAAATGGCTAAGTAACAGCTTTCAATTCTGTTGGCAAGTTTTTCAGGAAGAACTGATTTATTAGGGCTATAGTGTGTACAACTGGCTTTTACTGTGACCATTTTTTATCCATGAAGAGCCTATTCATTCTATATACATGTATATATTAAAAAGACAGGTAATATCATATGCCTATCTCAAAAACGAATGGTTGGTTAATTACATCCACTAGCTACCAGCGCTGTAAAGTCCTTAAGTAAAAATACTTTAAAGTACTACTTAAGTAGTTATTTGGGATATCTGTACTCTTGATATTTTTGACTACTTTTACTTCGCTACATTCCTAAAGAAAATGATGTACATTTTACGCCATACATTTTCCTTTAGCAGGAAAGGAAAATTGCTTTATTCGCACACTTATCAAGAGAACATCCTTGGTCATCTCTACTGTCTCTGATCTGGCAGACTCACTAAACACAGAACATCTCTACTACCTCTGATCTGGCAGACTCACTAAACACAGAACATCTCTACTACCTCTGATCTGGCAGACTCACTAAACACAGAACATCTCTACTACCTCTGATCTGACAGACTCACTAAACACAGAACATCTCTACTACCTCTGATCTGACAGACTCACTAAACACAGAACATCTCTACTACCTCTGATCTGACAGACTCACTAAACACAGAACATCTCTACTGCCTCTGATCTGACAGACTCACTAAACACAGAACATCTCTACTGCCTCTGATCTGACAGACTCACTAAACACAGAACATCTCTACTGCCTCTGATCTGACAGACTCACTAAACACAGAACATCTCTACTACCTCTGATCTGGCAGACTCACTAAACACAGAACATCTCTACTACCTCTGATCTGACAGACTCACTAAACAGAGATGCTTTGTTTGTAAATGATGTCTGAATGTTGGAGCATGTCCCTGCCTATCCGTTAATTAAATAAAACAAGACAATTATTCCATCTGGTTTGCTTTATATTAGCAATTTTAAATTATTTATACTTGTACTTTTACTCTTGATACTTAAGTATATTTTAGCAATTACATTTACTTTTGATACTTAAGTATATTTAAATCCAAATATTTTTTGACTTTTACTCAAGTAGTATTTTACTGGGTCATTTTCACTTTTACTTGAGTAATTTTCTATTAAGGTATCTTTACTTTTATTAAGTATGACAATTGGGTACTTTTTCCACCACTGCTGGCTACCTAAACAAATCAGTATACTTCATAAGAAATCAAATAGCATTCAAGATCTCATTTGAGCATTTTATGAGGACACCCTTGGTGCATGCTTAGTACTAACAGCGAGGGGAGCGGCCAGCTCGACCGTTGTGTTCCCGGACGCACTGGCAGTCAGGTCCCCTGGAACTGTGATGGGGTCCGGGGACAGGGCTAGGGTCTTCAGAACCGCTGGGTCGTCTGGCTTACCGCAGTTCTCCCATGAGAACCCAAAGATCTGTGCAATAGCATTGAATAGTCTATGTTACTATGCCATACATAATGAATTGATAGCGTAGGTTACTGAACAACATTTGAATAGATTTAAAGATATTTCACTCGCCTTTGCAGAATATGCCGTGCGCGTTTTCTCGAAATCCAAAGCACCATTCACCTGCATTACAATGCATAGTGTTATCACAGCAGCAATACAGTTCTTCATTGTGCTAATCTACTCTACAGCAGAGCTATAAATAATTACGGTTAATTCAAAATAACAGCAGAAATCGCTTAAACTAAGATTGTGCACGTTGAAAAAGAATCGGTAATGACTGTGTCATAACACTTTGTGAGGCGGTGCGGTAAAGATTTGTTTTCACGTTTCAGTCCCACTTCCGTGTTTATCAACGCAAACTGGACGCTCCATTAAGCGGGCACAAATGTCAATGGCCAATTCTTAATTGTATCCTCGCGTCCTCGCTCCTCTCTCCTTCTTCTCAAAACCCATTGTAGGAAAAGGTCAGATGGGCGGGACCTCTGGCTCTCTCATCCAATGGGGTTTGAGAAGGAGGCGAGGAGAGAGAGGACGCGAGGAGACACAGTTGAGATCTTCCCACAGTCAGAAGTTTATTTACCAGATGTGTTAGTTTTCGTAATCAATTTAATCCCTCACTTGATACCTCCAATCAGGAAATTGGTCTTTATTCTTTAGATTGATCAATTGTGATACAGGCTTTTGTGAACAAATCTAATTCATAGCCTGTCTGCCACATAAAGACAATTCAGTGGTTGCCATATTTAGTTCTAAATACAGTAGCCAAACATCTCAGCAAAACTGCCATCCATTAGTATCCAATCCAGGTTCCAAAACAAGCATTTAGCATTGCAGCTAAACGAATGGGATAGACTTCAATCAATCAATCACATTTATTTATAGAGACCTATTTACAACAGCAGTTGTCACAAAGGCCTATACAGAAACCGAGCCTAAAACCCACGAGAGTAAGCAACGCAGATGTAGAGGCTTAATTGGTTGCTAGCCTGAGGCACTGTATTTTGAAGATAACGTTTACACCTATCTAGGTAGCTGGTCTATAGTTACAGTAGCAGCCTTGTCTACAGGCATCTTGTTCTACAGTACTGTATATCTGCTTCCCACCACCAGATGGAGGTGTTGTCTTTATTTCCTCACCTCCCTGTGCACACCATTGCATGGCCTCAAATCCCAGTGAACACCATGGCATGGCCTCAAATCCCAGTGAACACCATGGCATGGCCTCAAATCCCAGTGAACACCATGGCATGGCCTACTCTCAGAGATTTGACATCGTAGACAATGCTGAAAGCAAAGTGCAGCAGTGTCTTGCACTATTTTGAATTTAAATTTTAAAATCTTTTCTGTGTTATTTTCTTATTGTATTTCGTTATTTTCGTATAGTATTGCTTTTGTCAGTCATATAGCCTATACCTAGTCAGTCATATAGCCTATACATAGTCAGTCATATAGCCTATACCTAGTCAGTCATATAGCCTAAATGTCATGCATTGACAACATTTATCCCAGATAGGCAAATTATTGTAAAGTTCTACAAGCTGACCAGTTAATATTCTGCAGATGCATTAAGATATTTCTTGCAATGCAGCTCATGCAAATAGCCATTGGGTGAATGCAACATGCAGCGCCCTCTACACACTCGCTGATTTCAATGTATTCTGGTGGGACAGCTAATAACCCTGGGACAGCATAGTGTCAGGACTGGTGGGATAGCTAATAACCCTGAGACAGCATAGTGGCAGGACTGGTGGGATAGCTAATAACCCTGAGACAGCATAGTGACAGGACTGGTGGGACAGGTAATAACCCTGAGACAGCATAGTGACAGGACTGGTGGGATAGCTAATAACCCTGAGACAGCATAGTGGCAGGACTGGTGGGATAGCTAATAACCCTGAGACAGCATAGTGACAGGACTGGTGGGACAGGTAATAACCCTGAGACAGCATAGTGGCAGGACTGGTGGGATAGCTAATAACCCTGAGACAGCATAGTGACAGGACTGGTGGGATAGCTAATAACCCTGGGACAGCATAGTGACAGGACTGGTGGGACAGGTAATAACCCTGAGACAACATAGTGGCAGGACTGGTGGGACAACTAATAACCCTGAGACAGCATAGTGGCAGGACTGGTGGGATAGCATAGTGACAGGGCTGGTGGGACAGGTAATAACCCTGAGACAGCATAGTGACATGACTGGTGGGACAGATAATAACCCTGAGACAACATAGTGGCAGGACTGGTGGGATAGCATAGTGACAGGGCTGGTGGGACAGGTAATAACCCTGAGACAGCATAGTGACAGGACTGGTGAGACAGCTAATAACCCTGAGACAGCATAGTGGCAGGACTGGTGGGACAGCTAATAAGCCTGAGACAGCATAGTGGCAGGACTGGTGGGACAGCATAGTGGCAGGACTGGTGGGACAGATAATAACCCTGAGACAGCATAGTGTCAGGACTGGTGGGATAGCTAATAACCTTGAGACAGCATAGTGTCAGGACTGGTGGGACAGCATAGTGACAGGACTGGTGGGACAGATAATAACCCTGAGACAGCATAGTGGCAGGACTGGTGGGACAGCATAGTGGCAGGACTGGTGGGACAGATAATAACCCTGAGACAGCATAGTGTCAGGACTGGTGGGATAGCTAATAACCTTGAGACAGCATAGTGTCAGGACTGGTGGGACAGCATAGTGACAGGACTGGTGGGACAGATAATAACCCTGAGACAGCATAGTGGCAGGACTGGTGGGATAGCTAATAACCCTGAGACAGCATAGTGACAGGACTGGTGGGACAGATAATAACCTTGAGACAGCATAGTGGCAGGACTGGTGGGATAGCATAGTGACAGGGCTGGTGGGACAGGTAATAACCCTGAGACAGCATAGTGACATGACTGGTGGGACAGATAATAACCCTGAGACAACATAGTGGCAGGACTGGTGGGATAGCATAGTGACAGGGCTGGTGGGACAGGTAATAACCCTGAGACAGCATAGTGGCAGGACTGGTGGGACAGATAATAACCTTGAGACAGCATAGTGGCAGGACTGGTGGGACAGCTAATAACCCTGAGACAGCATAGTGGCAGGACTGGTGGGACAGATAATAACCCTGAGACAGCATAGAGACAGGGCTGGTGAGACAGCATAGTGACATGACTGGTGGGACAGCTAATAACCCTGAGACAGCATAGAGACAGGGCTGGTGAGACAGCATAGTGACAGGGCTGGTGAGACAGCTAATAACCCTGAGACAGCATAGTGACATGACTGGTGGGACAGCTAATAACCCTGAGACAGCATAGTGACAGGGCTGGTGAGACAGCATAGTGACAGGGCTGGTGAGACAGCTAATAACCCTGAGACAGCATAGAGACAGGGCTGGTGAGACAGCTAATAACCCTGAGACAGCATAGTGACAGGACTGGTGGGACAGCTAATAACCCTGAGACAGCATAGTGACATGACTGGTGGGATAGCTAATAACCCTGAGACAGCATAGTGACAGGACTGGTGGGACAGCTAATAACCCTGAGACAGCATAGTGACAGGACTGGTGGGATAGCTAATAACCCTGAGACAGCATAGAGACAGGGCTGGTGAGACAGCTAATAACCCTGAGACAGCATAGTGACAGGGCTGGTGAGACAGCTAATAACCCTGAGACAGCATAGAGACAGGGCTGGTGAGACAGCTAATAACCCTGAGACAGCATAGTGACAGGACTGGTGGGACAGCTAATAACCCTGAGACAGCATAGTGACATGACTGGTGGGACAGATAATAACCCTGAGACAGCATAGTGACAGGACTGGTGGGACAGCTAATAACCCTGAGACAGCATAGTGACAGGACTGGTGGGACAGCTAATAACCCTGAGACAGCATAGTGTCAGGACTGGTGGGACAACTAATAACCCTGAGACAGCATAGTGACAGGACTGGTGGGACAACTAATAACCCTGAGACAGCATAGTGGCAGGACTGGTGGGACAGCTAATAACCCTGAGACAGCATAGTGGCAGGACTGGTGGGATAGCTAATAACCCTGAGACAGCATAGTGTCAGGACTGGTGGGACAACTAATAACCCTGAGACAGCATAGTGACAGGACTGGTGGGACAACTAATAACCCTGAGACAGCATAGTGGCAGGACTGGTGGGACAGCATAGTGACAGGGCTGGTGGGACAGCTAATAACCCTGAGACTGCATAGTGTCAGGACTGGTGGGACAGCTAATAACCCTGAGACAGCATAGTGTCAGGACTGGTGGGACAACTAATAACCCTGAGACAGCATAGTGACAGGACTGGTGGGACAACTAATAACCCTGAGACAGCATAGTGGCAGGACTGGTGGGACAACTAATAACCCTGAGACAGCAGAATGACAGGGCTGGTGGATTGATATAGCTCTGTTCTCTGTTTAAACTTGAGGTTGACAATCCTCAATCCTCATCTTGTCATGGGAAAACTCAGTAAAACACTAAATGAACTGCTGTTAGCCTTCAGATCACGCTGCCAGTGGGCAAAAGTCCCTCTTCAGTCTTCCCTCTGCATGTGTATATGCAGCAGAAGTATCAGAGCAGGTCATGTCCCTGTCTCATAGGCTATTCTCAGCTTCATGCTACTATGGGTGAAACTATGCTACTTCATGCTACTATGGGTGAAACATGTCTAGATCTGGAAATTAAATGGGAATAAAAGTATGTTTTCAAGTAAGAATGTAACACCATGTACTAGGGATGGTAGGGCTGGTAGAGCTGGTAGGGCTGTAACACCATGTACTAGGGCTGGTAGGGCTGGTAGGGCTGTAACACCATGTACTAGGGTTGGTAGGGATGGTAGGGCTGGTAGGGCTGGTAGGGCTGTAACACCATGTACTAGTGATGGTAGGGCTGGTAGAGCTGGTAGGGCTGTAACACCATGTACTAGGGCTGGTAGGGCTGTAACACCATGTACTAGGGCTGGTAGGGCTGTAACACCATGTACTAGGGCTGGTAGGGCTGTAACACCATGTACTAGGGCTGGTAGGGCTGGTAGAGCTGGTAGGGCTGTAACACCATGTACTAGGGATGGTAGGGCTGGTAGAGCTGGTAGGGCTGTAACACCATGTACTAGGGATGGTAGGGCTGTAACACCATGTACTAGGGATGGTAGGGCTGGTAGAGCTGGTAGGGCTGTAACACCATGTACTAGGGATGGTAGGGCTGGTAGAGCTGGTAGGGCTGTAACACCATGTACTAGGGATGGTAGGGCTGGTAGAGCTGGTAGGGCTGTAACACCATGTACTAGGGATGGTAGGGCTGTAACACCATGTACTAGGGCTGGTAGGGCTGGTAGGGCTGTAACACCATGTACTAGGGATGGTAGAGCTGTACCACCATGTACTAGGGCTGGTAGGGCTGGTAGGGCTGTAACACCATGTACTAGGGCTGGTAGGGCTGTAACACCATGTACTAGGGCTGGTAGGGCTGTAACACCATGTACTAGGGATGGTAGGGCTGGTAGGGCTGTAACACCATGTACTAGAGATGGTAGGGCTGGTAGGGCTGGTAGGGCTGTAACACCATGTACTAGGGCTGGTAGGGCTGGTAGGGCTGTACCACCATGTACTAGGGCTGGTAGGGCTGGTAGGGCTGTAACACCATGTACTAAAGATGGTAGGGCTGGTAGGGCTGGTAGAGCTGTACCACCATGTACTAGGGCTGGTAGGGCTGGTAGGGCTGTACCACCATGTACTAGGGCTGGTAGGGCTGGTAGGGCTGTAACACCATGTACTAGGGCTGGTAGGGCTGGTAGGGCTGTAACACCATGTACTAGAGATGGTAGGGCTGGTAGGGCTGGTAGGGCTGTAACACCATGTACTAGGGATGGTAGGGCTGGTAGGGCTGGTAGGGCTGTAACACCATGTACTAGGGCTGGTAGGGCTGTAAAACCATGTACTAGGGATGGTAGGGCTGGTAGACCTGGTAGGGCTGTAACACCATGTACTAGGGCTGGTAGGGCTGGTAGGGCTGGTAGGGCTGTAACACCATGTACTAGGGCTGGTAGGGCTGTAAAACCATGTACTAGGGATGGTAGGGCTGGTAGACCTGGTAGGGCTGTAACACCATGTACTAGGGCTGGTAGGGCTGTAACACCATGTACTAGGGATGGTAGGGCTGTAACACCATGTACTAGGGATGGTAGGGCTGTAACACCATGTACTAGAGATGGTAGGGCTGGTAGGGCTGGGGGCTGGTAGGGCTGTAACACCATGTACTAGGGATGGTAGGGCTGGTAGGGCTGGTAGGGCTGTAACACCATGTACTAGGGCTGGTAGGGCTGTAACACCATGTACTAGAGATGGTAGGGCTGGTAGGGCTGGGGGCTGGTAGGGCTGTAACACCATGTACTAGGGCTGGTAGGGCTGGTAGGGCTGTAACACCATGTACTAGGGCTGGTAGGGCTGGTAGGGCTGTAACACCATGTACTAGGGATGGTAGGGCTGGTAGGGCTGGTAGGGCTGTAACACCATGTACTAGGACTGGTAGGGATGGTAGGGCTGTAACACCATGTACTAGGGATGGTAGGGATGGTAGGGCTGTAACACCATGTACTAGGGTTGGTAGGGATGGTAGGGCTGGTAGGGCTGTAACACCATGTACTAGGGATGGTAGGGATGGTAGGGCTGTAACACCATGTACTAGGGATGGTAGGGCTGTAACACCATGTACTAGGGTTGGTAGGGTTGGTAGGGATGGTAGGGCTGGTAGGGCTGTAACACCATGTACTAGGGTTGGTAGGGATGGTAGGGCTGGTAGGGCTGGTAGGGCTATAACACCATGTACTAGGGTTGGTAGGGCTGGTAGGGCTGGTAGGGCTGGTAGGGCTGGTAGGGCTGTAACACCATGTACTAGGGTTGGTAGGGATGGTAGGGATGGTAGGGCTGGTAGGGCTGTAACACCATGTACTAGGGTTGGTAGGGATGGTAGGGCTGGTAGGGCTGGTAGGGCTGTAACACCATGTACTAGGGTTGGTAGGGATGGTAGGGCTGTAACACCATGTACTAGGGCTGGTAGGGCTGTAACACCATGTACTAGGGTTGGTAGGGCTGTAACACCATGTACTAGGGTTGGTAGGGCTGTAACACCATGTACTAGGGATGGTAGGGCTGATAGGGCTGTAACACCATGTACTAGGGATGGTAGGGCTGGTAGGGCTGTAACACCATGTACTAGGGTTGGTAGGGATGGTAGGGCTGTAACACCATGTACTAGGGCTGGTAGGGCTGGTAGGGCTGGTAGGGCTGTAACACCATGTACTAGGGCTGGTAGGGCTGTAACACCATGTACTAGGGTTGGTAGGGATGGTAGGGCTGTAACACCATGTACTAGGGTTGGTAGGGCTGTAACACCATGTACTAGGGTTGCTAGGGATGGTAGGGCTGTAACACCATGTACTAGGGCTGGTAGGGATGGTAGGGCTGTAACACCATGTACTAGGGATGGTAGGGCTGGTAGAGCTGTAACACCATGTACTAGGGCTGGTAGGGATGGTAGGGCTGTAACACCATGTACTAGGGATGGTAGGGCTGTAACACCATGTACTAGGGCTGGTAGGGATGGTAGGGATGGTAGGGCTGGTAGGGCTGTAATACCATGTACTAGGGCTGGTAGGGATGGTAGGGCTGGTAGGGTTGGTAGGGCTGTAACACCATGTACTAGGGCTGGTAGGGCTGGTAGGGCTGGTAGGGTTGGTAGGGCTGTAACACCATGTACTAGGGATGGTAGGGCTGGTAGAGCTGTAACACCATGTACTAGGGCTGGTAGGGATGGTAGGGCTGTAACACCATGTACTAGGGATGGTAGGGCTGTAACACCATGTACTAGGGCTGGTAGGGATGGTAGGGATGGTAGGGCTGGTAGGGCTGTAACACCATGTACTAGGGCTGGTAGGGATGGTAGGGCTGATAGGGCTTTAACACCATGTACTAGGGATGGTAGGGCTGGTAGAGCTGTAACACCATGTACTAGGGATGGTAGGGCTGGTAGAGCTGTAACACCATGTACTAGGGCTGGTAGGGATGGTAGGGCTGTAACACCATGTACTAGGGATGTAGGGCTGTAACACCATGTACTAGGGCTGGTAGGGATGGTAGGGCTGGTAGGGCTGTAACACCATGTACTAGGGATGTAGGGCTGTAACACCATGTACTAGGGCTGGTAGGGATGGTAGGGATGGTAGGGCTGGTAGGGCTGTAACACCATGTACTAGGGATGGTAGGGCTGATAGGGCTGGTAGGGCTGGTAGGGCTGTAACACCATGTACTAGGGATGGTAGGGCTGATAGGGCTGGTAGGGCTGGTAGGGCTGTAACACCATGTACTAGGGATGGTAGGGCTGATAGGGCTGGTAGGGCTGGTAGGGCTGTAACACCATGTACTAGGGATGGTAGGGCTGATAGGGCTGGTAGGGCTGGTAGGGCTGTAACACCATGTACTAGGGATGGTAGGGCTGATAGGGCTGGTAGGGCTGGTAGGGCTGTAACACCATGTACTAGGGATGGTAGGGCTGATAGGGCTGGTAGGGCTGATAGGGCTGGTAGGGCTGGTAGGGCTGGTAGGGCTGGTAGGGCTGGTAGGGCTGTAACACCATGTACTAGGGATGTAGGGCTGTAACACCATGTACTAGGGCTGGTAGGGATGGTAGGGCTGGTAGGGCTGTAACACCATGTACTAGGGATGGTAGGGCTGATAGGGCTGGTAGGGCTGGTAGGGCTGGT
Source organism: Salvelinus fontinalis (assembly GCF_029448725.1). Taxonomy (NCBI): domain Eukaryota; kingdom Metazoa; phylum Chordata; class Actinopteri; order Salmoniformes; family Salmonidae; genus Salvelinus; species Salvelinus fontinalis. The sequence goes on from NC_074693.1 coordinate 12,143,515, forward strand.
AGGGCTGGTAGGGCTGTAACACCATGTACTAGGGATGGTAGGGCTGGTAGGGATGGTAGGGCTGGTAGGGCTGTAACACCATGTACTAGGGTTGGTAGGGCTGGTAGGGATGGTAGGGCTGGTAGGGCTGTAACACCATGTACTATATCCTCATATTGCTACTGCTGTATCATCAAACTAACTATCTAGATTGGTCTCAGAAATGGCTAATATATGAATGTTATCTGATGTTAGCAAGGTCTTGATTTCCTGAACCTATTGCTACATACATTTAATATGTGCTATTTACAGCCCTTTCCTGGGTAAGTTATTAGAGATAAACATAATATGGAAAAGAGCAAACAAAGCAAGATTTAAAAAAACATACATTCAGCAGTCCATTAATCAGTTGGTGTGTGGAAGTGGGTGTGCTGTGGGGTTGAACCTGTGAACCCATAGGCTTGGCTCTCTCATCACTACCAAGCTGTTTGGGAGGGAGGGTGGACAATGATCCTGTGATGTAGCAGATGTAACAAATGTCCCCACGTGCTGTGGCAGCTTTCATAGCTGGGATCAGTTATTTTCCTCTTCTGGTGCACAGCTTCAGGATAGTCTATCTTGAGGAAGATATAGGCTCCTCTCAGGTTCTTAGATCTTTCCAGAACAGCTACCTTGTCCTTGAACCTCAAGAACTTGACCACTATCGGCCTGGGCCTGTCGCCTGGGCCGGTGGAAGGTTTTCCAGTCCTGTGGGAGCACTCCACCTCAATCTTCCTGTAGTTCATCTTCAGTTTCTCCGAGATCATTTCCCTCACTTTGTTTGCTGGTAGGGCTGAAAGGGCTGGTAGAGATGTATGGTAGGATCTATGCTGGTAAGGTTGGTAGAGCTAGTACAGATGGTAGGGATGGTAGGATGGTAGATATGGTAGGGATGGTAGGATGGTAGATATGGTAGGATGGTAGGTATGGTAGGGATGGTAGGGATGGTAGGAATGGTAGGATGGTAGGTATGGTAGGGATGGTAGGATGGTAGAGATGGTAGGGATGGTAGGGATGGTAGGGATGGTAGGGATGGTAGGGATGGTAGAGATGTATGCTGGTAGAGCTGGTTGGGATGTATGCTGGTAGGAATGGCAGGGATGTAATCTGGTAGGGCTGGTAGGGATGGTAGGGCTAATAGGGATGGTAGGGCTAATAGGGCCGTATGCTGGTTGTGCTGATAGGGATGGTAGGGCTGATAGGGATGGTAGGGCTGATAGGGATGGTAGGGCTGATAGGGATGGTAGGGCTGATAGGGATGGTAGGGCTGATAGGGATGGTAGGGATGATAGGGATGTTTGCTGGCAGGGCTGGTAGGGGAGATGTATAAAGGTATTGCTGGTAGGCTTGGTATGGCAGGTTGGCCTGGTAGTGGTGGCAGGGCTGGTAGGTCTGGTAGGGCTGGTTGGGATTGTAGTGCTGGTAGGGATTTATGCTGGTAGGGTTGGTAGGGATGTTAGGGTTTGTAGGGATATTAGAGATGGTACGGATGTATGCTGGTAGAGATGGTAGAGAAGTTAGGGCTGGTTTGGATCTTAGGAATGATAGGGATTGTAGGGCTGGTAAGGTGTTATGCTGCTAGGGCTGGTAGGGCTAATAGGACTGTTAGGCTTGGTAGGGATTCATGCTGGTATGACTGGTAGGGATGGTAAGGATGTATGCTGTTGGTGCAGGTAGGGCTGGTAGTGGGTCTAGGACTGTTAGGGATGGTAGGGCTAGTAGTGATGGTAGGGCTGGTAGTGATGGTAGGGCTAGTAGTGATGGTAGGGCTAGTAGTGATGGTAGGGTTGGTAGGGCTGGTAGTGATATAAGCTTGTTGGAATGGCGGGGATATATTCTGATAGGGATAGTAGGGTTGGTAGGGATGGTAATGGTGTATGATGGTAGGGATGTATGATGGTAGGAATATATGATGGTAGGGGTGTATGATGGTAGGGATGTATGATGGTAGGAATATATGATGGTAGGGGTGTATGATGATAGGGCTGGTAGAGATGTATGCTGACAGGGCTGGTAGGGACAGTAGGGCTGGTAGAGCCTGTATAGATGATTGGGATGGAAGAGATGGTAGTGATGTTTGATTACATTTACATTTACATTTAAGTCATTTAGCAGACGCTCTTATCCAGAGCGACTTACAAATTGGTGCAATCACCTTATGATATCCTGTGGAACAGCCACTTTACAATAGTGCATCTAAATCTTTTAAGGGGGGGGGGGGGGGTTAGAAGGATTACTTTATTCTATCCTAGGTATTCCTTAAAGAGGTGGTGTTTCAGGTGTCCCTGGAAGGTGGTGATTGACTCCGCTGACCTGGCGTCGTGAGGGAGTTTGTTCCACCATTGGGGTGCCAGAGCAGCGAACAGTTTTGACTGGGCTGAGCGGGAACTGTACTTCCTCAGAGGTAGGGAGGCGAGCAGGCCAGAGGTGGATGAACGCAGTGCCCTTGTTTGGGTGTAGGGCCTGATCAGAGCCTGAAGGTACGGAGGTGCCGTTCCCCTCACAGCTCCGTAGGCAAGCACCATGGTCTTGTAGCGGATGCGAGCTTCAACTGGAAGCCAGTGGAGAGAGCGGAGGAGCAGGGTGACGTGAGAGAACTTGGGAAGGTTGAACACCAGACGGGCTGCGGCGTTCTGGATGAGTTGTAGGGGTTTAATGGCACAGGCAGGGAGCCCAGCCAACAGCGAGTTGCAGTAATCCAGACTGGAGATGACAAGTGCCTGGATTAGGACCTGCGCCGCTTCCTGTGTGAGGCAGGGTCGTACTCTGCGAATGTTGTAGAGCATGAACCTACAGGAACGGGCCACCGCCTTGATGTTAGTTGAGAAGGACAGGGTGTTGTCCAGGATCACGCCAAGGTTCTTAGCGCTCTGGGAGGAGGACACAATGGAGTTGTCAACCGTGATGGCGAGATCATGGAACGGGCAGTCCTTCCCCGGGAGGAAGAGCAGCTCCGTCTTGCCGAGGTTCAGCTTGAGGTGGTGATCAGTCATCCACACTGATATGTCTGCCAGACATGCAGAGATGCGATTCACCACCTGGTTATCAGAAGGGGGAAAGGAGAAGATTAATTGTGTGTCGTCTGCATAGCAATGATAGGAGAGACCATGTGAGGTTATGACAGAGCCAAGTGACTTGGTGTATAGCGAGAATAGGAGAGGGCCTAGAACAGAACCCTGGGGGACACCAGTGGTGAGAGCACGTGGTGCGGAGACAGATTCTCGCCATGCCACCTGGTAGGAGCGACCTGTCAGGTAGGACGCAATCCAAGCGTGGGCCGCGCCGGAGATGCCCAACTCGGAGAGGGTGGAGAGGAGGATCTGGTGGTTCACAGTATCAAAGGCAGCCGATAGGTCTAGAAGGATGAGAGCAGAGGAGAGAGAGTTAGCTTTAGCAGTGCGGAGCGCCTCCGTGACACAGAGAATAGCAGTCTCAGTTGAATGACTAGTCTTGAAACCTGACTGATTTGGATCAAGAAGGTCATTCTGAGAGAGATAGCAGGAGAGCTGGCCAAGGACGGCACGTTCAAGAGTTTTGGAGAGAAAAGAAAGAAGGGATACTGGTCTGTAGTTGTTGACATCAGAGGGATCGAGTGTAGGTTTTTTCAGAAGGGGTGCAACTCTCGCTCTCTTGAAGACGGAAGGGACGTAGCCAGCGGTCAAGGATGAGTTGATGAGCGAGGTGAGGTAAGGGAGAAGGTCTCCGGAAATGGTCTGGAGAAGAGAGGAGGGGATAGGGTCAAGCGGGCAGGTTGTTGGGCGGCCGGCCATCACAAGACGCGAGATTTCATCTGGAGAGAGAGGGGAGAAAGAGGTCAAAGCACAGGGTAGGGCAGTGTGAGCAGAACCAGCGGTGTCGTTTGACTTAGCAAACGAGGATCGGATGTCGTCGACCTTCTTTTCAAAATGGTTGACGAAGTCATCCGCAGAGAGGGAGGAGAGGGGGGAGGGGGAGGAGGATTCAGGAGGGAGGAGAAGGTGGCAAAGAGCTTCCTAGGGTTAGAGGCAGATGCTTGGAATTTAGAGTGGTAGAAAGTGGCTTTAGCAGCAGAGACAGAAGTGGAAAATGTAGAGAGGAGGGAGTGAAAGGATGCCAGGTCCGCAATGGAGGCGAGTTCTCCTCCATTTCCGCTCGGCTGCCCGGAGCCCTGTTCTGTGAGCTCGCAATGAGTCGTCGAGCCACGGAGCAGGAGGGGAGGACCGAGCCGGCCTGGAGGATAGGGGACATAGAGAGTCAAAGGATGAAGAAAGGAGGAAGAGGAGGGTTGAGGAGGCAGAATCAGGAGATAGGTTGGAGAAGGTTTGAGCAGAGGGAATAGATGATAGGATGGAAGAGGAGAGAGTAGCGGGGGAGAGAGAGCGAAGGTTGGGACGGCGCGATACCATCCGAGTAGGGGCAGAGTGGGAATTGTTGGATGAGAGCGAGAGGGAAAAGGATACAAGGTAGTGGTCGGAGACTTGGAGGGGAGTTGCAATGAGATTAGTGGAAGAACAGCATCTGATGGTAGGGATGGTAAGGATGTTTGATGGTAGGGATGGTAGTGATGTTAGGGATGTTTGATAGTAGGGATGGTAGGAATGGTAGGGATGGTAGGATTGGTAGGGATGGTAGGATTGGTAGGGATGTTTGATGGTAGGGATGGTAGTGAAGTTAGGGATTGTAGGGATTGTAGTGATGTATGATGGTAGCGATGGTAGGGTTGGTAGGGATGGTAGGTATGGTATGGATGGTAGGATTGGTATGGCTGGTAGGGATGGCAAGGATGGTAGGGATTGTAGGGATGTTTGATGGTAGGGATGGAAGGAATCGTAGGGATGGTAGGGATGTTTGATTGTAGAGATGACATGGATGGTAATGATGATTGATGGTAGATATGGTAGGGATGTTAGTGAAGTTTGATGTTAGGGATGGTATGGATGGTAGGGTGGTATGATAGAAGGGATGTTAGACAGTAGGGATGTTTGACAGTAGGGATGTTTGACAGTAGGGTTGTCTGTCGGTAGTGATGATAATTATGGTAGGGATGGAAATGATGGTAGGGATGGTAATGATGGTAGGGTGGTATGATTGAAGGGATGTTAGACAGTAGGGATGGTAATGATGGTAGGGATGGTAGAGATGGTAGGGTGGTAGGGATGGTATGGATGGTATTGATGGTAGAGATGGTAGGGTGGTAGGGATGGTGGTGATGGTAGGGATGGTAATGATGGTTGGGATGGTAGGGATGGTAATGATGGTAGGGATAGTGGTGATGGTAGGGATGGTAGGGATGATAATTATGGTAGGGATGGAAATTATGGTAAGGATGATAGGGTGGTAGGGCTGGTAGTGATGGTAGGGATGGTAGTGATGGTAGGGTTGTCTGACGGTAGGGCTGGTAGGGATGTATCCTGGTAAGGCTGGTAGTGATGGTAGGGCTGGTAGGGATGTATCCTGGTAAGGCTGGTAGTGATGGTAGGGCTGGCAGTGATGGTAGGGCTGGTAGGGATGTATCCTGGTAAGGCTGGTAGGGCTGGTAGGGATGGTAGGGATGTATCCTGGTAAGGCTGGTAGTGATGGTAGGGCTGGTAGGGATGTATCCTGGTAAGGCTGGTAGTGATGGTAGGACTGGCAGTGATGGTAGGGCTGGTAGGGATGTATCCTGGTAAGGCTGGTAGGGATGGTAGGGCTGGTACTTATGGTAGGGCTGGTAGGGATGGTAGGGATGTTTGATGTTAGGGATGGGATGGATAGTAGAGATGGTAGGGAAGGTAATGATGGTAGGAATGTTAATGTTGGTAGTGATGTTATGGATGGTAGGGATGTTTGATGTTAGGGACGGTAGGGATGGTAGGGCTGGCAGTGATGGTAGGGCTGGTAGGGATGTATCCTGGTAAGGCTGGTAGGGCTGGTAGGGATGGTAGGGATGTATCCTGGTAAGGCTGGTAGTGATGGTAGGGCTGGTAGGGATGTATCCTGGTAAGGCTGGTAGTGATGGTAGGACTGGCAGTGATGGTAGGGCTGGTAGGGATGTATCCTGGTAAGGCTGGTAGGGATGGTAGGGCTGGTACTTATGGTAGGGCTGGTAGGGATGGTAGGGATGTTTGATGTTAGGGATGGGATGGATAGTAGAGATGGTAGGGAAGGTAATGATGGTAGGAATGTTAATGTTGGTAGTGATGTTATGGATGGTAGGGATGTTTGATGTTAGGGCTGGTAGGGATGGTAGGGATGGTAGGGATGTTTGATGTTAGGGCTGGTAGGGATGGTAGGGATGGTAGGGATGTTTGATGTTTGATGTTAGGGACGGTAGGGATGGTAGGGATGGTAGGGATGTTTGATGTTTGATGTTAGGGATGGGATGGATAGTAGAGATGGTAGGGAAGGTAATGATGGTAGGAATGTTAATGTTGGTAGTGATGTTATGGATGGTAGGGATGTTTGATGTTAGGGACGGTAGGGATGGTAGGGATGGTAGGGATGTTTGATGTTAGGATTGGTATGGATGGTAGTGATGGTGGAGATGGTAGGGATGTATGATGGTAGGGATAGTAGTGATGGTAGGGCTTGTAGTGATGTTAGGGATGATAGTGATGGTAGGTCTTGTAGTGATGGTAGAGATGGTAGTGATGGTAGGGCTGGTTGGGATGGTAGGGATGGTAGTGATGGTAGTGATTGTAGGGATGGTAGGGCTGGTAGTGATGGTAGTGATTGTAGGGATGGTAGGGCTGGTAGTGATGGTAGTGATTGTAGGGATGGTAGGGCTGGTTGGGATGGTAGGTCTTGTAGTGATGGTAGAGATGGTAGTGATGGTAGGGCTGGTTGGGATGGTAGGGATGGTAGTGATGGTAGTGATTGTAGGGCTGGTTGGGATGGTAGGGCTGGTAGTGATGGTAGGGCTGGTTGGGATGGTAGGGATGGTAGTGATGGTTGGCCTTGTAGTGATGGTTGGGCTTGTATTGATCGTAGGGCTTGCAGTTATGGTGGGGATGGTATGGATGGTAGGGGTGGTAGGGATGTTTGATTGTGGGGATGTTTGATTGTGGGGATGTTTGACGTTCGGGTTGTCTGATGGTAGGGGTGGTAGGAATGGTAGTGATGTATGCTAGTAGGGCTGGTAAGGATTTATGCTGGTAGGGTTGGTAGGACTGGTAGGACTGGTAGGACTGGTAGCGATGGTAGCGATGTATATTGGTAGGGATGGTAGGGCTGGTAGGGATGGAAGAGATGGTACTGATGGTAGGACTGGTAGCGATGGTAGGGTTGTATGCTGGTAGGGCTGGTAGGCATGTATGTTGGTAGTGATGGTAGGGATGGTAGTGATGGTAGGTCTTGTAGTGATGGTAGGGTTGGTAGGGTTGGTAAGGCTTGTAGTGATGGTAGAGCTTGTAGTGATGGTAGGGATGATAGTGATGGTAGGGATGATAGTGATGGTAGGGATGGTAGTGATGGTAGGACTTGTAGGGATGGTAGAGCTTGTAGTGATTGTAGGGATGATAGTGATGGTAGTGATGGTAGGGCTTGTAGGGATGGTAGTGATGGTAGGACTTGTAGGGATGGTAGAGCTTGTAGTGATTGTAGGGATGGTAGTGATGGTAGTGATGGTAGGGCTTGTAGGGATGGTAGTGATGGTAGGGCTTGTAGTGATGGTTGGGATGGTAGTGATGGTAGGGCTGGTAGTAATGGTTGTGATGGTAGTGATGTTTGATTGTAGGGATGTTTGATGGTAGGGGTGTATGATGGGAGGGATGGTAGGGAGGTATGATTGTAGGGATGGTAGGGGTGGTGGAGATGGTAGGGAAGTATGATTGTAGGGATGGTAGGGTTGTATGTTGGGAGGGATGGATGGTAGGGAGGTATGATTGTAGGGGTGGTAGAGATGTATGTTGGGAGGGATGGTAGGGAGGTATGATTGTAGGGATGGTAGAGATGGTAGGGAAGTATGATTGTAGGGATGGTAGGGTTGTATGTTGGGAGGGATGGATGGTAGGGAGGTATGATTGTAGGGGTGGTAGAGATGTATGTTGGGAGGGATGGTAGGGAGGTATGATTGTAGGGATGGTAGGGAGGTATGCTAGTTGGGCCGATATGACTGGTAGGGATTGTAAGAATGTATCCAGGTAGGGCTGGTAGCGATGTATCGTGCTTGGGCTGGTTGAGATATATCCTGCAAGGGTTGGTAGGGATGTACTGTAAGAGCACAGTTCTATCTACGTTTTTATAGTTTATACAGGACTAAGCCTATAAAATCAACATTGGCTAATCAGATTCCCAGGCTGACGTAGACCTGTATGAGTTATGTTGAAGCGGTACCAATTCTATGATGTTATCAAACAGTCCTCTCTCTCTCTCATTCGATCCAGACAGACGGTAGGACAGGGTGCACCAGACAGACTCCTCTCTCTGGCATCACCAAAGGTGCGTCCAAAATGGCACCCATATTCCCTTACTTCCCTATGATTGCATAATACTACAAGGCTCTGGTCAAAAGTAGTGCACTAAATAAGGAATAGGGTAGCTGTTGGGACGCATAACCAAATCTTTCTTTCTTTGATTGTCTGAGCTGATTTTCCATCAATCGTGTCTCTCCTCGTCTTCCCTCCCTCTCTCTGTCTCAGACATTAAACTGTGTGAAGAGGATTTAACAAAACATCTTTCTCCCATCTCTTTAGCCTCGCTCCTGTCTCTATCACCTTGGTTCAGCTGTGAAGCCATGCTGTGAAGCCACGCTGTGAAACCACGCTGTTGAAGCTATGCTTTGAAGCCATACTGTTGAAGCCACGCTGTGAAACCACACTGTGAAGCCATGCTGTGAAGCCATGCTGTGAAGCCATGCTTCTTTATACTGTGGCCTTTACTGTCTTTTGAATACCTCTGTATCAGTATTGTGGTGAAAGCTTCCTTCACATGTTTCTGAAACCTCATACGACAGGTTATTCCTAGTGTGTCAGTCCATATAAAACACATGTTTTCCATGTCTCTATAGAACCCTCCTGTCATTATTACCCTTGTAACACTGTTTCATGTTGCGTTATGCACATGAAGGGAGGTGCTTGGAAGGTTCTGATGTCGTTCCATATCAAAACTGCACATATTGAAGTTGGAGTCCTCTTGTTATATTCCTGGCCGGTCAATCACAGTATAACTGTCAACCTGTTGAGGAAATGTCACCCCGTGAGTCAGACAGATAGTATCACAGTAAAACTGTCAACCTGTTGAGGAAATGTCATCCCGTGAGTCAGACAGATAGTATCACAGTATAACTGTCAACCTGTTGAGGAAATGTCACCCCGTGAGTCAGACAGATAGTATCACAGTATAACTGTCAACCTGTTGAGGAAATGTCACCCCGTGAGTCAGACAGATAGTATCACAGTATAACTGTCAACCTGTTGAGGAAATGTCAGTTCATGAGTCAGACAGATAGTATCACAGAATAACTTTCAACCTGTGGAGGAAATGTCAGTTCATGAGTCAGACAGATAGTTTATTAACTGTAATGTCACATCATGAGTCTGACAGATAGTATATTAACTGTAATGTCACATCATGAGTCTGACAGATAGGTTATTAACTGTAATGTGACATCATGAGTCAGACAGATAGGTTATTAACTGTAATGTCACATCATGAGTCTGACAGATAGGTTATTAACTGTAATGTCACATCATGAGTCTGACAGATAGGTTATTAACTGTAATGTCACATCATGAGTCTGACAGATAGTTTATTAACTGTAATGTCACATCATGAGTCTGACAGATAGTTTATTAACTGTAATGTCACATCATGAGTCTGACAGATAGTTTATTAACTGTAATGTCACATTATGAGTCTGACAGATAGTATATTAACTGTAACGTCACATCATGAGTCAGACAGATAGTATATTAACTGTAATGTCAGTGTGATAAAGCATAAGTCTTGGTGGGGATGATAATTGTTCATTTATTCATATGGTTTGCATTCATCTTTTTGTTCATAATTGAAAGCAATATTGATTACATTTCGCTCACCTTCACCTTTGATGAAACGTTGGACAAGATTTAGAAAAAATGTCACTCTGACTTTCTTTGCGTTTATATGCGTGTGTTTGTGTGTGTGTGTGTGTGTGTGTAAGAGAGAGTTTGTGTGTGTGTGTGTGTATGAGAGAGAGTTTGTGTCTGTGTGTTTGTGTGTGTGTGTGTGTGTGTGTGTGTGAGTGTGTGTGTGTATGAGAGAGAGTTTGTGTGTGTGTGTGTGTGTGTGTGTATGAGAGAGAGTTTGTGTCTGTGTGTGTGTGTGTGTGTGTGTGTGTGTGTGTGTGTGTGTGTGTGTGTGTGTGTGTGTGTGTGTGTGTATGAGAGAGAGTTTGTGTGTGTGTGTGTGTGTGTGTGTGTGTGTGTGTGTGTGTGTGTGTGTGTGTGTGTGTGTGTGTGTGTGTGTGTGTGTGTGTGTGTGTGTGTATGAGAGAGAGTTTGTGTGTGAGTGTGTGTGTATGAGAGAGAGTTTGTGTCTGTGTGTTTGTGTGTGTGTATGAGAGAGGGTTTGTGTGTGTGTGTTTGTGTGTGTGTGTGTGTGTGTGTGTGTGTGTGTATGAGAGAGAGTTTGTGTGTGTGTATGAGAGAGAGTTTGTGTGTTTGTGTGTGTGTGTGTGTGTGTATTTGTGTGTGTGTATGAGAGAAAGTTTGTGTGTTTGTGTGTGTGTGTGTATGAGAGAGAGTTTGTGTTTGTGTGTGTGTGTGAATGGTCTGATATAGTTAACCATATTTAATTTAATTTGTATTATCTGCACTGAAGTTGCACCACTGTTGTCTGTGGGGGAGTGGCAATCTTTACCTAGGATCACCTTCAGTGCTCGGCTGTCTCCACCATGTCTGTCCAAACAATTTTGATTTGCTGGTTTTAAGCATTACATTTTCAAATAGCTCTTTGTTGACTGTCGCTGGGTGTTATCGTCCACCATCAGCACCGGCCTATGCCCTCACTAACCTAAGCTCTTTCCTGGCCCCTTACACTAAGTCTGAATTTGTCCTGCTAGCTGATCTAAACTGGGACATGCTTAAACCACCTGACCAAGTCCTAAAGCAATGGGACTCTCTAAATCTTTCTCAGATTATAACCAATCCCACAAGGCATGACTCCAAACAACCAGAAAAGGCTACACTCCTCGATGTTATCTTCACAAATAATCCTGAGAGGTATCAGTCTGGTGTTTTCTGTAATGACCTTAGTGATCACTGTTTTACAGCCTGTGTTCGTAATGGCTGCTCAGTGAAAAGACCTGTCCTGATTTGTCGTAGACGCTTGGTAAAAAACTTTAATGAGCAAGCCTTCCTTCATGACCTGGCCTCTGTAAATTGGTATAGAATCAGCTTGATCCCCCCCCTCTGTCAAAAATGTTTGGACCTTCTTTTTTGATATTTTCAGAGGTAATGTTAACAAACACGCCCCATAAAGAAAATGAGAATTAAAGACAGGTTCTGCTCCTGGTTCGACCGTGATTTTGCAGAGTTACTCCACCTCAAGATTTTGATGAAAGGCTCGGCACACGCATACTCAGGCTGACTGGCTCTCGTTCAGGAAAATGAGAAATAAGTGCACTCAGGCTATCCGGAAGGCCAAGGTTAGTTACTTTAAGGAGCAGTTCTCTCTCTGTGAGTTTAACCCCAAGAAGTTCTGGAAAACGGTTAAAGACATGGAGAATAAACCCTCCTCCTCACAGCTGCTCATGTCCCTTAATGTTGATGATGTGGTTATTACTGACAAGAAGCACATGGCTGAGCTCTTTAATCACCACTTCATTATGTCAGGATTCCTATTTGACTCAGCCATGCCTCCTTGCCCGTCCAACATTTCCTCATCTCCCACCCCTTCTAATGCGACTAGTCCCGATGCTTCCCCCTCTTTGTCCCCTCTTCCGCTACAGAGTTTCTCCCTGCAGGCCACTGAGTCTGAGGTGCTAGAGGAGCTCCTTAAACTTGACCCCAAAAAGTCAGATGGTTTAGACCCTTTCTTCCTAAAGGTTTCAGCCCCTATCATCGCCAAGCCCATCTCTGACCTTTTTAACCTGTTTCTCCTCTCTGGGGAGGTTCCCATTGCTATGAAGGCAGCCACAGTTTGTCCTTTATTTAAAGGGGAGATCAAGCTGATCCTAACTGTTCTAGGCCTATTTCTATTTTGCCCTGTTTATCAATAATGTTGAAAAACTTGTCAACTGACTGGCTTTCTTGATGTCTGTAGTATTCTCTCCGCTCCTCTTTCACCCCAGCTGCCAAACTAACCCTGATTCAGATGACCATCCTACCCATGCTAGATTACGGAGACATAATTTCTAGATTGGCAGGAAAGGGTGCTCTTTTTTTGCAGCTAGATGTTCTTTACCATTCTGCCTTCAGATTTGCCACCAGAGCTCCTTATAGGACACATCACTGCATCACTCTATACTCCTCTGTAAACTAGTCATCTCTGTAGATGACCCACTGGTTGATGCTCATTTATAAAACCCTCTTAGGCCTCACTCCCCCCTGTCTGAGATATCTACTGCAGCCCTCATCCTCCACATATAACACCCGTTCTGCCAGTCACATTCTGTTAAAGATTCCCAAAGCACACACATTCCTGGGTCGCTCGTCTTTTCAGTTCGCTGCAGCTAGAGACTGGAATGAGCTGCAAAAAAACCTCAAACTGGACAGTTTTATCTCAATTTCTTCATTCAAAGACTCAATCGTGGACACTCTTACTGACAGTTGTGATTGCTTTGCGTGATGTATTGTTGTCTCTACCATATCTTGTCATGTTGTATTGCTACCATGCTGTGTTGTCTTGTGTTGATGCCATGCTATGTTGTTGTCTTAGGTCTCTCTTTATGTAGTGTTGTGTTGTCTCTTGTCATGATGTGTGTATTGTCCAATATTTTTATTTAATTTATTTACATCTTTTTTAATCCCAGCCCCCAACCCCGCAGGAGGCCTTTTGTCTTTTGGTAGGCCGTCATTGTAGGTAAATCAAGGTTAAATCAAATAAAGAGTTCAAACAGGTCATAATAGCAAGCATGGCTCTCTGTAGGTTAAATGGACCAGTACAGCCCAGGTTGGCTCTCTGTAGGTTAAACAGACCAGTACAGCCCAGCAGAGTAAGACAAGGGAACCTATCTCAACATGACGGAGAGTAAGACAGGGGAACCAATCTCATCATGATGGAGAGTAAGACAGGGGAACCTATTTCAACATGACGGAGAGTAAGACAGGGGAACCAATCTCATCATGACGGAGAGTAAGACAGGGGAACCAATCTCAACATGATGGAGAGTAAGACAGGGGAACCTATTTCAACATGACGGAGAGTAAGACAGGGGAACCTATTTCAACATGACGGAGAGTAAGACAGGGGAACCTATTTCAACATGACGGAGAGTAAGACAGGGGAACCAATCTCAACATGACAGAGAGTAAGACAGGGGAACCAATCTCATCATGACGGAGAGTAAGACAGGGGAACCTATTTCAACATGACGGAGAGTAAGACAGGGGAACCTATTTCAACATGACGGAGAGTAAGACAGGGGAACCTATTTCAACATGACGGAGAGTAAGACAGGGGAGCCTATCTCAACATGACGGAGAGTAAGACAGGGGAACCTATTTCAACATGATGGAGAGTAAGACAGGGGAACCTATTTCAACATGACGGAGAGTAAGACAGGGGAACCTATTTCAACATGATGGAGAGTAAGACAGGAGAACCTATTTCAACATGACGGAGAGTAAGACAGGGGAACCTATTTCAACATGACGGAGAGTAAGACAGGGGAACCTATTTCAAAACGAAAACGTGACACTATGACAGACACATACGATTTAATACCACCGGGAATGGTAAAGGTCGAAACCCATCTGTTAAAATCAATAAATGACAAACTGGACATACTTGAACTAGTCAGTAAGGATGTAAAAGAGTTGAAGGCGAACCTCGAGATGAGTGACGAAAAAGCTGCAACATTGGAGAAAGACACAAACAAGCTAATATGGACAGTCAATAAGATTGAAACCAAAGTGAATGAACTTAAAAAGGAGAACATCGTTCTGAGAGAAGCCTTACTTGACATACTGACTAGATCCATGAGAGAGAATCTGGTACTTACAGGTATCCAAGAGAAAGAAGGAGAAGTTCCTGAATATGTAGTTAGAGAGTTCCTCCTTACAGCGCTTCAGATCCCACGTGAAGCTATCGACAAAATCCAACTCGAACGTGTACACCGCTTCCGACAGAGAGGGCAGAGGTATGAACGCCCAATCGGTGCCAAATTTGCTTTCTTTAAAGATAAAATAATGGTTAAAAGCCTGGGTGAAAGACTTGCTTGCACGAAAATAGGCATGAATGACCAGTTCCCGAAGGAAAGTACAGAACCGTGTAAAGTTCTATATCCAATATTAAAGGAAAATAGATTGAAAGGGGAAAGAGTAGCTCTAGTAGTCGATAAACTATATATTGATAACCAATTGTTCAGAGACACAAAGACCACTCCATGTCTATTCCAAAAATTACAAAGTTCTTATAGAGGAGACAAATAATGAAACAAACAATACTAGCCATGGTATGAATTGCAATGATACCAAAACATATATAGCTTTTCTATCTATCTTCAAATATAACTGATTGGAACACAAAAGCACTAATTCAACATGGCAGAGATAAAAACACAGCAGACAGAAGGCTCAGTATGTGGGTATGTGTGGATGTATTGAGATGGATGGTGTGTGTTTTATGGGGTTTGGGAAAATGTGGCGTTAAGTGAGTGAGAAAGGAAACGGATGCATATCCCAGAACCAATGTATGTCTGTGAGCAGGGGTTGTGAGAGAACTTTCAATGTTGTGCAGATGAGGGATATACATTTTCTAATGAATTATACATCTTATAGATTTATTTATTTATCATGGTGGAACTGCATTTTAAAATTAATTATACATCAAATGTATTTATTTATGGTCCTATCTTGATGGAACGGTCCACAACCCTAAACCTTAGACACCCACCTGAACGACCCAGATACTAAAGAGAAGTCCCTATCTGTTTTATGGGCCTGCTGTAAGCTGCCTGTATGCAGCCATACTGTGGTCAGAGACCTTCTAGAGCAGCACCGCTGTAACGGCTGTCTCTCTCCTCATCCTCGGACGAGGTGAGGAGAGAAGGATCTTCAGACCAAAAAGCAGCTTGAGGGAAATAAGCCATCTTTTTATTTATTACGCTGATGGCAACACGAAAAAACAAAACACTTTCAAAAATACAAAACAAGAAAACGACGTATACGAAACCTGAACATAAACTTACATAACTAACACGTAACACTTACGGACAGGAAACATACTACATCGAAACGAAACGAAACGAAACGAACAACCGAAACAATCCCGTATGGTGTAAGACATAACACAGACACAGGAGACAATCACCCACAAACAAACAGTGAGAACACCCTACCTAAATATGACTCTTAATTAGAGGAGAACGCAAAACACCTGCCTCTAATTAAGAGCCATACCAGGCAACCAAAACCAACATAGAAACAGATAACATAGACTGCCCACCCAAAACACATGCCCTGACCTAAACACATACAAAAACAACATAAAACAGGTCAGGACCGTTACAGAACCCCCCCCTCAAGGTGCGAACTCCGGGCGCACCAGCACAAAGTCCAGGGGAGGGTCTGGGTGGGCAGTTGACCACGGTGGTGGCTCCGGCTCTGGACGCTGTCCCCACACCACCATAGTCACTCCCCGTTTCTGTCTTCCCCTCCCAATGACCACCCTAAAACTCACATCCCCTAAATAAACGGCCAGCACCGGGACAAGGGGCAGCACCGGGACAAGGGGCAGCACCGGGACAAGGGGCAGCACCGGGACAAGGGGCAGCACCGGGACAAGGGGCAGCACCGGGACAAGGGGCAGCACCGGGACAAGGGGCAGCACCGGGACAAGGGGCAGGTCCCGGCTGATATACTCTGGCAGATCCCGGCTGTGGGACTCTGGCAGGTCTATGCAGGCTGACGGCTCTCGACGCTCATGGCAGGCTGACGGCTCTCGACGCTCATGGCAGGCTGACGGCTCTCGACGCTCATGGCAGGCTGACGGCTCTCGACGCTCATGGCAGGCTGACGGCTCTCGACGCTCATGGCAGGCTGGCGGCTCTCGAGGCTCATGGCAGGCTGGCGGCTCTCGACGCTCATGGCTCGCTGGCGGCTCTGGCTGCTCATGGCTCGCTGACGGCTCTGGCAGATCCTGTCTGGTTGGCGGCTCTGGCAGATCCTGTCTGGTTGGCGGCTCTGGCAGATCCTGTCTGGTTGGCGGCTCTGGCAGATCCTGTCTGGTTGGCGGCTCTGGCAGATCCTGTCTGGCGGGCGGCTCTAGCGGCTCCTGTCTGGCGGGCGGCTCTAGCGGCTCCTGTCTGGCGGACGGCTCTGTAGGCTCATGGCAGACGGGCGGCTTTGCAGGCTCATGGCAGACGGGCGGCTTTGCAGGCTCATGGCAGACGGATGGCTCAGATGGCGCTGGGGAGACGGATGGCTCAGATGGCGCTGGGGAGACGGATGGCTCAGATGGCGCTGGGGAGACGGATGGCTCAGATGGCGCTGGGGAGACGGATGGCTCTGGCCGGATACGGCGCACTGTAGACCTGGTGCGTGGTGCCGGAACTGGAGGCACCGGGCTAAGGATAAGCACCTTCCTACTAGTGCGGGGAGCAGGGACAGGGCACACTGTATTCTCAAAGCCCACTCTATACCTGATGCGAGGTACCAGCACTGGTGACACCGGGCTGAGGACAAGCACATCAGGATTAGTAGGGAGAGAATATACAATGTGTTCAGGGCTCTGGAGACGCACAGGAGGCTTTGTGCGTGGTGCCGGAACTGGAGGCACCGGGCTAGATACACGCACTACAGAGAGAGTGCTTGGAGGAGGAACTGGGCTCAGGAGACGCACTGATAGCCTAGTGCGTAGTGTAGGCACTGTAGGTACTAGGCTGGGGCGGGGAGGTGGCGCCGGAAATACCGGACCGTGGAGGCGTACTGGCACTCTTGAGCATTGAGCCTGCCCAACCTTACCTGGTTGAATACTCCCGGTTGCCCGACCAGTGCGGGGAGGTGGAATAACCCGCACAGGGCTATGTAGGCGAACCGGGGAAACCATGCGTAAGGCAGGTGCCATGTATGCCGGCCCGAGGAGACGCACTGGAGACCAGACGCGTTGAGCCGGCCTCATGACACCTGGCTCAATACCCAATCTAGCCCTACCAGTGCGGGGAGGTGGAATAACCCGCACTGGGCTATGCACTCGTACAGGAGACACCGTGCGCTCTACTGCGTAACACGGCGCCTGCCCGTACTCCCGCTCTCCACGGTAAGCCTGGGAAGTGGGCGCAGGTCTCCTACCTGCCCTTGGCCCACTACCTCCTAGCCCCCCCCAAGAAATTTTTGGGAATTACTTACGGGCTTTTTGGGCTTCCGTGCCAGACGCGTTCCCTCATAGCTCCGGTTCCTCTCTCCGGTAGCCTCTGCTCTCCTCAGTGCCTCCAGCTGTTCCCATGGCTTTTCGGGCTTCCAGCCACGTCTCCTTGCTGCCTCTTCATATCTCCGCCTCTCTGCCTTCGCTGCCTCCAGCTCAGCTTTAGGGCGGCGATATTCTCCTGGTTGAGTCCATGGTCCCTTTCCATCCAATATTTCCTCCCATGTCCATGAGTCCTGGTTTACCTGTCCCTTACTCCATTGAGTTTTCCCTTGCCGCTTGGTCTTAGCGTGGTGGGTGATTCTGTAACGGCTGTCTCTCTCCTCATCCTCGGACGAGGTGAGGAGAGAAGGATCTTCAGACCAAAATGCAGCTTGAGGGAAATAAGCCATCTTTTTATTTATTACGCTGATGGCAACACGAAAAAACAAAACACTTTCAAAAATACAAAACAAGAAAACGACGTATACGAAACCTGAACATAAACTTACATAACTAACACGTAACACTTACGGACAGGAAACATACTACATCGAAACGAAACGAAACGAAACGAACAACCGAAACAATCCCGTATGGTGTAAGACATAACACAGACACAGGAGACAATCACCCACAAACAAACAGTGAGAACACCCTACCTAAATATGACTCTTAATTAGAGGAGAACGCAAAACACCTGCCTCTAATTAAGAGCCATACCAGGCAACCAAAACCAACATAGAAACAGATAACATAGACTGCCCACCCAAAACACATGCCCTGACCTAAACACATACAAAAACAACATAAAACAGGTCAGGACCGTTACAACCGCCCCCTCAAGATTCTGATCCTGCCTGGCAGGGTTGGTCCTGCAGAGCCAGAGCCCCCTGAAGGGAGAGCATCATATACAAAGGAATTCTCAAAGCTGCTAATGAGAACCTTGATGACCTTGTACCTAGCCGGTGGGGATTCCCAGGCAGTGGCATTGTTGGCTACACTAGTTGCAGTAACCCATGGGGGGGAGGGGGGGGTCACACTCGGACATTCAGAGAGGGGGCATATTATTGTGGCCCTGGTGGCACAAAATCAAAGGTCTGACTGCACGGAGATGCTTGGGAATATGGTCACTACGGGGGACCATGTTGTGGGGGTTTCAGGGGAAAGTGGTATATCTCTGAGAATCTGAGTCTATGGTTGTTGTGGTGGAAAGGGGTTGCGTGTATGTGTGTGTGTGTGTGTGTGTGTGTGTGTGTGTGTGTGTGTGTGTGTGTGTGTGTGTGTGTGTGTGTGTGTGTGTGTTTGTGTGTGTGTGTCCCACAACTGTTGCGAGGGAGTAAAATATGTTAGAGACTATATAGGATGAATCACAATAATTGTTTGCTAAAATAATAATTGCTTGCCATACTGTAATGTTGGTAATGGTGAGACTGATAAGAGATAAAATTCCTTTGCATAAACTGCCTACATTACTACAAATATTAATAGCTAATTATAGAAAATAAGATAAACAGGAATATTTAAATATATATATATATTTTAATAGCTATATATAATACAAATAGAAGTGAGGGTGATGGAAATGCATTTGGCGGGTGTTCTACTTCTGTTCTGTGGGTGGCTCTGTGTGCTCTTATCGAAGGATGGGTCCTGGTCTCTCCGGGGCCCTGGGATCCGGGGGGTCGGGGGTGGTCTGCTTCTGTTCTGTGGGTGGCTCTGTGTGCTCTTATCGAAGGATGGGTCCTGGTCTCTCCGGGGCCCTGGGATCCGGGGGGTCGGGGGTGGTCTGCTTCTGTTCTGTGGGTGGCTCTGTGTGCTCTTATCGAAGGATGGGTCCTGGTCTCTCCGGGGCCCTGGGATCCGGGGGGTCGGGGGGGGTCTGCTTCTGTTCTGTGGGTGGCTCTGTGTGCTCTTATCGAAGGATGGGTCCTGGTCTCTCCGGGGCCCTGGGATCCGGGGGGTCGGGGGTGGTCTGCTTCTGTTCTGTGGGTGGCTCTGTGTGCTCTTATCGAAGGATGGGTCCTGGCCTCTCCGGGGCCCTGGGATCCGGGGGGTCGGGGGTGGTCTGCTTCTGTTCTGTGGGTGGCTCTGTGTGCTCTTATCGAAGGATGGGTCCTGGCCTCTCCGGGGCCCTGGGATCCGGGGGGTCGGGGGTGGTCTGCTTCTGTTCTGTGGGTGGCTCTGTGTGCTCTTATCGAAGGATGGGTCCTGGCCTCTCCGGGGCCCTGGGATCCGGGGGGTCGGAGGTGGTCTACTTCTGTTCTGTGGGTGGCTCTGTGTGCTCTTATCGAAGGATGGGTCCTGGCCTCTCCGGGGCCCTGGGATCCGGGGGGTCGGGGGTGGTCTGCTTCTGTTCTGTGGGTGGCTCTGTGTGCTCTTATCGAAGGATGGGTCCTGGTCTCTCCGGGGCCCTGGGATCCGGGGGGTCGGGGGTGGTCTGCTTCTGTTCTGTGGGTGGCTCTGTGTGCTCTTATCGAAGGATGGGTCCTGGTCTCTCCGGGGCCCTGGGATCCGGGGGGTCGGGGGTAGTCTACTTCTGTTCTGTGGGTGGCTCTGTGTGCTCTTATCGAAGGATGGGTCCTGGTCTCTCCGGGGCCCTGGGATCCGGGGGGTCGGGGGTGGTCTGCTTCTGTTCTGTGGGTGGCTCTGTGTGCTCTTATCGAAGGATGGGTCCTGGTCTCTCCGGGGCCCTGGGATCCGGGGGGTCGGGGGTGGTCTGCTTCTGTTCTGTGGGTGGCTCTGTGTGCTCTTATCGAAGGATGGGTCCCGGTCTCTCCGGGGCCCTGGGATCCGGGGGGTCGGGGGTGGTCTGCTTCTGTTCTGTGGGTGGCTCTGTGTGCTCTTATCGAAGGATGGGTCCTGGTCTCTCCGGGGCCCTGGGATCCGGGGGGTCGGGGGTGGTCTGCCGGGCATCGGGATGACAACCCAATTCAGGATGAGGAGTTTTAGCGGGTGGAATAGTGGGGACCAATTGGAGGTTTACTTAGTAGCAATGCAAATATCATAGTACAGCTATATAGACACTCAATCATCATGTTACTTTTTAATGGTACGTTTACAAACATATATTATGATAAATAGAATTGAAAGTTGTGTCTCATTATGGTAATTGGTGAAATAAGTATAGCCAGTTATAATTGTAATGGCCTAGCAGATAATAAGAAAAGACGATCTGGCTAAAAGAGAAGGAATATAATATCTATTGTTTACAGCAAACTCATTCAACAATTTTAGATGAAGTTTTGTGGAAAAATAACTGGGGGGGGGGGGATATACTTCTGTCATGGCCAAAGAAATTCAAAAGGGGCGATGATATTAACTAAAAGTAACTGTGACGCAAATGTGCAAATTGTCCAAACAGATCCTGAAGGTAGATGGATTATTTTAAATATGTTATTGGACAATAAACAGATATGGCTTATTAACCTATACGGTCATAATAATGATGATCCAAGCTTCTTTGACAATATATATGAAAATGTATCATCTCTACAAGCAACACTAGACTCTATTATTATAGTGGAGATTTTAATACGGTCTTAAATACCTCTATGGACCGGAAAGGAAACCACACTACAAACTATCACCCTCAGGCACTTATGGAAATCATGAATGTCATGGAATTAGTGGATTTATGGAGGCTTAAATAACATGACCTAGTGAGATATACAGTTGAAGTCGGAAGTTTACATTTTAGTCATTTAGCAGACACTCTTATCCAGAGCGACTTACAGGAGAGTGCATACATTTTATTACATTTTACATACTGAGACAAGGATATCCCTACCGGCCAAACCCTCCCTAACCCAGACAACGCTATGCCAATTGTGCGTCGCCCCACGGACCTCCCGGTTGCGGCCGGCTGCGACAGAGCCTGGGCGCGAACCCAGAGACTCTGGTGGCGCAGCTAGCACTGCGATGCAGTGCCCTAGACCACTGCGCCACCCGGGAGATCATATACTTAGATTGGAGTCATTAAAAGTCGTTTTTCAACCCCTCCACAAATATCTTGTTAACAAACTATAGTTACGGCAAGTCGGGTTAGGACATCTACTTTGTACATGACATAAGTAATTTTTCCAACAATTGTTTACAGACAGATTCTTTCACTTATAATGATTTGAAATTGTAATAAAGCCCAAGGATGCATGATAAACAGAGTCCAGTCTCTAAGACAGAGGAGGCTGCATGATAAACAGAGTCCAGTCTCTAAGACAGAGGAGGCTGCATGATAAACAGAGTCCAGTCTCTAAGACAGAGGAGGCTGCATGATAAACAGAGTCCAGTCTCTAAGACAGAGGAGGCTGCATGATAAACAGAGTCCAGTCTCTAACACGGAAAGGCTGCATGATAAACAGAGTCCAGTCTCTAAGACAGAGGAGGCTGCATGATAAACAGAGTCCAGTCTCTAACACGGAAAAGGCTGCACGATAAACAGAGTCCAGTCTCTAAGACAGAGGAGGCTGCATGATAAACAGAGTCCAGTCTCTAATACAGAGGAGGCTGCATGATAAACAGAGTCCAGTCTCTAAGACAGAGGAGGCTGCATGATAAACAGAGTCCAGTCTCTAACACGGAAAAGGCTGCATGTATATACAACAAGTCACCATAATCAATTACAGAGAGAATAGTGGCCTGAACAAGCTTCTTTCTAGCCATAAGCAGGAAGCAAGCCTTATTACCAAAATAAAAACCCAATTTCAATTTAAGCTTCCTCGCAAGATTATCCACATGAACTTTAAAGGACAACTTGTCATCCAACCATATACCTAGGTATTTGTAGGATGACACTTTTTCAATGGATAAGCCACCAGAAGTGACAATGCTAACCTTCTCTGGCTGATTGCGAGCTCTGGTAAAGGTCATGATTTATTTATTTTTTTTACATTCAAGACCAGTTTGAGACCATAAAAGGAGGCCTGTAGTGACTGAAAAGCAGTCTGGAGCTCTTCAACAGCCTGAAACAGAGAAGGAGCACATACATTTTGAGGCTCCCGAGTGGCGCAGCGGTCTAAAGGCACTGCATCTCAGTGCAAGAGACATCACTACAGTCCCTGGTTTGAATCCAGGCTGTATCACATCTGGGCGTGATTGGGAGTCCCATAGGGCAGTGTACAATGGGCCACGCGTCATTTGGGTTTGGCTGGAGAGGCCGTCATTGTAAATAACATTGTGTTCTTAACTGACTTGCCTCATAAATAAAGGTTCAATCAATAAAAATATATGACTTTATCATCTGCATATACAGTGCATTCAGAACCATTGACTTTTTCCACATTTTGTTACGTTACAGCATTATTCTTAAACGGATTAAATAGTTTTTTCCCCCTCATCAATCTACACCCAATACCACATAATGACAAAGCAAAAACTGTTTGAAAAAAGAACTGAAATATGACATTTACATATGTATTGTATTCAGATACTTTACTCAGTACTTTGTTGAAGCACCTTTGAGATCAATTACAGCCTCGAGTCTTCTTGGGTATGACGCTATAAGCTTGGCACACCTGTATTTGGGGAGTTTCTCCTATTCTTCTCTGCAGTTCCTCTCAAGCTCTGTCAGGTTGGATGGGGAGCGTCGCTGCACAGCTATTTTTAGGTCTCTCCAGAGATGTTAAATCGGGTTCAAGTCCGGAATCTGGCTGGGCCACTCAAGGACATTCAGAGACTTGCACTGCAAGCCACTCCTGTGTTGTCTTGGCTGTGAGCTTAGGGTCGGTGTCCTGTTGGAAGGAGAACCTTCGCCCCAGTCTGAGGTCCTGAGTGCTCTGGGGCAGGTTTTCATCAAGGATCTCTCCTTTCATCTTTCCCTCGATCCTGACTAGTCTGCCAGTCCCTGCCGCTGAAAAACATCCCCACAGCATGATGCTGCCACCACCATGCTTCACTGTAGGGATGGTACCAGGTTTCCTCCAGACTTGACGCTTAGCAATCAGGACAAAGAGTTCAATCTTGGTTTCATCCGACCAGATAATCTTGTTTCTCATGGTCCTTTAGGTGCATTTTGGCAAACTCCAAGTGGGCTCTCATGTGCCTTTTACTGAGAAGTGGCATCCGTCTGGCCACTCTACCATTAAGGTCGGATGGGTGGAGTGCTGCAGAGATGGTTGTCCTTCTGGAAGGTTCTCCCATCTCCACAAAGGAACTCTGGAGCTCTGTCAAAGTGACCACCGGGTTCTTGGTCATCTCCTTGACCAAGTTCCTTCTCCCCCGATTGCTCAGTTTGGCCGGGCGGCCAGTTCTAGGAAGTGTCTTGGTGGTTCCGAACTTCTTCCATTTAAGAATGATGGAGGCCACTGTGTTCTTGGGGACCTTCAATGCTACAGAATTTTTTGGTAACATTCCCCAGATCTGTGTCTCAAAACAATACTGTCCCGGAGCTCTACGGACAATTTCTTTGACCTCATGGCTTGATTTTTGCTCTGACATGCACTGTCAACTGTGGGACCTTATATAGACAGGTGTGTGCCTTTCCAAATCATGTCCAATCAATTTAATTTACCATAGGTGGACTTCCATCAAGTTGAAGAAATATCTCAAGGAAGATTAATGGAAACAGGATGCACCTGAGCTTAATTTCTGATAGCAAAGTGTATGAATACTCATGTAAATAAGGTATTTCTGTTTTTGATTTTTTTTTAAATACATTGGCAGACCTGTTTTCGCATTGTCATTATGGATTATTGTGTGTAGATTGATGAGAAAAAAATACATATTCAACCCATTTTAGATTAAGACTGCAACATTACAAAATGTGCTAACAGTAAAGGGGTCTGAATACTTTCCGAATGCACTGTAGATGCAACTTGCTGGTGGCATCCCATTTCCCTAAAACTTGAGAACAACACAGGGGCTAAAATAGAACCCTGGGGCACACCCTTAATTAATCTCAAGAATGCTAGACTTGTGGTTGTCAGTATATACACATTGTGTTCTGTCAGAAAGATAGTTCCTAAACCAATATACTGCCCCTTCACTGAGACCAATGTTTCCGAGTCTCGCTAGCAACAATTCATGGTCAACTGAATCAAAGGTCTTTGATAAATCCACAAACAGAGCAGCACAGTGTTGCTTTTTATCAAGTGCATAATGATGTCGTTTGCCACTGCCATAGCTGCAGGTGTGGTGCCCAGATCTAAAGCCAGACTGAACCCTGCTCAGTATGTTCTTTTCAATTAACAAGTTTTTTAACTGTGAGTTCACTAGGGATTCACAGACTTTGGTCAGGATAGGGAGTTTAGAGATAGGACCATAGTTATTAGCATCTGAGGGATCTCCACCCTTTAGCAGTGGGAGGACGTAAACTGATTTATAAATGCTGGGTATGGAATTGGTCAAGAGACTCGAGTTGAAAATGTGTGCCACAGGTTTAGTAATAATACCAGCTGTTATCTTTAAGAGGTAGGGGTCCAGGTTGTTTGGACCTGCAGACTTTTTTACTGTCTATAGCCTTTAGTGCTTTAAAGACCTCAGCATAAGAAACAGGCTTAAAGTTAAAATCCTTCATGAGGGCCTATATCATAGTTGACTGTAACAGAGCTACCATTAGAGGCCTGGGCCCCACCATTAGCAACAACTGAACCAGCAGATATGAAGGACATTTGATCTTTTATTTCATCTCATGAAACATGGGACCAACACTTTACATGTTGTGTTTATATTTTTGTTCAGTATAGATCAGTGAATCATAATCTGACTTCACCATGTATATCCCTGAATGTTAATCTGACTTCACCATGTATATCCCTGAATGTTAATCTGACTTCACCATGTATATCCCTGAATGTTAATCTGACTTCACCATGTATATCCCTGAATGTTAATCTGACTTCACCATCTATATCCCTGAATGTTAATCTGACTTCACCATGTATATCCCTGAATGTTAATCTGAGTTCACCATTTTTTTATCTGAATGTTAATCTGACTTCACCATGTATATCCCTGAATGTTAATCTGAGTTCACCATTTTTTTATCTGAATGTTAATCTGACTTCACCATGTATATCCCTGAATGTTAATCTGACTTCACCGTGTATATCCCTGAATGTTAATCTGACTTCACCATGTATATCCCTGAATGTTATTCTGACTTCACCATCTATATCCCTGAATGTTAATCTGACTTCACCATCTATATCCCTGAATGTTAATCTGGCTTCACCATGTATATCCCTGAATGTTATTCTGACTTCACCATCTATATCCCTGAATGTTATTCTGACTTCACCATCTATATCCCTGAATGTTAATCTGGCTTCACCATGTATATCCCTGAATGTTAATCTGACTTCACCATGTATATCCCTGAATGTTAATCTGACTTCACCATGTATATCCCTGAATGTTAATCTGACTTCACCGTGTATATCCCTGAATGTTAATCTGGCTTCACCATGTATATCCCTGAATGTTATTCTGACTTCACCATCTATATCCCTGAATGTTAATCTGGCTTCACCATGTATGTCCCTGAATGTTAATCTGGCTTCACCATGTATATCCCTGAATGTTAATGTTGACTGAAAGGGCAATGGGAGAGGGGACGGGAAGGGAAAGAATCGGTGATAAACATTAGGAGCTCCTAGCCCTGAGGCACAGGTCAGGGCTTTGGCGTGTTCCTCTGTTTTGACTTCCAACATAAAGAACTCCGATCATAGTTTTAACTGTAGATATTCTGCCTTTTAATATGACCATTTATACCAGATTAACTACAGTACAGACTGGTTTTGTGTAATCTCAAAGACTGTCCACTTTTACTAGAAAATGTACTGTAAAGTACAACAGCTGAGATATGACATATCTAGCCCACTAGCCCGGTGTGCAGTGAAGAGAAGGGGCTGTGAAACCAGATGGATACAGAGAGAGCGGGGGGGGGGGGGGGGGGGGGGGGGGGGGAGGTGTTAGGGCATAAAAAGCAGGTTTTCCAGCCAGAGGCTATGTCTAATCTGTTAATGGTGTTTATAAATCAACATTTACAGTGCTGGTAGTTTTACAGATTTGTTTCTCTCTTCCTCTCTCTCTTGCTCTCTTTCTCTCTTCGGCTCTCTCTCTCTCTTGCTCTCTCTGTCAATTCAATTCAAGGGGCTTTATTGGCATGGGAAACGTGTTAACATTGCCAAAGCAAGTAAGGTAGATAATATACAAAAGTGAAATAAACAATAAAAATGAACAGTAAACATACAATAGTTTCAAAAGAATAAAGACATTACAAATGGCATATTATGTCTATATACAGTGTTGTAATAATGTGCAAATGGTTAAAGTACAAAAGGGAAAATAAATAAGCATCAATATGGGTTGTATTTACAATGGTGTTTGTTCTTCACTGGTTGCCCTTTTCTTGTGGCAACAGGTCACAAATCTTGCTGCTGTGATGCACACTGTGGTATTTCACCCAGTAGATATGGGAGTTTATCAAAATTGGGTTTGTTTTCGAATTCTTTGTGGATCTGTGTAATCCGATGGAAATATGTGTCTCTAATATGGTCATACATTGGGCAGGAGGTTAGGAAGTGCAGCTCAGTTTCCACCTCATTTTGTGGGCAGTGTGCACATAGCCTGTCTTCTCTTTTAGAGCCATGTCTGCCTACGGCGGCCTTTCTCAATAGCAAGGCTATGCTCACTGAGTCTGTACATAGTCAAAGCTTTCCTTAAATTTGGGTCAGTCACAGTGGTCAGGTATTCTGCCACTGTGTACTCTCTGTTTAGGGCCAAATAGCATTCCAGTTTGCTCTGTTTTTTTGTTAATTCTTTCCAATGTGTTAAGTAATTATCTTTTTGTTTTCTCATGATTTGGTTGGATCTAATTGTGCTGCTGTCCTGGGGCTCTGGGGGTCTGTTTGTTTGATATTTTTGCAGAATTCTGCATGCGGAGTCTCAATTTGGTTTTTGTCCCAATTTGTGAATTATTGGTTGGTGCAAAGACCCCAGACCTCACAACCATAAAGGACAATGGGTTCTATGACTGATTCAAGTATTTTTAGTCAGATCCTAATTTGTATGTTGAATTTTATGTTCCTTTTGATGGCATAGAATGCCCTTCTTGCCTTGTCTCTCAGAACGTTCACAGCTTTGTGGACGTTACCTGTGGCGCTGATGTTTAGGCCAAGGTATGTATAAGTTTTTGT
>NC_074693.1:12171610-12249110 GCF_029448725.1 Salvelinus fontinalis
GACCATTTATACCAGATTAACTACAGTACAGACTGGTTTTGTGTAATCTCAAAGACTGTCCACTTTTACTAGAAAATGTACTGTAAAGTACAACAGCTGAGATATGACAATATCTAGCCCACTAGCCCGGTGTGCAGTGAAGAGAAGGGGCTGTGAAACCAGATGGATACAGAGAGAGCGGGGGGGGGGGGGGGGGGAGGTGTTAGGGCATAAAAAGCAGGTTTTCCAGCCAGAGGCTATGTCTAATCTGTTAATGGTGTTTATAAATCAACATTTACAGTGCTGGTAGTTTTACAGATTTGTTTCTCTCTTCCTCTCTCTCTTGCTCTCTTTCTCTCTTCGGCTCTCTCTCTCTCTTGCTCTCTCTGTCAATTCAATTCAAGGGGCTTTATTGGCATGGGAAACGTGTTAACATTGCCAAAGCAAGTAAGGTAGATAATATACAAAAGTGAAATAAACAATAAAAATGAACAGTAAACATACAATAGTTTCAAAAGAATAAAGACATTACAAATGGCATATTATGTCTATATACAGTGTTGTAATAATGTGCAAATGGTTAAAGTACAAAAGGGAAAATAAATAAGCATCAATATGGGTTGTATTTACAATGGTGTTTGTTCTTCACTGGTTGCCCTTTTCTTGTGGCAACAGGTCACAAATCTTGCTGCTGTGATGCACACTGTGGTATTTCACCCAGTAGATATGGGAGTTTATCAAAATTGGGTTTGTTTTCGAATTCTTTGTGGATCTGTGTAATCCGATGGAAATATGTGTCTCTAATATGGTCATACATTGGGCAGGAGGTTAGGAAGTGCAGCTCAGTTTCCACCTCATTTTGTGGGCAGTGTGCACATAGCCTGTCTTCTCTTTTAGAGCCATGTCTGCCTACGGCGGCCTTTCTCAATAGCAAGGCTATGCTCACTGAGTCTGTACATAGTCAAAGCTTTCCTTAAATTTGGGTCAGTCACAGTGGTCAGGTATTCTGCCACTGTGTACTCTCTGTTTAGGGCCAAATAGCATTCCAGTTTGCTCTGTTTTTTTGTTAATTCTTTCCAATGTGTTAAGTAATTATCTTTTTGTTTTCTCATGATTTGGTTGGATCTAATTGTGCTGCTGTCCTGGGGCTCTGGGGGTCTGTTTGTTTGATATTTTTGCAGAATTCTGCATGCGGAGTCTCCATTTGGTTTTTGTCCCCAATTTGTGAATTATTGGTTGGTGCAAAGACCCCAGGACCTCCACAACCATAAAGGACAATGGGGTTCTATGACCTGATTCAAGTATTTTTAGTCAGATCCTAATTTGTATGTTGAATTTTATGTTCCTTTTGATGGCATAGAATGCCCTTCTTGCCTTGTCTCTCAGAACGTTCACAGCTTTGTGGACGTTACCTGTGGCGCTGATGTTTAGGCCAAGGTATGTATAGTTTTTTGTGTGCTCTAGGGCAATACTGTCTAGATGGAATTTGTATTTGTGGTCCTGGCGACTGGACCTTTCTTGGAACACCATTATTTTGGTCTTACTGAGATTTACTGTCAGGGCCCAGGTCTGGCAGAATCAGTGCAGAATATCTAGGTGCTGCTGTAGGCCCTCCTTGGTTGGTGACAGAAGCACCAGATCATCAGCAAACAGTAGATATTTGACTTCAGATTCTAGTAGGGCGAGGCCGGGTGCTGTAGACCCCCCTCTTTCTCTCCCACCTCTCTCTCCCTCGCTCTTTCTCTCACCCCTCTCTCTCTCTCTCTGTCTCTTTCTCTCACCCCCTCTCTTTCTCCCCCCTCTCTCTCTCTCTTTCCCCTCTCTCTCTCTCTCACACTCTCCCCCTCTCGCTCTCTCTCACACTCTCCCCCTCTCGCTCTCTCTCCCCTCTCTCACCCTCTCTCTCACCCTCTCTTTCTCTCTCTCCCAACCTCTCACTCTCTCCCCCCCCTCTCTCTCCCCCTCTCTCTCACTCTCTCTCCCCCCTCTTTTCGCTCTCTCTCCCTCTCCCTCTCACCCCCTCTGTCTCTCACCCCCCTTTCTCTCCCTCTCTCTCTTCTCTTCCCTTCACCCTTCTCCCTCTCTCGTCTCTCTACTCCTTCCCTCTTTATCTCCCTCTCCTCTCCTACTTTCCTTTTCACCTTATCTCCCTCTCTCTCTCTCTCTTTTCACCTTATCTCCCTCTCTCTCTCTCTCTTTTCACCTTATCTCCCTCTCTCTCTCTCTCTTTTCACCTTATCTCCCTCTCTCTCTCTCTTTTCACCTTCTCTCTCCTCTCTCTTCCTTCACCTTCTCTCTCTCTCTCTTTTCACCTTCTCTCTCTCTCTCTTTTCACCTTCTCTCTCTCTCTCTTTTCACCTTCTCTCTCTCTCTCTTTTCACCTTCTCTCTCTCTCTCTTTCACCTCTCTCTCTCTCTCCTCTCTCTCTCTCTCTCTCCTCTCTCTCTCTCTCTCTCTCTCTCTCTCTCTCTCTCTCTCTCTCTCTCTCTCTCTCTCTCTCTCTCTCTCTCTCTCTCCTCTCTCTCTCTCTCTCTCTCTCTCTCTCTCTCTCTCATTTCACCCCCCCCCCGCCCACCCTCTGCAGTCATGTTGGACAATAGAGAGATGTGGATCAGTTGGATGTACCCATAGATGGTTACTGCAACCTGCTGAGACAAGAAGAAAATACAAGGTGTGTGCATGAACTAGTTAATAAGTATGTGAGCGTGTACCTACTGTAAGTACATGCTTGCGTGTGTAGTTCATGGCCCCAGGGGGCCTTCAGGAGACTACTGTAAGTACATGCTTGTGTGTGTAGTTCATGGCCCCTGGGTGCCTCAGCAGACAGGAGGATGTCTGTCTATCTACACCACAGTCCCTCTCTACATTCTGTCTTATCTGTTGTGTGTTGCCTCTCTTTTCTATATTACCAGTGTTACACCACCACCTCTCAGCCAGACAGACTCTTCTCTATATTACCAGTGTTACACCACCACCTCTCAGCCAGACAGACTCTTCTCTATATTACCAGTGTTACACCACCACCTCTCAGCCAGACAGACTCGTCTCTATATTACCAGTGTTACACCACCACCTCTCAGCCAGACAGACTCGTCTCTATATTACCAGTGTTACACCACCACCTCTCAGCCAGACAGACTCTCTCTATATTACCAGTGTTACACCACCCACCTCTCAGCCAGACAGACTCTCTCTATATTACCAGTGTTACACCACCCACCTCTCAGCCAGACAGACTCTCTCTATATTACCAGTGTTACACCACCACCTCTCAGCCAGACAGACTCTTCTCTATATTACCAGTGTTACACCACCACCTCTCAGCCAGACAGACTCGTCTCTATATTACCAGTGTTACACCACCTCTCAGCCAGACAGACTCTTCTCTATATTACCAGTGTTGCACCACCACCTCTCAGCCAGACAGACTCTTCTCTATATTACCAGTGTTACACCACCCACCTCTCAGCCAGACAGACTCTTCTCTATATTACCAGTGTTACACCACCCACCTCTCAGCCAGACAGACTCTTCTCTATATTACCAGTGTTACACCACCCACCTCTCAGCCAGACAGACTCTTCTCTATATTACCAGTGTTACACCACCCACCCCTCAGCCAGACAGACTCTCTCTATATTACCAGTGTTACACCACCCACCTCTCAGCCAGACAGACTCTTCTCTATATTACCAGTGTTACACCACCACCTCTCAGCCAGACAGACTCGTCTCTATATTACCAGTGTTGCACCACCCACCTCTCAGCCAGACAGACTCTTCTCTATATTACCAGTGTTACACCACCCACCCCTCAGCCAGACAGACTCGTCTCTATATTACCAGTGTTACACCACCTCTCAGCCAGACAGACTCTCTCTATATTACCAGTGTTGCACCACCACCCCTCAGCCACAGACTCTTCTCTATATTACCTGTGTTGCACCACCTCTCAGCCAGACAGACTCTTCTCTATATTACCAGTGTTGCACCACCTCTCAGCCAGACAGACTCTTCTCTATATTACCAGTGTTACACCACCCACCTCTCAGCCAGACAGACTCGTCTCTATATTAACAGTGTTACACCACCACCTCTCAGCCAGACAGACTCTTCTCTATATTACCAGTGTTACACCACCACCTCTCAGCCAGACAGACTCGTCTCTATATTACCAGTGTTGCACCACCACCCCTCAGCCAGACAGACTCTTCTCTATATTACCTGTGTTGCACCACCACCTCTCAGCCAGACAGACTCTTCTCTATATTACCTGTGTTGCACCACCCACCTCTCAGCCAGACAGACTCTTCTCTATATTACCAGTGTTACACCACCACCTCTCAGCCAGACAGACTCTTCTCTATATTACCAGTGTTGCACCACCACCCCTCAGCCAGACAGACTCTTCTCTATATTACCAGTGTTACACCACCACCTCTCAGCCAGACAGACTCGTCTCTATATTACCAGTGTTACACCACCTCTCAGCCAGACAGACTCTTCTCTATATTACCAGTGTTACACCACCCACCTCTCAGCCAGACAGACTCTCTCTATATTACCAGTGTTACACCACCCACCTCTCAGCCAGACAGACTCTCTCTATATTACCAGTGTTACACCACCCACCCCTCAGCCAGACAGACTCTTCTCTATATTACCAGTGTTACACCACCTCTCAGCCAGACAGACTCTCTCTATATTACCAGTGTTACACCACCTCTCAGCCAGACAGACTCGTCTCTATATTACCAGTGTTACAGCACCCATCTCTCATCTGCGTTCAAATTATAACTCAGAATAATTGTCCTCCACGTGTATCATCTATTGTTTTTGGAGGGGTTTATTTGCTCTGTAGAATACTTTGTGTTATGCAGTTCAACTTCTTATTGTTTGAGCCACACCATAAGCAGCTCTCAAGACCACCAACAGAACGCTCTGAGTGTATGACGAGAGAGAGAGAGAGAGAGAGAGAGAGAGAGAGAGAGAGAGAGAGAGAGAGAGAGAGAGAGAGAGAGAGAGAGAGAGAGAGAGAGAGAGAGAGAGAGAGAGAGAGAGAGAGAGAGAGAGAGA
Source organism: Salvelinus fontinalis (assembly GCF_029448725.1). Classification (NCBI taxonomy): domain Eukaryota; kingdom Metazoa; phylum Chordata; class Actinopteri; order Salmoniformes; family Salmonidae; genus Salvelinus; species Salvelinus fontinalis. The sequence continues at coordinate 12,176,665 of NC_074693.1, forward strand.
GAGAGAGAGAGAGAGAGAGAGAGAGAGAGAGAGAGAGAAATATGGTGACCTGTGCCTTCTGTGACCTACAGCAGAGCCTGGACCTGCTAGAACAGTACTGCCTGACCTGCACTAATCTCAACTGGATACCTTAATGAGGCAGTGAATGATTTGAGAGAGAAAGCACGCAGGGCTAAATACCTATTAAAATGTGGCTAAAACTAATTGAATGTGTCCATGAAACAATTGCACTTCATGGCAGTGTGGTGTGGGGTCCACTTGCAAAACAAGATTTCACCCAATAGGACAAACACCCCATTGAAACCCTGCATGCAGAGTTCTATAAGAGTCTCCTACATGTCCAGAGTACAACTACAAACAGTCCATGCAGGGCAGAACTAGGCCAATATCCACTAATAATAAAAACACAAAAAAGAGCAAGTAAGTTTTGGAAACATCTAACATACAGTGACCCCCTCTCATATCATTACCAAGCCCTGCAATGCCAAGAGCTGAGCAAAGAAAAGAGTCCCCTCATCCAGCTGGTCCTGAGTTCACAAATATGTTCTACTAACAGACCGAAGCCTCAGAACCAAAACATCCAATCAATCAGAATAAACCAAATTTCAACACAGTCAAACAAAAACGACATTGCTTATTGGGAAACACAAGCACAAAGCAAAATGCAGTGCTATCTGGCCTTAAATCAACAGTACACCATGGCAAACTATTTGACCATGGTTACTGATCAAAACCTTAGAAAAACCTTGACAAAGTACAGGCTCAGTGAGCACAGCCTTGCCATTGAGAAGGGTAGACACAGGAAAACCTGTCTCCCTGTAGAGGAAAGGCTGTGCAACCACTGCACCACAGCAGAACATGAGACGGAGCTGCATTTCTTGACAAAATGTCAAAAATATAAAACAATTAGAGTGTCATTTCCCCAAAATTGAAACCCTTATTCAAGGTTTCAAAGATCTCTCTGATGAGAATAGGCTACCAGTCCTGTTGGGGGAGGACGCAGAGAGCTGTGGGTTGACAGTGCACTACATTGCTGCTGTCATAATATGAGGGAGTGTCTGACAGACCAATCAACCTGCACATGTCCTCTATGCATACTGTTATTGTTATTTAACAGATTGGTTACTTTCACACTTGATTATTGTTGTTACTGTTGTCCCTTTGACAATATTGCTTATTATTATTTTAATTATGTTAATATTGTAAATAGCCAAAGTAAGCTTTGGCAGTACGTACAATGTTACGTCATGTCATAGTGTCTACAGGCCTCTCTGAGAGAGGATACATGTCATGTCATAGTGTCTACAGCCCTCTCTGAGAGAGGATACATGTCATGCCATAGTGTCTACAGCCCTCTCTGAGAGAGGATACATGTCATGCCATAGTGTCTACAGCCCTCTCTGAGAGAGGATACATGTCATGTCATAGTGTCTACAGCCCTCTCTGAGAGAGGATACATGTCATGTCATAGTGTCTACAGCCCTCTCTGAGAGAGGATACATGTCATGCCATAGTGTCTACAGTCCTCTCTGAGAGAGGATACATGTCATGTCATAGTGTCTACAGCCCTCTCTGAGAGAGGATACATGTCATGTCATAGTGTCTACAGCCCTCTCTGAGAGAGGATACATGTCATGTCATAGTGTCTACAGTCCTCTCTGAGAGAGGATACATGTCATGTCATAGTGTCTACAGTCCTCTCTGAGAGAGGATACATGTCATGTCATAGTGTCTACAGCCCTCTCTGAGAGAGGATACATGTCATGTCATAGTGTCTACAGTCCTCTCTGAGAGAGGATACATGTCATGTCATAGTGTCTACAGCCCTCTCTGAGAGAGGATACATGTCATGTCATAGTGTCTACAGTCCTCTCTGAGAGAGGATACATGTCATGTCATAGTGTCTACAGTCCTCTCTGAGAGAGGATACATGTCATGCCATAGTGTCTACAGCCCTCTCTGAGAGAGGATACATGTCATGTCATAGTGTCTACAGTCCTCTCTGAGAGAGGATACATGTCATGCCATAGTGTCTACAGCCCTCTCTGAGAGAGGATACATGTCATAGTGTCTACAGCCCTCTCTGAGAGAGGATACATGTCATGTCATAGTGTCTACAGCCCTCTCTGAGAGAGGATACATGTCATGTCATAGTGTCTACAGCCCTCTCTGAGAGGATACATGTCATGTCATAGTGTCTACAGCCCTCTCTGAGAGAGGATACATGTCATGCCATAGTGTGTCTGCTGGGATTGTTTCCTGGTCGTGCTGGGCTGAGGCCACGGTCCAACCCGGTCCACTCCCCCTTCACTCCCTCCTACCCTGCTCCATCTGGCCCTACCCCTCATCCAGTGCCCTTATTCCTTTACCCAGCCTTCACTCCACCACCTCCCCTCCCCCACGCCACACTCTGACCACGCATCAGCTGGCTAGGCCAAGGAACAGGTGGGAAAAGGTGACTTAGATTATGACGTTATGGTGGTGGTAGAAATAACCATAGAAATAGAATTACTAGAACATGAAAAGTTTCTGGATAGACTCAATATGGCCGCCGGAACGTTGACTTGAATTGGCATGTCCATTCTAGAGATTCTATCTCTATACACCTATCCCAGCCCCAGTCTATGTCGGTGTGCTGTGTGGTAATGAGTGTTGCTGACGCACAGTGTTCCCCGCGTCCCCAGGATCTGTCCCACCGCAGGGGGAACGGAAGCCTGCTTGCCTGCCTGACTGCCTGTCTAATTCCTGCCTGCCTGTGAGATACGATGGGTTTCTCTTGGTTTGATGAGAGAGAGAGTCACAAAAGCTGCACCCTGTCTCTCTGCCGGTTTTCTCTGAAGCTCATTATTCCCTTTCAGATAGCACAGAGGTTGAGAATGAGCTTTGTTAAGATTCAATGTGTTTCTGTCTTTCTTGGCATTGACTCGTGATTTTTCAATGGGCAGAACCACTCAAAATCTAAATCAAAGTTTGTTGGTCACATACACAAATTTGAAGATGTTTTTTCAGGTGCAGAGTGCAGTAATACCTAACAACACAATAACAATACACACATCATCCACACGTTAATATCTAGCAACACAATAACACTACATCATCCATACGTTAATATCTAGCAACACAATAACAATACATCATCCATACGTTAATATCTAGCAACACAATAACAATACATCATCCATACGTTAATATCTAGCAACACAATAACACTACATCATCCATACGTTAATATCTAGCAACACAATAACAATACATCATCCATACGTTAATATCTAGCAACACAATAACACTACATCATCCATACGTTAATATCTAGCAACACAATAACAATACATCATCCACACGTTAATATCTAGCAACACAACAATACATCATCCATACGTTAATATCTAGCAACACAACAATACATCATCCACACGTTAATATCTAGCAACACAATAACAATACATCATCCATACGTTAATATCTAGCAACACAATAACAATACATCATCCATACGTTAATATCTAGCAACACAATAACAATACATCATCCACACGTTAATATCTAGCAACACAACAATACATCATCCATACGTTAATATCTAGCAACACAACAATACATCATCCACACGTTAATATCTAGCAACACAATAACAATACATCATCCACACGTTAATATCTAGCAACACAACAATACGTCATCCATACGTTAATGTCTAGCAACACATCATCCATACGTTAATATCTAGCAACACAATAACAATACATCATCCACACGTTAATATCTAGCAACACAACAACAACACATCATCCACACGTTAATATCTAGCAACACAACAACAATACATCATCCATACGTTAATATCTAGCAACACAATAACAATACATCATCCATACGTTAATATCTAGCAACACAATAACAATACATCATCCATACGTTAATATCTAGCAACACATTAACAACACATCATCCATACGTTAATATCTAGCAACATATCATCCATACGTTAATATCTAGCAACACATCATCCATACGTTAATATCTAGCAACACATCATCCACACGTTAATATCTAGCAACACAACAATACGTCATCCATACGTTAATATCTAGCAACACAATAACAATACATCATCCACACGTTAATATCTAGCAACACAATAACAATACATCATCCATACGTTAATATCTAGCAACACAACAACAATACATCATCCACACGTTAATATCTAGCAACACAACAACAATACATCATCCACACGTTAATATCTAGCAACACAACAATACGTCATCCATACGTTAATATCTAGCAACACATCATCCATACGTTAATATCTAGCAACACATCATCCACACGTTAATATCTAGCAACACAACAATACGTCATCCATACGTTAATATCTAGCAACACAATAACAATACATCATCCATACGTTAATATCTAGCAACACAATAACAATACACCATCCATACGTTAATATCTAGCAACACAATAACAATACATCATCCATACGTTAATATCTAGCAACACAATAACAATACATCATCCATACGTTAATATCTAGCAACACAATAACAATACATCATCCATACGTTAATATCTAGCAACACAACAACAATACATCATCCATACGTTAATATCTAGCAACACATCATCCACACGTTAATATCTAGCAACACATCACCCATACGTTAATATCTAGCAACACATCATCCACACGTTAATATCTAGCAACACATCACCCACACGTTAATATCTAGCAACACATCACCCACACGTTAATATCTAGCAACACATCATCCACACGTTAATATCTAGCAACACATCATCCACACGTTAATATCTAGCAACACATCATCCATACGTTAATATCTAGCAACACATCACCCACACGTTAATATCTAGCAACACATCATCCACACGTTAATATCTAGCAACACAACACCCACACGTTAATATCTAGCAACACATCACCCACACGTAAATATCTAGCAACACATCATCCACACGTTAATATCTAGCAACACATCATCCACACGTTAATATCTAGCAACACATCACCCACACGTTAATATCTAGCAACACATCATCCACACGTTAATATCTAGCAACACAACACCCACACGTTAATATCTAGCAACACATCACCCACACGTTAATATCTAGCAACACATCATCCATACGTTAATATCTAGCAACATATCATCCATACGTTAATATCTAGCAACACATCATCCATACGTTAATATCTAGCAACACAACAATACATCATCCACACGTTAATATCTAGCAACACAATAATACGTCATCCACACGTTAATATCTAGCAACACAATAACAATACATCATCCACACGTTAATATCTAGCAACACAATAACAATACATCATCCACACGTTAATATCTAGCAACACAACAATACATCATCCATACGTAAATATCTAGCAACACAATAACAATACATCATCCATACGTTAATATCTAGCAACACAACAACAATACATCATCCACACGTTAATATCTAGCAACACAACAACAATACATCATCCATACGTTAATATCTAGCAACACAACAACAATACATCATCCATACGTTAATATCTAGCAACACAATAACAATACATCATCCATACGTTAATATCTAGCAACACAATAACAATACATCATCCATACGTTAATATCTAGCAACACATTAACAACACATCATCCATACGTTAATATCTAGCAACATATCATCCATACGTTAATATCTAGCAACACATCATCCATACGTTAATATCTAGCAACACATCATCCACACGTTAATATCTAGCAACACAACAATACGTCATCCATACGTTAATATCTAGCAACACAATAACAATACATCATCCACACGTTAATATCTAGCAACACAATAACAATACATCATCCATACGTTAATATCTAGCAACACAACAACAATACATCATCCACACGTTAATATCTAGCAACACAACAACAATACATCATCCACACGTTAATATCTAGCAACACAACAATACGTCATCCATACGTTAATATCTAGCAACACATCATCCATACGTTAATATCTAGCAACACATCATCCACACGTTAATATCTAGCAACACAACAATACGTCATCCATACGTTAATATCTAGCAACACAATAACAATACATCATCCATACGTTAATATCTAGCAACACAATAACAATACACCATCCATACGTTAATATCTAGCAACACAATAACAATACATCATCCATACGTTAATATCTAGCAACACAATAACAATACATCATCCATACGTTAATATCTAGCAACACAATAACAATACATCATCCATACGTTAATATCTAGCAACACAACAACAATACATCATCCATACGTTAATATCTAGCAACACATCATCCACACGTTAATATCTAGCAACACATCACCCACACGTTAATATCTAGCAACACATCATCCACACGTTAATATCTAGCAACACATCACCCACACGTTAATATCTAGCAACACATCACCCACACGTTAATATCTAGCAACACATCATCCACACGTTAATATCTAGCAACACATCATCCACACGTTAATATCTAGCAACACATCATCCATACGTTAATATCTAGCAACACATCACCCACACGTTAATATCTAGCAACACATCATCCACACGTTAAGATCTAGCAACACAACACCCACACGTTAATATCTAGCAACACATCACCCACACGTTAATATCTAGCAACACATCATCCACACGTTAATATCTAGCAACACATCATCCATACGTTAATATCTAGCAACACATCATCCACACGTTAATATCTAGCAACACATCATCCACACGTTAATATCTAGCAACACATCATCCATACGTTAATATCTAGCAACACATCATCCACACGTTAATATCTAGCAACACATCATCCACACGTTAATATCTAGCAACACATCACCCATACGTTAATATCTAGCAACACATCATCCACACGTTAATATCTAGCAACACATCATCCACACGTTAATATCTAGCAACACATCATCCATACGTTAATATCTAGCAACACATCATCCACACGTTAATATTTAGCAACACATCATCCACACGTTAATATCTAGCAACACATCACCCATACGTTAATATCTAGCAACACATCATCCACACGTTAATATCTAGCAACACATCACCCATACGTTAATATCTAGCAACACATCATCCATACGTTAATATCTAGCAACACATCATCCATACGTTAATATCTAGCAACACATCATCCACACGTTAATATCTAGCAACACATCACCCACACGTTAATATCTAGCAACACATCATCCATACACACAGAATCTCACTGTGATGAGATTTAATGGATGTGCGTCACCTGCATTTCCTCATACACATTATTGAGCTTATGGTCTAAGGTTGTCCTGGGGCAGGCTATGCCAACATAATGATTACAAAATACCAAGAGCTAAAAGCATGTCTGGGAAGACAAGTGAACAGGTTGGGACTGGTTGAATGGGAGGAGGATCAACTTTAGCTTAAACACTTACAGTTTCTCTCAGATGAACAGTAACAGTGTGAAAATACAATCCCCTCCAGGTCTGTCACAGTCTAATTGACATGCACCAAGATGCATTCTAGCAAGAAACACATAAATCGTTCCACCTTTCTAGAAAGATTTAGGCCCATGCATGTACAGAGCGCCTTCGGAAAGATTTCAGATCTCTTGACTTTTTCCACATTTTGCAAAATTACAGCCTAATTCTAAAATGGATAAAATAAATAAAAATCTTCAGCAGTCTACTCACAATACCCCAGTATGACAAAGCAAAAACAGTTTTTGAGCTCAGGTGGATTCTGTTTTCATTGATCATCCTTGAGATGTTTCTACAACTTGATTGGAGTCCACCTGTGGTAAATTAAATTGATTTGACATGATTTAGAAATTAACACTCCTGTCTATATAAGGTCCCACAGTTGACAGTGCATGTCAGAGCAAAAATCAAGCCATGAGGTCGAAGGAATTGTCCGTAGAGCTCTGAGACAGGATAGTGTTGAGGCACAGATTTGGGGAAGGTTACCAAAACACATCTGCAGATTTTAAGGTCCCCAAGAACACAGTGGCCTCTATCATTATTATAATTTTTTTTAATTAAAATTTGTATTTGACTAAATATCCAAAACAAACAATATACCTGCAGTGAGGCCACTCAACAACTGGACCACACCAGTCATCCAACAGACTCCCATTCAGAGCGACACACAGAAGCATCCAGGGGTCAACGTCCTGCTCAAGGGCACGTCAACAGATCTCCCACAAGGCCAAAAAACGGGGATCCAAACCCTCCAAGATCCCCCCACAGTTCCCTAAGAGCTGCCACTCAACCATCCGAGACCCCTCCCACAGCACACCCCCCCCCAAGAAAAAATACCAAAATAATACAAAATACAAAATAATTTCATTCCCCACCCCCATGAACCCCCACAATGCACCAACAACCAAGAAAATGAACTAAAGAGAAAAAAGAAAAAAGGAAAACAGCGAACAACAATGCAAAAAACAAAGGACAACTAAAATATAACAGCAAGGCCAATTGTCTATGTTTGAGTGCATGTCTGTGTAGCGTGGTTCGTTCTGCGTGGTGTATTTTTAGGACACTGCCACAACTGGAGGTCTGCTGGTTGAATTATTTTTTATTTGCCCTGCACACAAAGAAACAACACCCAATATGTTAGCCCTTGGCGCAGTCACAGCTCTCAGGCACTTTGCTAGCCGAAGGTCAGACAAAAGAGCGTCAAAAGGAAATAACAGGTGCTGCGTGCACACATTCGATGCACAACAGCACACCATACAATACAAATCAAATGATACAGAACAAAATAAAAGACATACCTGCACACGAATAGACAACACACATTATGTTAACCCTTGGTGCAGTCCTAGCTCTCAGGCACCTGCGCAAGCACATGGACACTCACTCAAACACCGTAACCAAGTACTGACAAGTAACAATAGATACCCTAGTTAGCGAGCTCGGTGAAACTTGTTAACATGAAATCTTTATATTGTCCACATTGTAACAAACTTATGGTTGCATAACAGCACATTGTGTAACATTACCACGGTTTTATATTGAACAATTTCGGAGCCAAGGACAACATACCTTGCTAGCCGAAGGTCAGGCAAAAGAGAACAATAAGGGGGTACAGAAATACAGATAACCCGCGATGGGCCAAACCAAAATATACAAAACTTTTACCATCACATGTATGTACAATATTGATATGAAAAAGTGTTTGTACACCAAAAAATAACATGAGCTATGGAGCTGTAATTAAATGTAAAAAACACACTAAATTATTATTATTATTATTATTATTATTATTATTAACATCCCCTCTTGACCTGGCCTATTTGAATTGGTCCTCGTGTGCAACTTGGTGCGTAATCTAGGGGAACAATATCACGCTGCTACATTTGGCACTATTTACATGTGTGTGTGTATCCGTGTATGTGTGCATTTGAATGAGAGTGTGTGTATATACATGTGTACAAACACCTGCACGGCATCAGCCTCAGGCAAACCGGCATTAGCTATAAAAACACTGGCCCCTCAGTGTCATTCAAACATACTTTTTATTATGTTTTATTTTTTAAACTTTTATCTTTGACCATCATTCTATCTCCCGCAGAGCAACTCCACTCCTACTTGTTTCCAATTCCACATCCCAACCCTCAGCTTCCCTCAGCCCATCCCATCCCAACCCTCAGCTTCCCTCAGCCCATCCCAACCCTCAGCTTCCCTCAGCCCATCCCATCCCAACCCTCAGCTTCCCTCAGCCCATCCCATCCCAACCCTCAGCTTCCCTCAGCCCATCCCATCTATCTCTGCTGGGCACCTCTTGGGATTTCTATGCAACACATATCTTTCAACTATGCTGTGATGTTTAATGTACAATTTCGATCTATCTAATCGAATAGAATCCACAGATTGCGAGTTGAAGATAAATACTTTTACTAAGACTATTAGTATATTAGTAATTGACTGATCCGGTCTCTCCCAGATCTCCTAACAGTACTATTTCTAGGGTCAATTTTAGATCAATGTTATACATTCTCAGCCATTCCTGAACCTGAGACCAGAAACAGGCTACCTGAGTGAAATACAAAAATAAATGGTTTATTGATTCTGTATCCTCACAAAAAAATCTGCAGAGCTTCGATGATTTATGCCCCAAATATTCAACATTTTGTTCGTGGCAAGAATTCTATATAATAATTTCAGCTGAAAAGCATGAAGTCTTGAATCTTGGGTTGTTTTATATATCAACTCAAACACCCTGTACCGTGGAATCGGTACATCAGAAATATCTTCCCAATCCGTTTGCAATATGTATGGCACAGTTGTCAACATCCTGGTCCTCAAATGAAAATGGTATACTTTCCTATTTATGCTATTATTATTCCTCCGCCAGTTTTGATGCTTTATATTGGGCAGACAGACCAGTTCCCTACCTCCTCCCGCTGCCACCTGCAGCCTCCATTTTTGGTGTAATGCTATAATCAATTGGTTGTACTCTTGGATTGAGCAGACCTTCCCCTACAATTCTAATAACTCAATGAAAGACATAACTCTACCATTCCAATTAACAATATAATTAAAAACAAAATACAATTTTCAAACATCTTTCCTGTAAATACAGGTATTTTATCAACCAGCCGTAATATTTGTTGTATCTTTTCAGGGGGATGAACTTGAAATTGTAGCCAGCTCTACAATGCTTGTTTGAAAAAGAGAGATATTTTGAAAAAGTATCATTTAGCCAGAAACGGCTTTTTATTACTGATGAATATTGAATTGAATGACCTCTGGAGGTACATTTAAAGGTATCCCAAACAATAAGGGGATTTGCTGAACCTGTATTATACTGGAAAAATTCAGTAATATTTTGTTTTAGTTAAAAATAAGTTGTTCTCCAGTAAACTTTGATTACATTTCCAAATTTCCCGTCCACGTGGAAAATCTATAAGAGTTATGTGAAGGCCAATTAGATGATGATCCGATCGCATTCTGTCTCCTATTAAAACTTTTTTAACCTTTGATGCAAGAGAGAAAGAGACAAGAAAGTAGTCAAGACGACTAGCTTGATTAAGTCTCCTCCATGTATATCTCACTAGGTCGGGTCTTTTTAGTCTACAAATATCCCCTACTTCTAACATGTCCATAATATTTGTGATTTCCTTACGGGCACAGCGATGATAGTTTGTAGAGTGATTACCTTTACGGTCCATTGACGTACTTAACACTGTGTTATAGTCTCCTACCATATCGATTTGATAATTTGTTGCCTGTAAGTTCAATAAATTGGTTTAAATATTTTCAAAGAAGTATGGATCATCCTGATGAGCCAAATCTATTTTTCGTCTACTTTCATATTCAAGAAGATCCACCTTCCTTGCGAATCATTCCTGACTATTTGCACATTCAAATAGACATTTTTGTTAGTTCATATCACACCTTTTGAGTTCCTTTGTCCATGACAGAAAATGATTTCACCAACCAATTCCTATTTCCACATAGCTTCATCTAAGGATGTAGAGGGAGTTTCCTGTAAACAGTATATGTTATATTCCATCATTCTTAAAAGAAAGAAGTTTGGAACCACCAAGACTCTACCTAGAGCTGGCTGCCCGGCCAAACTGAGCAATCAGGGGAGAAGGGTCTTTGTCAGGGAGGTGACCAAGAACCCTATGGTTGACCAAAACCCCTAGTGTTCCTCTGTGGAAGGACAACCATCTCTGCAGCACTCCACCAATCAGGCCTTTATGGTAGAGTGGCCAGATGGAAACCACTCCTCAGTAAAAGGCACATGACAGCCTGGTTGGAGTTTGCCAAAAGGAACATAAAGACTCTCCGACCATGAAAAACAAGATTCTCTGGTCTGATGAAACCAAGATTCAACTCTTTGGCCTGAATGCCAAGAATCACATCTGGAATAAACCTGGCACCATCCCAGTTCCCACTGCATGATGCTGCCACCACCATCCCTACAGTGAGGCATGGTGGTGGCAGCATCATGCAGTGGGAACTGGGAGACTAGTCAGGATCAAGGCAAAGATGAACGGAGCAAAGTACAGAGAACATCCTTGATGAAAACCAGATCCATGAAAATCTGCACCAGAGCGCTCAGGACCTAAGACTGGGCAAACGTTCACCTTCCAACAGGACAACAACACTAAGCATACAGCCAAGACAATGCAGGACTGCTTTCGGGACGAGTCTCTGAATGTCCTTGAGTGAACCAGCCACTGCTTGAACCCGATCGAATATCTCTGGAGAGACCTGAAAAGAGCTGTGCAGCGACGCTCCCCAACCAGCCTGGGGAGCGTCTTAAGAGGTTCTGCAGAGAAGAATGGGAGAAACTCCCCAAATACAGGTGTGCCAAGCTTGTAGCGTCATACCCAAGAAGACTCGAGGCTGTAATCGCTTCCAAAGGTACTTCAACAAAGTACAGAGTAAAGGATCTAAATACTTATGTAAATGTAATATTTCAGTTATTTATTTTTAATACATTTGCTGAAATGTCTAAACTGTTCTTGCTTTGTCATTATGAGGTATTGTGTGTAGATTGATGAGGTGGAAAAAACTATTTAATCCATTTTAGAATAAGGCTGTCACGTAACAACATGTGGAAAAAGTCAAGGGGTCTGAATACTTTCCGAATGCACTATATATCCATAGCCTTATGAGCCAGTTTGATCTCTTAAGATTGATCTCTTTTGATTGAAATACCTGTACTAGATGTAAGCTCGTGAGATCAAGCTGCCAAGGCTATCTGTCTTAAAACTCACTAGAGTTGATGTCAGCGCCCCAGTGAAAAAAATACTTAAATCCCCATATAAATCTGTCAGTTTAAGCTAGAGATATCTTTGCATTGGATGCGTCTGAATTCACCACATGCACAAGTGTTGCACTTCTGCATGTGCGGTGAAAGGTGACAGCTATAGCGGTGTTTGTCAGACCATGAGACATCCTGAAAATCGTTATTTTCACAAAATCGTCTGTAGCAGCCTACGAACTATTGTGACCCCTCTATGGAAAGGAGAGACTCTCACGATGGTGTTCTCCATTTTGCTTCACTCGTCTGAAGTCGGTACAGTCGGTACAACCGGGACAGCTGGTACAGTCGGGACAGTCGGGACAGCTGGGACAGTCGGGACAGTCGGGACAGCTGGGACAGTCGGTACAGTCGGGACAGTGGGGACAGTGGGGACAGTCGGGACAGTCGGGACAGTCGGGACAGCTGGGACAGTCGGGACAGTCGGTACAGTCGGGACAGTCGGGACAGTCGGGACAGCTGGGACAGTCGGGACAGCTGGGACAGTCGGGACAGCTGGGACAGTCGGGACAGTCGGTACAGTCGGTACAGTCGGTACAGTCGGGACAGTCGGGACAGTCGGGACAGCTGGGACAGTCGGTACAGTCGGTACAGCTGGTACAGTCGGGACAGTCGGGACAGTCGGGGCAGTCGGGACAGTCGGTACAGCTGGGACAGTCGGGACAGTCGGGACAGTCGGGACAGTCGGTACAGCTGGGACAGTCGGGGCAGTCGGGACAGTCGGTACAGCTGGGACAGTCGAGGCAGTCATGACAGTCGGGACAGTCGGGACAGTCGGGACAGTCGGTACAGTCGGGACAGCTGGTACAGTCGGTACAGTCGGTACAGTCGGTACAGTCGGTACAGTCGGTACAGTCGGTACAACCGGGACAGTCGGGACAGTCGGTACAGTCGGTACAACCGGTACAGTCGGGACAGTCGGTACAGCTGGGACAGTCGGGACAGTCGGGACAGTCGGTACAACCGGGACAGTCGGGACAGTCGGTACAGTCGGTACAACCGGTACAGTCGGGACAGTCGGTACAGCTGGGACAGTCGGGACAGTCGGGACAGTCGGGACAGTCGGGACAGTCGGGACAGCTGGGACAGTCGGGACAGTCGGGACAGTCGGGACAGCTGGGACAGTCGGGACAGTCGGGACAGTCGGCACAGTCGGTACAGCTGGGACAGTCGGTACAGTCGGGACAGCCGGTATAGCCGGTAAATCGGGACAGTCGGGACAGTCGGGACAGACGGGACAGTCGGTACAGTCGGGACAGTCGGGACAGTTGGTACAGCTGGGACAGTCGGTACAGTCGGTACAGCTGGGACAGTCGGGACAGTCGGGACAGTCGGGACAGTCTGTACAGTCGGGACAGCCGGTATAGCCGGTAAATCGGGACAGTCGGTACAGTCGGTACAGCCGGTACAACCGGGACAGTCGGGACAGTCGGGACAGTCGGTACAGTCGGTACAGTCGGGACAGCCGGTACAGTCGGTACAGTCGGTACAGTCGGTACAGTCGGGACAGTCGGGACAGTCGGTACAGTCGGGACAGTCGGGACAGTCGGTACAGCCGGTACAGTCGGTACAGTCGGTACAACCGGTACAACCGGGACAGTCGGTACAGTCGGGACAGCCGGTACAGTCGGTACAGTCGGTACAGCCAATCTGACAACTTCTGTCTGTAATTTCACCAGTTTCTCACAGCAGGAAATTCTTGCAGCAAAAGGAAATTTGAATTATTATGTGGATTAAAATTAATGGCCATTTTTATTGGGATTGATAAATGTTTTGTTAGGGCAAATCAAGTCTGACATTTTTAAATTGGAAATTACAAACTTTGGAAGCCTTTTTTAACCTTGAATACACGACAAGTTTGCATTTCCTACTGTGTAGGGTGAAATTTCCTGGGGTGATCAAATTAAGACCCTACATCTGTAATAACGGTGTAACCGAAACTGTGTTCAGTCACCCTAACAAGCTAACACCTCTAACAGTCTTCCTAAATGCATTGGTATCTGACTGACTGCCACCACCAAGTAAATACTCCACACAGACAGAGACAGTGTGTGTGTGTGTGTGTGTGTGTGTGTGTGTGTGTGTGTGTGTGTGTGTGTGTGTGTGTGTGTGTGTGTGTGTGTGTGTGTGTGTGTGTGTGTGTGTGTGTGTGTGTGTGTGTGTGTGTGTGTGTGTGTGTGTGTGTGTGTGTGTGTGTGTGTGTCTCAACCAGCCCAACATACTCGAGAAAGATCAACTGTCGTCTATCTTCTATCTTTGTGGGGCAAGGAGAGGACAAACAAGGGATTGCAGGAGGGATCCTTATCTGTTAGCAGGGGCGAGCGGGCGGGTTGCATTTCAGTCCGTTTTTTCAGTCTGTAGTTACTGTAATATTAGTACATGTTTCAAACCACAGGCTTATTACAGCATTCATTGATGTGGAGTCACACAAATCCAAATCAACAAATTCATAAAGAGTGCAGTGTTGTAATACTGGATTTTAGAATTTACAATGTGGAATTCAGAATTCAGCATTTGGAATCAGTTCCATTTCAACGTTGTATCTTCTCCTCTCTCTGAATTTTCTAGCTACATCACTATGTCCCCCAGCCCCTGTCCTATGTGACCCACAGTTCTATTTACCATGTGGGTAAGGAAGGGGGTAAGGAAGGGGGTAAGGAAGGGGGTAAGGAAGAGGGAAAATAAGTGAATGTACTGACAGACAAACTAAACAAAAGTTAAAGTAGTATTTATGTTGTATGACTGACTGGGGTTAAACAGAGAGACCTTCATCCATCCATCATTCACGTGTTTAAGAGTATGGTCAATAGATTCTACTATCTGACTGTTGACAAAATGCCTTTCACTGCCTCACTGCCCATTACCTGACTCTATGTCTAGAGGTTAGAGGGGAATGGTCCCAATGTGTCAGATATGTGACCTGACCTACCTGATAACATCTTTATGGGATTATATTGACTTGTTTCCTACCTATTTTATAGTTTTAAGAGACAGATAGAAGAACCTATGGAAAAATATTTCAATAATTACCATACTGTCTGTATATACATCAATACAACTGTGTTAAGTATCTGTGTTTGGTTTCATTTGACTTGAAATATGTTTATTTTTATTTTTTTCTATATAAAACCATTTCTGTAGGCTTGAGAAAATTCCACCCTGCAGATTATCCAGTCTGGCCCGACAGTTCATGAATCAGGACTTCACAAACCGGTCCTGCTTCTATTGCTTTGGTTGACTACTAAACTAAATCCTGAATAAACAATTAAATGCTACTCAAATCAAAAAACATTACGAAATGTATATCTTTGCAATGCCAGGTTGTTTCTTCACTGATGTTGTGTGTTACTCTTCATCCTCATCCTAAAGGTATTCTGACAGGTTCCCCTGCTGCTGCTGGCGCAGTGCCCACCTTCTGTTGTCTTTGTAGGCCATACCCAACAGACTCCCTCTCTTCCCCCTGACGCCCATGTGTTCACTGTGCCCCTGGAAATATCAGGTCCTGGCACTGTCCTCGTGGCCTGTTTACGTGAATCACAATGCCCGGAGGAACTGACGAGGGACCAAGTAGGCTGTTCTGTTCTGACTTTCTCACTTCGGTGTTTGTGTCCTGAGGTGTTCTAGCGATAAAGTATTGACTTTAGAAAGAGTTCTCTTTTCATCGTCAGTCTGCACCACTGCTCCTTGGGTTAGAAGGAGAGGTACAGTGTAAATCGACAGGATTCTGTTGCTCACTGTATCCTGAACCTGTGTTAACACCTCACAGTACCACTAAACCCACGGTGAAGACTGAGGACAGGCCCTAACGTCTTTCTAATCTTTTGAGGCGCTCCCCTCCCTGAGAGAATCAAAAATCTCCTTTAGCTCTGGTGAGTTCACCTCATTAGACACCCTCAGATAATTTGCTGAGAGTTGTATTGAGCATGTGCGGTGAACCACTGTTAAGAGAACAATAAGACAGAGTCTGATGACCTGAGGGTGTAAGCAGCAGCACTACAACACTACAGCACTACAGCACTACAACACTACAACACTACAACACTACAGCACTACAGCACTACAGCACTACAACACTACAACACTACAACACTACAGCACTACAGCACTACAGCACTACAACACTACAGCACTACAACACTACAGCACTACAACACTACAGCACTACAACACTACAACACTACAACACTACAGCACTACAGCACTACAGCACTACAACACTACAGCACTACAACACTACAACACTACAGCACTACAGCACTACACCACTACAACACTACAGCACTACAGCACTACAGCACTACAGCACTACAGCAACACTACAGCACTACAGCACTACAACACTACAGCACTACAGCAACACGAAAGCACTACAACACTACAGCACTACAACACTACAACACTACAGCACTACAACACTACAACACTACAACACTACAACACTACAGCACTACAGCACTACAACACTACAACACTACAGCACTACAGCACTACAGCACTACAGCACTACAGCACTACAGCACTACAGCACTACAACACTACAACACTACAACACTACAACACTACAACACTACAGCACTACAGCACTACAACACTACAGCACTACAGCACTACAACACTACAACACTACAACACTACAGCACTACAGCACTACAGCACTACAACACTACAACACTACAGCACTACAGCACTACAGCACTACAGCACTACAGCACTACAGCACTACAGCACTACAGCACTACAACACTACAGCACTACAGCACTACAGCACTACAACACTACAACACTACAACACTACAGCACTACAGCACTACAACACTACAACACTACAACACTACAACACTACAACACTACAACACTACAGCACTACAACACTACAGCACTACAACACTACAGAACTACAGCACTACAGCACTACAACACTACAGCACTACAACACTACAGCATTACAGCACTACAACACTACAACACTACAGCACTACAACACTACAGCATTACAACACTACAGCACTACAACACTACAACACTACAACACTACAGCACTACAACACTACAGCACTACAACACTACAGCACTACAACACTACAGCACTACAACACTACAGCATTACAGCACTACAACACTACAACACTACAACACTACAACACTACAACACTACAACACTACAGCACTACAGCACTACAACACTACAGCACTACAACACTACAGCACTACAACACTACAACACTACAGCACTACAACACTACAGCACTACAACACTACAACACTACAACACTACAGCATTACAGCACTACAGCACTACAACACTACAGAACTACAGCACTACAGCACTACAACACTACAGCATTACAGCACTACAGCACTACAACACTACAACACTACAACACTACAACACTACAGAACTACAGCACTACAGCACTACAACACTACAGCACTACAACACTACACTACAACACTACAACACTACAGCACTACAGCACTACAGCACTACAGCACTACACTACAACACTACAACACTACAGCACTACAGCACTACAGCACTACACCACTACAGCACTACAACACTACAGCACTACAGCACTACACTACAACACTACAGCACTACAACACTACAGCACTACAACACTACAGCACTACAGCACTACAACACTACAGCACTACAGCACTACAGCACTACACTACAACACTACAACACTACAGCACTACAACACTACAGCACTACAGCACTACAACACTACAGCACTACAACACTACAACACTACAGCACTACAACACTACAGCACTACAACACTACAGCACTACAACACTACAGCACTACAACACTACAACACTACAGCACTACAGCACTACAGCACTACAACACTACAGCACTACAACACTACAGCACTACAGCACTACAGCACTACAGCACTACACTACAACACTACAACACTACAGCACTACAACACTACACTACAACTCTACAACACTACAGCACTACAACACTACAACACTACAGCACTACAACACTACAACACTACAGCACTACAGCACTACAGCACTACAACACTACAGCACTACAGCGCTACAACACTACAGCGCTACAACACTACAACACTACAGCACTACAACACTACAACACTACAGCACTACAACACTACAACACTACAGCACTACAGCACTACAGCACTACAACACTACAGCGCTACAACACTACAACACTACAACACTACAGCACTACAGCACTACAGCACTACAACACTACAGCACTACAGCACTACAGCACTACAACACTACAGCACTACAGCACTACAGCACTACACCACTACAGCACTACAGCACTACAGCACTACAACACTACAGCACTACAACACTACACTACAACACTACAGCACTACAGCACTACAGCACTACAGCACTAGACTACAGCACTACAGCACTACAGCACTACAGCACTACAACACTACAACACTACAAAACTACAGCACTACAACACTACAGCACTACAACACTACACTACAACACTACAGCACTACAACACTACAACACTACAGCACTACAGCACTACAGCACTACAGCACTACACCACTACAGCACTACAACACTACAACACTACACTACAACACTACAACACTACAGCACTACAACACTACAGCACTACAACACTACACTACAACACTACAACACTACAGCACTACAGCACTACAACACTACAGCACTACAACACTACAGCACTACAACACTACACTACAACACTACAACACTACAACACTACAGCACTACAACACTACAACACTACAGCACTACAACACTACAACACTACAGCACTACAACACTACAGCACTACAACACTACAGCACTACAGCACTACAGCACTACAGCACTACAGCACTACAGCACTACAGCACTACAACACTACAACACTACAGCACTACAACACTACAGCACTACAGCACTACAGCACTACAACACTACAGCACTACAACACTACAACACTACAGCACTACAACACTACAACACCACAGCACTACAACACTACACTACAGCACTACAGCACTACAGCACTACAACACTACAGCACTACAACACTACAGCACTACAGCACTACAACACTACAGCACTACAACACTACAACACTACAGCACTACAACACTACAGCACTACAACACTACAACACTACAGCACTACAGCACTACAACACTACAGCACTACAGCACTACAACACTACAGCACTACAACACTACAACACTACAGCACTACAGCACTACAGCACTACAACACTACAACAATACAGCACTACAACACTACAGCACTACAGCACTACAGCACTACAACACTACAGCACTACACCACAGCACTACAACACTACACTACAACACTACAACACTACAACACTACAGCACTACTACACTACAGCACTACACCACAGCACTACACCACTACAACACTACAACACTACAGCACTACAACACTACAGCACTACAGCACTACAGCACTACAACACTACAGCACTACAACACTACAGCACTACAACACTACAGCACTACAGCACTACAACACTACAGCACTACAACACTACAACACTACACTACAACACTACAACACTACAGCACTACAGCACTACAACACTACAGCACTACACCACTACAACACTACAACACTACAGCACTACAGCACTACAGCACTACAGCACTACAACACTACAACACTACAACACTACAACACTACAGCACTACAGCACTACAACACTACAGCACTACAACACTACAGCACTACAGCACTACAGCACTACAGCACTACAGCACTACAGCACTACAACACTACAGCACTACAGCACTACAACACTACAGCACTACAGCACTACAGCACTACAACACTACAGCACTACAACACTACAACACTACAGCACTACAACACTACAGCACTACAGCACTACAGCACTACAGCACTACAACACTACAGCACTACAACACTACAACACTACAGCACTACAACACTACACTACAACACTACAGCACTACAACACTACAGCAACACTACAACACTACAGCACTACAACACTACAGCACTACAACACTACAGCACTACAGCACTACAACACTACAGCACTACAGCACTACAACACTACAGCAACACTACAGCACTACAACACTACACTACAGCACTACAGCACTACAACACTACAACACTACAACACTACACTACAGCACTACAGCACTACAACACTACAACACTACAGCACTACAGCAACACTACAGCACTACAACACTACAACACTACAGCACTACAACACTACAGCACTACAGCACTACAACACTACAACACTACAGCACTACAGCAACACTACAGCACTACAACACTACAACACTACAACACTACAACACTACAACACTACAGCACTACAACACTACAGCACTACAACACTACAGCACTACAGCACTACAGCAACACTACAGCACTACAACACTACAGCACTACAACACTACAGCACTACAACACTACAGCACTACAACACTACAACACTACAGCACTACAACACTACAACACTACAACACTACAGCACTACAACACTACAGCACTACAACACTACAGCACTACAACACTACAGCACTACAACACTACAGCACTACAACACTACAACACTACAGCACTACAACACTACAGCACTACAACACTACAGCACTACAGCACTACAGCACTACAACACTACAACAATACAGCACTACAACACTACAGCACTACAACACTACAGCACTACAACACTACAACACTACAGCACTACAACACTACAGCACTACAGCACTACAGAACTACAACACTACAGCACTACAACACTACAACACTACAGCACTACAGCACTACAACACTACAGAACTACAGCCAACAATAGATCATTACCTTTTGGCATTACAGCTAACGGAGAGCTACTGTTTTGGTCTTATTAACTGTCGCTCAGTGTTTAATAGATGAATCTCTCCTACACGTAGTTCATTAGGATCTTAATTTGATCAGTGTATAATCATGCACCAACAGCCTTTTAATGTTTCGTCCATAATGTTGCTTGATGGTGTTTTAGGCTATTTGCTGACCAGAGCAAGCCAGGATTTAATTTCTCAAACCTGCGAGTTAGACTATCCAAACAGGACAGGCACACCAACAACTATTGTTTCAATACACGCCCTGAGCACTTCTCTGGCCCCAGCCCAGAAGGCTAACATGAAAGAACCAGCCCGCAATCTGTGCACAGGCACCCGTGTGTGTGTGTGTGGGTGTGAGGGACAGAGGGAGGGATGGAGGAAGGGGGTGAGAAGTGGGAGGGGACCGTGGAGTTCCTCAGGGAGCTAGGAGTCTCTTAGTACTCTCCTGCAAAGCTCCCGAGTGGAATAGATGTGAGTAAAGTTAACTAGCCGGCTACTGACACTGACAGAGTTCACCATATTGCACGTCTGTTTTTTTGGGGGGGATTCCCATGAGAGACACTATGGATGAAGAACAGTGCTTGTCACTCTCGTTTTGCTGGATCTGCAAAATCCTTCAAGCATAAAGGAGGAAAATAAGAAGAACAAACATTTCAGAAGGGGTCAACTCAGAGCACCTTGGGTAAATTTATGTTCTGTCCTGTCAGTGTTGACTGATGTTAGCTGAATTCATGTGCAACTTTAGTTAGTTTTTACAACTCTTAAAGTCTTACATAAGATGTTTTATCATTTATAACACGTTAAAAATGTATTTGTAACATGTCTAATCAGTGATAAAGGATTATTCACAAAAGTGTTACCCGTTGACTTACTGATAACTTACTGTTAATCCTGTGTGCTAAGTGTCATCATGGTTTGTGTTATTGACTTAACACAGCTTCCAGAACGGTCTGGGCTTAGGGTGTGTTCCAATGTGGGAACATTTTGCATATCGTGCACTATTTGGGACTATTTCCATTCACTATAGGTCATTTCCTGTAGTTTTGTATGTCTGCATTGCGTGGGAGATAAGTCATTGCTGTGAAATGTGCATGGAATTGAGATAAACTTGTTTGTGGAGGAAATGCCTGGTTTAAAAAATACAAATTAAATTCCAAATACTCTCTATATAAACTTGCTTTGTCTCTACATAAACTTGCTTGTAGCTTAGTTGTCCCTCCTTCTGTTTACCCCAGTTGACCCCTGTTTACTGACATAAAAACATATTTCCCAGAGTGGTATCATGTGGCCCCAGTAGGGGATGTCACTGAGATGTGTTAACTTTAGTATTTTACATAATAAATCAATAAAAAAAAATGTCATCTAGCAGACACTCTTATCCAGAGCGACTTACAGTAGTGAATACATCATTTAAAAATAAAATTGGTCATACTGGTCCCGCGTGGGAATGAAACCCACAATCCCTGGTGTTGCAAATGCCATGCTTTACCAACCTATGAAATCTGTAAGAGACGCTGATGGTCTGAACTTTCAACTTTATTACCTATGACAGACGGATAGCCCATCAGATGGAAGCCTACTCGTCAGTTTCCATGACGGAGACTTCCCTGTCTTCCCATTGGCCGTAAAGTTTTTTCCTCCATTCATATTCCTGTATAATTCCTGAAACAAATGAGCATCTAGGAGTTGATGAGTTCCTATTGATACATCACATTCCTTCAACCTGGAATAACCTGAGACTGCACTGTGATGTTACTGTAAAGAGTGCTGTACCAATAGATAGGTGTTTGTGTGTGTGTGTGTGTGTATGTGTGGGTGGGTGCGTGCGTGCTATAAATGGCCTTGTCTTAAGCCAGTCTTGTCCAGTACATTAGAATGAATGTACTGGGGCGGCAGGTAGCCTAGTGGTTAGAGCGTAACCGAAAGTAACCGAAAGGTTGCAAGATCGAATCCCTGAGCTGACAAGGTAAAAATATGGCGTTCTGCCCCTGAACAAGGCAGTTAACCCACTGTTCCTAGGCCGTCATTGAAAATAAGAATTTGTTCTTAACTGACTTGCCCAGTTAAATAAAGGTTTAAAAAAAAGACTTGTCATTTAGGTGATTGGTCTGCCTGTGGCACTGGGTGGTGGAGGTAACTAACGTCTGATGTCCAGAGTTATTGGGTGGTAGAGGTAACTAGTTACTGGGTGGTAGAGGTAACTAACGTCTGATGTCCAGAGTTACTGGGTGGTGGAGGTAACTAACGTCTGATGTCCAGAGTTACTGGGTAGTAGAGGTAACTAACGTCTGATGTCCAGAGTTACTGGGTAGTAGAGGTAACTAACGTCTGATGTCCAGAGTTACTGGGTGGTGGAGGTAACTAACGTCTGATGTCCAGAGTTACTGGGTGGTAGAGGTAACTAACGTCTGATGTCCAGAGTTACTGATGTCCAGAGTTACTGGGTGGTGGAGGTAACTAACGTCTGATGTCCAGAGTTACTGGGTGGTAGAGGTAACTAACGTCTGATGTCCAGAGTTACTGGGTGGTGGAGGTAACTAGTTACTGGGTGGTAGAGGTAACTAACGTCTGATGTCCAGAGTTACTGGGTGGTAGAGGTAACTAACGTCTGATGTCCAGAGTTACTGATGTCCAGAGTTACTGGGTGGTGGAGGTAACTAACGTCTGATGTCCAGAGTTACTGGGTGGTGGAGGTAACTAACGTCTGATGTCCAGAGTTACTGGGTGGTGGAGGTAACTAACGTCTGATGTCCAGAGTTACTGGGTGGTGGAGGTAACTAACGGCTGATGTGTGGGGGTAATTCACTGGTCCAGACAAGGTGTTATCATGGCTCAGGGCAGTGGTCTATGGAATAACTTACCATCGTAGGACTACTGCTGCTGAACTACTTTGTAACTCAACAAATAGGTTGGGATTGAACATTTGGCCCCTTCACCATTTGATCAAGTTGAGCCACTATACTGAATAATGAAATACACTGTATTGTGTTCTAGAATAACCATGTGTTCTAGAATAACCATGTGTTCTAGAATAACCATGTGTTCTAGAATAACCATGTGTTCTAGAATAACCATGTGTTCTAGAATAACCATAATCAACAACACTTCACATTAAGTTTTTTACTTGAGAATAGATTTAGTAGGATAAGGAATTCATAACAGCCACAATGTTTTTCCAAAGTTACCTGGTTGCCTGGCAGACACAGTACAAAGCTTCAAAAGAGGTATTTACATAAATGCACACTGGTTCTTCCAAAGAAAAGTGTATGTAGATGTTCATTTAATTTCTGCATGAGTGTTGGTGGGAAAACATGTTGACTCATAGCTAGATTCTAACCACATATCTTGATCTGTTAAAAGCCTGGAGCCCTTTAAAATAGAAGGAATGATGATGATGAGGATGATGATTGTAGAAGGCCCGATGATGATGATTGTGGGGAGAGATTCACGTCAACTCTACTATATAAGGAACCCTCAAGGATTGGTAGATGAATGAACAAAAGTTGTTATCACACCAGTAATTTTAGTGTGAAAAGATTGAATCGATCTCCCAGATCTGTTTGATCTTGTGCCTTGCACAGTCAATGCAGAGTTCTACTCAAACTGGATCACGAGCGTTACAGATTGCACGATAGAAATTCAAAGGTAATTTCCGATTGAAACGACATACGCAGCATTTACCATGAATGCAGTCTCCGCCAACGCAGGAATAGTTCCTTTAGCGCTGAACTTCCACGATACGGATTGAATAGAGCCCTAAGGCAATATAACATTTCACAGAAATAAATAGTAAGACAGAGCGAGAGAGAGAGCGGGATGAGAGACAGACACACAGAGAGAGGGGAGGAGGGGTGAGAGACAGAGACAGAGAGAGAGAGTGGGGAGGAGAGGTGAGAGACAGAGACAGAGAGAGAGAGGGAGGATGAGAGACAGAGACACAGAGAGAGTGGGGAGGAGAGGTGAGAGACAGAGACAGAGAGAGAGAGAGAGAGAGGGGGGATGAGAGACAGAGACAGAGACAGAGAGAGAGAGAGACAGAGAGACAGAGAGAGAGAGAGAGAGAGGGGGGATGAGAGACAGAGACAGAGACAGAGACAGAGAGACAGAGAGACAGAGAGAGAGAGACAGAGAGACAGAGACAGAGACAGAGAGAGAGACAGAGAGACAGAGAGAGAGAGAGAGAGATAGGGGAGATGAGAGGCAGAGACAGAGACAGAGAGAGAGAAATCACTGAGCTGTTAAAAATCATCACTCAGAAACACTGCAAACTTTGCCCCAAATAAATAAATTTACAGGTACAATACCATGGAGGTGATGTTGAAATGTGATCTGTTCAGAGCAGCATGGCTGAGCGTGTACCAACAGGTCGTGACTGCGGGGGTTTGAATGAGGAGGAGGAAGACAGGCAGGAACACACAGGAACATGAACAGGAGAGCATCCCACAGCTAACAGCAGACAGACCTCAGTAATCAATGACTGCCTGAGGATCTTCCCCACCAGCAGCACTGCCAGCCAGACAAACATTTCATTTTAACCCCTACATCTGGAAATGAAATGTTTTAGCGCCATGTCCACGGCCTACGTCCCAAATGGCACCAATTCCCTACATAGTGCACTACGTTTGACCAGAGTGCACTGTATATAGGGAATAGGGTGTAATTTGGGACTCATCCCATGTTCATGTAAAGGATAAGGTTCATTTAGAATGATCTGAAGACTGTAAATTGATATGGCGTCAAATTGAAAGAGATGACAGGACCTGTAAAAACCCAGACAATATCATTACTGTGGTCCTTTGTAGCTCAGTTGGTAGTGCAGAGCACTTGTAACACCAGTGTAGTGGGTTTAATGCCCAGGATCACCACCAGGTTAAATTTAATCACATGTTTTTTATCATTATTTCACCAGGCAAGTCAGATCAAAACAAATTCTGATTTACAATGACGGCCTACCCCATTTAAGCACCGCTCTACGTGACTACAAATCACCAGGATGGATTTGAACCAGGCACTGAGATGCAGTACCCTAGACCGCTGCGCCACTCGGGAGCCCTACGCATGCATGACTGTCGCTTTGGATGAGAGTGTCTGCCAAACGACATATTATATTATGATGTCACCAACACGGCCTAGTTAAGATAAACCACACCTACAGTTGAAGTCGGAAGTTTACATACGCTTATGTTGGAGTCATTAAAACTCGTTTTTCTACCACTCCACACATTTCTTGTTAACAAACTATAGTTTTAGCAAGTCGGTTAGGACATCTACTTTGTGCATAACACAAGTAATTTTTACAACAATTTTTAACAGACAGATTATTTCACTTATAATTCACTGTATCACAATTCCAGTGGGTCAGAAGATTACATACACTAAATGTCTTTAAACAGCTTTGTAATGGCTTGTGCTCTCCTCATCCTCAGATGAGGTGAGGAGAGAAGGATCCTCAGACCAAAACGCAGGCTTTGGGAAATAAGCCATCTTTATTAAACAACGATGATGGCAAACACGAAACGAAACAAAACACTTCCAAACTACAAAACAAGAAAACGACGTTGACGAGACCTGAACATAAACTTACATAACTAAACATAAACTTACGTACAGGAAACAGACGACATCGACACGAAAACGAAACAAACAAACGCTACAGTCCCATGTGGTACGAACATAACATACGGACACAGGAGACAATCACCCACAAACAAACAGTGAGAATGCCCTACCTAAATATGACTCTTGATTAGAGGAAAACGCAAACCACCTGCCTCTAATCAAGAGCCATACCAGGCAAACCAAAACCAACATAGAAACAGAAAACATAGAATGCCCACCCAACCTCACGTCCTGACCAACTAACACACATAACAACTAACATAAATAGGTCAGGAACGTGACAGTACCCCCCCCACAAGGTGCGAACTCCGGACGCACCAGCACAAAGTCTAGGGGAGGGTCTGGGTGGGCATCTAACCACGGTGGTGGCTCAGGCTCCGGGCGCGGTTCCCACCCCACCATAATCCATCCTAACTTCCTCCCTCCAAGAATGTCCACCCTCTTTTTTCCCCCACACAATTCTCTTAATAATATATCTAATAAGGATAACACCGGGACAGAGAGATAAATCAAGATAGAGGGATAGATAAGAATATAGAGGTAGATGAAGATAGAGAGGGAGATCAGGATAGAGGGGCAACTCCGGACTGAAAGGCAGCTCCGGACAGAGAGACAGCTCTGGACTGATGGGCAGTTCTGGGTATTTAGCCTTTTCAGGCTGAAGGGCAGCTCATGGCTGACTGACGAATCTCGATGCTCATGGCTGGCTGACGGCTCTCGACGCTCATGGCAGGCTGACGGCTCTCGACGCTCATGGCAGGCTGACGGCTCTCGACGCTCATGGCAGGCTGACGGCTCTCGACGCTCATGGCAGGCTGACGGCTCTCGACGCTCATGGCAGGCTGACGGCTCTCGACGCTCATGGCGCTCTGACGGCTCTGGCTGCTCATGGCGCTCTGACGGCTCTGGCTGCTCATGGCGCTCTGACGGCTCTGGCTGCTCATGGCGCTCTGACGGCTCTGGCTGCTCATGGCTCGCTGGCGGCTCTGGCAGATCCTGTCTGGTTGGCGGCTCTGGCAGATCCTGTCTGGTTGGCGGCTCTGGCAGATCCTGTCTGGTTGGCGGCTCTGGCAGATCCTGTCTGGTTGGCGGCTCTGGCAGATCCTGTCTGGTTGGCGGCTCTGGCAGATCCTGTCTGGCTGACGGCTCTAGCGGCTCCTGTCTGGCTGACGGCTCTAGCGGCTCCTGTCTGGCTGACGGCTCTAGCGGCTCCTGTCTGGCTGACGGCTCTGTAGGCTCATGGCAGACGGGCGGCTTTGCAGGCTCATGGCAGACGGGCGGCTTTGCAGGCTCCTGGCAGACGGATGGCTCAGATGGCGCTGGGGAGACGGATGGCTCAGATGGCGCTGGGGAGACGGATGGCTCAGATGGCGCTGGGGAGACGGATGGCTCAGATGGCGCTGGGGAGACGGATGGCTCAGATGGCGCTGGGGAGACGGATGGCTCTGGCCGGATACGGTACACTGTAGACCTGGTGCGTGGTGCCGGAACTGGAGGCACCGTGCTAATGACAAGCACCTTCCTACCAGTGCGGGGAGCAGGGACAGGGCACACTGTATTCTCAAAGCCTACTCTATCCCTGATGCGTGGTACCGGCACTGGTGACGCCGGGCTGAGGACAAGCACATCAGGATTAGTAGGGGGAGAAGATACAGTTTGTACAGGGCTCTGGAGAAGCACTGGTAGCTTAGTGCGTGGGCCCGGAACTGGAGGCACCGGGCTAGATACACGCACTACAGGGAGAGTGCGTGGAGGAGGAACAGGGCTCAGGATACGCACTGGTAGCCTAGTGCGTAGTGTATACACTGTAGGTACTAGGCTGGGGGGGGGGGTGGGTGATTCTGTAACGGCTTGTGCTCTCCTCATCCTCAGATGAGGTGAGGAGAGAAGGATCCTCAGACCAAAACGCAGGCTTTGGGAAATAAGCCATCTTTATTAAACAACGATGATGGCAAACACGAAACGAAACAAAACACTTCCAAACTACAAAACAAGAAAACGACGTTGACGAGACCTGAACATAAACTTACATAACTAAACATAAACTTACGTACAGGAAACAGACGACATCGACACGAAAACGAAACAAACAAACGCTACAGTCCCATGTGGTACGAACATAACATACGGACACAGGAGACAATCACCCACAAACAAACAGTGAGAATGCCCTACCTAAATATGACTCTTGATTAGAGGAAAACGCAAACCACCTGCCTCTAATCAAGAGCCATACCAGGCAAACCAAAACCAACATAGAAACAGAAAACATAGAATGCCCACCCAACCTCACGTCCTGACCAACTAACACACATAACAACTAACATAAATAGGTCAGGAACGTGACAAGCTTGGAAAATTCCAGAAAAGGATGTCATGGCTTTAGAAGCTTCTGATAGGCTAATTGACATTATTTAAGTCAATTGGAGGTGTATCTGTGGATGTATTTTAAAGCCTACCTTCAAACTCAGTGCCTCTTTGCTTGACATCATGGGAAAATCAAAAGAAATCAGCCAAGACCTCAGAAAAATAATTGTAGACCTCCACAAGTCTGGTTCATCCTTGGGAGCAATTTCCAAATGCCTGAAGGTACCACGTTCATCTGTACAAACAATAAGTACGTAAGTATAAACACCATGTGACCACGCAGCCGTCATACCACTCAGGAAGGAGACGCATTCTGTCTCCTAGAGATGATTGTACTTTGGTGCGAAAAGTGCAAATCGATCCCAGAACAACAGCAAAGGACCTTGTGAAGATGCTAGAGGAAACAGGTACAAAAGTATCTATATTTACAGTAAAACGAGTCCTATATGGACATAACCTGAAAGGCCGCTCAGCAAGGAAGAAGCCACTGCTCCAAAACCGCCATAAAAAAGCCAGACTACAGTTTACAACTGCACTTGGGGACAAAGATTGTATTTTTTGGCCATAATGACCATCATTATGTTTGGAGGAAAAAGGTAGATGCTTGCAAGCCGAAGAACACCATCCCAAACGTGAAGCACGGGGGTGGCAGCATCATGTTGTGGGGGTGCTTTGCTGCAGAAGGGACTGGTGCACTTCACAAAATAGATGGCATCATGAGGGAGGAAAATTATATGGATATATTGAAGCAAGATCTCAAGACATCAGTCAGGAAGTTAAAGCTTGGTCACAAATGGGTCTTCCAAATGGACAATGTCTTAAGGACAACAAAGGCAAGGTATTGGAGTGGCCATCACAAAGCCCTGATCTCAATCCCATAGAAAATTTGTTGGCAGAACTGAAAAAGCTTGTGCGTGCAAGGAGGCCTACAAACCTGACTCAGTTACACCAGCTCTGTCAGGAGGAATGGGCCAAAATTCACCCAACTTATTGTGGGAAGCTTGTGGAAGGCTACCCGAAACATTTGACCCAAGTTAAACAATTTAAAAGCAATGCAAACAAATACTAATTGAGTGTATGTAAACTTCTGACCCACTGGGAATGTGATGAAAGAAATAAAAGCGGAAATAAATCATTCTCTCTACTATTATTCTGACATTTCACATTCTCTCAATATAAAGTGGTGATCCTGACTGACCTAAGACAGGGAATGTTTACTAGGTTTAGATGTCAGGAATTGTGAAAAACTGATTTTAAATGTATTTGGCTAAGGTGTATGTAAACATCCGACTTCAACTGTACCTGACTTTGGCTGTCACCCCCCCCCCCCCCCCCCTGCCCTTTAGCAGTTGTTACGAGAGATGGCTGAGGAATTACTCATTTTAACACATTTGATTAGTCAAATCATCATTTATAATAATCTGTAAAGTCTTGTGTTCTTGTATGAGCATGTTTGTCTAAACTAGTAAGGATTCTACGGACCAAAACGATCGATCACTTTCTACTAGTGATGACACACTGAAAGTGAAAGGTTAGCTAGGTAAACAGTCATTTTGTTCATCACCACAGTAACAGATTGACATGTATTTTATGTAATTTTTCAAGGAGCAGCTTATTAAGCGTTCCTCTCACTCCAGATCTCTCTGATATCTCCGGTAAACTTCAGGTGTAAGAGAAATGAAAAGGTAGCAGTCATGGAGCTGGTAAGCAAGACCTATGGGCTTTTAAAGTGCTGAGAGATGGTCAAATCACCATGCAGGAATACTGGAGGCTTTATTGTTGCCAAGTACAGCACTAAAAACTAGACCATTTCACCTAAAGGCCAATTATATATTTGATTTATTTTGAGTTTAATATCTGTAGTTTTCGTTTTTATTGGCAAATATATACATTTTTGTTATGCACTAGAGAAAAGGGTTCGTACCGGATATTTTACTATGAGCTTTATGAATTGTTGAGCTTTAAATGTGTTTACATTTAGGAGTAGAAGGTTAATGTCTGAACAGCCTACACTGAACAGAAGACCGCTCAGAACACAGACGAACAGACACAGTATTTACGTTTGGATAAAGGTGGAAACAAACCACCAAATCCTGTTTTACATCTGTCATCACGTAACAAATCATTTTTTATTAACACATGTTGACAAAGGCTTTATAATAATGATTTGATTATCAGTTGTTGCTTGCAAGGGAAAGGAATAATGACATTGGGGGGGGGGGCACCACCTGTCTAATGCTGCTCCGAGGCTGTTTCTTGTCATCAAACAATGTATTGCTTTGCTTTGGTCAAGGCATGTTAGAACAGGAGACAAATACCTCACAGCAGGCTTTCACTGTGTTGTTGTGTCATTGGATCATTACTCTCACATTGTACTGCTCAGACAGGAGCAGGCAATAGGGAAATGACTGATATGTTCACAATCTGGTCAAAGAGATGCATTTTGTTTGGACTTGTACGCGATTTTCGTAGATGATTGAACTATAAAATTAAGATGTACATGTTTTCCCGCCATATGAACCCAAATCTAATTCTCTCTCTCTCTCTCTCTCTCTCTCTCTCTCTCTCTCTCTCTCTCTCTCTCTCTCTCTCTCTCTCTCTCTCTCTCTCTCTCTCTCTCTCTCTCTCTCTCTCTCTCTCTCTCTCTCTCTCTCTCTCTCTCTCTCTCTCTCTCTCTCTCTCTCTCTCTCTCTCTCTCTCTCTCTCTCTCTCTCTCTCTCTCTCTCTCAGAGCTGAGGATCCTGGTGATGACAGTGAAGATGGTTACAACAGACACAAGTACACTACTCTTAGTGGTAGCAGTCTTACTAAACCTAGTAGCAAGTAACGAGTATCACAAAATACCAACAAAATGGAGCTTGGGAAAGGTGCTTGGAAAGGACAGCTCTCCCATGATGTTCACTTATCATCTCTACAATGCCACCATTAATGAGAACTCAGCCCCCAGGACTGCTGTGGAGAGTCCCATCAAGATGGGCATCGTAGTGACCGATCCTTTCTGGGACATCAAGTTCAAACTCGTCTCTGGAGACGACGACGGCCTATTCAAAGCGGAGGAGGTCAGAGTAGGGGATTTCTGCATTCTGCGAATCAAAACGCGAAGCAGTAATTCTGCATCACTAAACAGGGAAGTAAGAGACAGTTATACTCTCACCATTGAAGCCACTGAAATCACGTACGACTTCCAGGCCAGGACCAAGGTATTGGTTCAGGTGCTTGACACCAATGATCTGAAACCACTCTTCTACCCAGCCTCGTACAACGTAGTCATCAGGGAAGACGCTCCGTTGAAGTCCAGCGTGGTCAGGGTCAGTGCGACGGACGCGGATATTGGCTGTAACGCTGAGTTCTATTACTCCTTTACGAGTAGAGCCCATCCGTTCGCCGTTGATCCTTTCACAGGCGCCATTAGCCTCGTCAAGAGACTGAACCACAGCCGAGCAGAAACATACGATCTCACTGTATTAGCCGAGGACAGGACCAAGAAGATATCTGGGGTTCAGAAGTTTGGCAACGTGGCCAGGGTTAAAATTACCATAGAAAAGGTCTCCTCCACCACCCCCATCATCAAACCTCTCCCAGTTGTCCTAGCTCAGAAGGATGAAGAGGAGAAGATAACTATTGATGTCCATGTAGAGTCGGGTGTAAAGCAGGTCGAGTCCGTTAGTATTGTTGGTGGGGATCCACAGAGGTGTTTTGAAATTATTCCATCCAGCCTGCAAGGCAATGGTTTCCAAGTGGTCTCTACCAAGAGAATGAACTGGTCTCAGAGCCCATTTGGATTAAACCTCTCCCTTCAAGCTAAAGACAAGAGCAGTCCACCTTTAGTTTCTCCAGTTTCAGAAATCCATATCCCTCCCTATAAACAAAGCCTGTTTAGCTTTCTGGAAGACACGTACATTCTCTCACTAAGTGAGTTTTCACCACCAAGAACACATGTGGTCAGAGTTAGTGTGAATCCGGCATATTTGAATGTTAGATACCACATTAAAAGTAACTCTGATAGCCCCAAATTTAAGATTAACCCCAAAACAGGAATAATCGTTACCTCAGACTCGTTTGACTTTGAGAAAAAGTCTCGTTATGAATTCGACGTGATAGCGAATCACGGCGAAGCCGAGACCCATATAGTCGTTGAGATTACTGACGAAAACGACAACGCCCCCATATTCACCAAACCGTCATACCAAGCCACACTACCAGAGAACGTACCTATAGGCAGCAGCATTCTAACAGTCTCTGCAATAGACGAGGACAGGGAACGAAATGGTTTTGTGACCTATGCCATAGCCAACTCAGCTCCTTCCCCATTCACAATAGACCCGATCAGTGGAGTGATCTCTACATCTGAGGATCTGGACTATGAGTTGATGAAGAGGTGGTATCATCTCAGAGTGTGGGCTTCGGACAGTGGCAGCCCCTTCAGTCATGTTTCTGAATGCGCTGTGACAATCACCATGAGCAACGTCAATGACAACACGCCTCTGTTTGAGCAGGTGGGATGCAACGCCACCATACCTGTAGATTTAGCGGTGAGAGAGCCAATCGCAGAGCTGTCTGCTGTTGACCTGGACGAACTACAACAGCTCAGATATGTGATCGAGTCAGGGAATGACCAAAAACTGTTTGACATCGACGCTGTATCAGGAGTCATTAAACTGATCAAACAGATACCCACAGCTTCGATAGAGACTGAATTACCTTCGTTCAGACTTAGAATCACAGCAACCGACGGTAAACATACCTCGGATCCCTCTGTTGTTACTGTTACTGTCGTTAACCAGGGCACTGAAGCCAACGTCATTTGTCAGGAGACTGGGATTTTCAAACAGCTTACAGACAAACTGATAGAATCCATAAAGCCAGGGTTGACTTTCCAGGATGAGGAATCCTTCTCGGACGTTCATATCATCAACCGCCACTCTCCTAAGTTCAACTCCGGCATCCCGAGTACTATTGACATCAGAGAGGACTTCCCTTTGAATTCAACTATCCTTTACTTCAAGGCTACGGATAACGACACTGGATTCAACAGCAAGCTTGTGTACGCTATCTCAAGTGGAAATGAAGATGGGTGTTTCTCCATTGGTATTTTCTCTGGGGAGCTTCAGCTTGTGTGTCCTTTAGACCGAGAAACCAAAGAGTTCTACATTTTGAACGTAACTGTCTATGACTTAGGAAGCCCACCAACCTCCGCATGGAAATTTCTTGCTGTGAATCTATTGGATGTTAACGACAACCGACCAATATTTGACCAATCCAGGTATGTCGTGCACATTCCAGAGAACACGGAGGTTGACACGAGGATAATCCAAGTGCACGCAACGGATTTAGACTCTGAGGACAACGGAAACATATTATATTCCATGCTAACTTTAACTGATCTGTTCAAGATCAATGAACTCACTGGCGAAGTGAAAGTGTCTGATCGCTTAGACAGAGAGGCCTTTCCCAGACATAACCTGAAGATAGAGGCTAGAGATCAGTCTAAAACAGACCCACAGCTCTTCTCTATGACCGATCTGGTTGTCGTGTTGGAGGACATCAACGACAATCCTCCCAAGTTCGTCCCCAAGATCTACAACATCAAAGTCCCCGAGGACGTTCCCTTGGGGACGGTGCTACTGTGGGTCGAGAGCTACGACTTAGACCTGGGCAGCGCTGGACAGATCAGCTACAACCTGAAGAACAGTGAGAGCGGGGCCTTTTTTCTGGACGCGTCGACGGGATCTCTAACCCTTGAGAAGGAACTGGACTTTGAGAGGAGACAGTCTTACAACCTGACGGTTCGAGCGGTTGACCATGGCCTTCCTCGGTCACTCTCCTCCTCCTGTTTCATCGAGGTGGAGGTCCTGGATGTGAATGAGAACCTGAATAAGCCGGTCTTCTCCATGTTTGTCTATGAGGCCTCAGTGATGGAGGACGCTCCTGTGGGAACCTCAGTGTTGATGCTGACAGCAGCAGATAAGGACCTGGGGAGAGATGGAGTTGTCAGGTACCACATTCACGATGGATCTGGCCTGGGAGTTTTCATGATCGATGAGGAAACAGGTAAATATGTGTGTGTGTGTGTGTGTGTGCGTGTGTGTGCGTGTGCGTGTGTGCGTGCGCGTGTGCATGTGTGTGTGTGCGTGTGTGTGTGTGTGCGTGTGCATGTGTGTGCGCGTGTGCGTGTGCGTGCGTGTGCGTGTGCGTGTGTGTGTGTGTGTGTGCGTGTGTGCGTGTGCGTGCGTGTGCGTGTGTGCGTGTGCGTGTGCGTGTGTGTCTGTGTAATAATAGTAATGAGCAATGTAAAAAAGAACCTGAGGCTTCTTGGGACCCGTCTATGTTCCTACATAATGGATACTTTACAGCTGATAGCCTGTGACCTCACATAGTATCACG
The DNA here is from genome assembly GCF_029448725.1 of Salvelinus fontinalis. NCBI lineage: Eukaryota > Metazoa > Chordata > Actinopteri > Salmoniformes > Salmonidae > Salvelinus > Salvelinus fontinalis. The sequence goes on from NC_074693.1 coordinate 12,212,801, forward strand.
TTTCATTAGTATGCTTGACTCCTGTTGGAAAAATGCTCTGTCATTATAGTGCTGAACATCTGCACTGACGCACCAGGCCTCCTTTTCAGAATATTACTCATACTTATAATCTGTCAGCGTAGCATCCAGTTTTAACCAAATAACTATTTTGGGGTAAAAACCTAGATGATTTACCAAAGTTGTTCATCACCACACCACCTGTCAGCAAAAAAATACAAATACAGATGGATGACATAAACGATTTCTCCTTCTGTTTTGCAGGAGTCATCCGCACGGCTGAGATATTTGACCGAGAGGCCGTCCCACACTACTGGCTGTCGGTCTATGCCAAAGACCTTGGCACCATCCCTCTAGTGACCTGGACAGACATATTCGTGGAAGTCCTGGACATCAATGATAACCCTCCCCAGCTGTCCCAGCCGGTCTACTTCGGCTCCGTCCTGGAAAACATGCCTAAAGACAAGTCAGTGCTTCAGGTCACTGCTAGTGACGTGGACAGCTCCTCTGAGGGGAAACTCACCTTCCAGCTGTTGGAGTCACCACGGACGTATTTCACCATCAACCCCAAGACAGGTAACTGACAGTAAAAGTCTTAACACTTTTGAGGAAAGGTAGACTGCTGTTTTGTGCCCATATTACATTTGACAACTCTACGTCAAATGTAGATCTCATTTTTTTGCAGCAGATTATTATTATTTTATTCATGTGTGTCAAATATACATCTCAATATAAAGTTTAACTAGCTGTCATTTCTCAAGTTGAGTAGAAAATGGTAGATTATAACATGTCTCAGCAGCACTGTGCACAGGCATCACTCGGTGTGTGTCATAACCTGTGGTGAATACCGGCCAAGGTTAAACTACCCTTATTTTCTACCTATAAATGTACACAAAAACACAACAAATGATGCAGTCATGTCTGGGCTGGGAGGGCTGGGAGGGCTGGGAGGGCTGGGAGGGCTGGGAGGCCAAAAGAACAACTTCCCAACCAGAAAGTTAAACCCCAAATGTCTGACAGTTTCGTCATGCAGCTGAGTGCCTGTCACACAACATAGCATGGGCCTTTGAAGGCAGGACAAATTGCAACCAGATTAGCTCTACGTCGCAAGCTTCTACACGTCCGTCCGTCCTTGACTTGTCATCTCTGCTGGGCTCTGTGTGTGTGTGTGTGTGTGTGTGTGTGTGTGTGTGTGTGTGTGTGTGTGTGTGTGTGTGTGTGTGTGTGTGTGTGTGTGTGTGTGTGTGTGTGTGTGTGTGTGTGTGTGTGTGTGTGGTTTAACACCAAAGGATTAAAGCTGAAAAGGCGCTCCATTAATGCCTTGGAAGATGTACAATAGACTAGATGTTTTATAGAAACTCCCAGTGTAATCAAGACACAGGTTAGTTTCGCTGAGACTGCCTGGAGTGGTCTGAGTGCGGAGGGGAAAACTGAAAACGAGCTGTTATCTGCAGCAAAGTTCACAACTCTCTTACTTATCGGTCTATTAACTCAATGACGGTCTGGTGATGTCAAAAGTCCGTCCCGCCGAAACAGGCTGAAATTTCAGGTGGTCTTTTCAAGCAGCTCTTACACTAAAATGACAGTATCCTCATTTATACTGAGTGTACAAAATATTAGACCAGGGGAATCCAGGTGAAAGCCATGGTCCCTTATTGATGTCACTTGTTAAATCCACTTCAACAAGTGTAGATGAAGGGGAGGAGAAAGGTTAACCTGTCTAGGACTGGGGTTCCGCTCACCAACAGCTAATGAAATTGCAGGGTCCCAAATTCAATCAACAGAAATCTCATAATTCAAATTTCTCAAACATACAAGTATTAGACACCCTTTTAAAGATAAAATTATGCTGCCCCCTATCCATAACAAGTTAAAGAAGGATTTCTAAGCCTTGAGACAATTGGGATATGGATTGTTAATGTGTGTCATTCAGAGGGTGAATGGACAAGACAACATATTTAAGTGCCCTTGAACAGGGTATGGTAGTAGGTGCCAGGCGTGCCGGTTTGAGTGTCTAACGCTGATGTGTTTTTCACGCTCAACAGTTTCCCCATGTGTATCAAAAGGACATCCAGCCAACTGGAGTCAACATGGGCCAGAATCCCTGTGGAACGCTTTCGACCCCTTGTAGAGTCCATGCCCTGACGAATTGATGCTAGTTCTGAGGGTAAAAGGGTGTTCAATATTCCGAAGGTGTTCCTAATGTTTTGTACATTCAGTGTATATGAAACACAGGAAAATCAGGCCTTTAAACTCATTACTACGACACAGGCCTTGTTCTTCTACAAAGTGAAGAGTATAGGTGAAATAAAACACTTAATCAATAAAGTGAAGCCTCAACGTTTGTCACTCAACAGCATGGTAGATGTATGGCTCGTCGTGAGAGGATATGAGCTGTGCTCCTCGTGTCAGAACAGGATACACATGACTCAGAGAAGTCTGACTAAGATCTCAGTTCAGGAGTGTAGCAGCAAAGTACACACAGTACAGTATCTGTAGAGATGTCCCAGTAGAAAGTCAGTTAAGAACCAATAATACATTTGAATACAATTTAGTGTAGCTGTATTACCAGCTGGAAGATACACAAAAGCCAAAACGATAAAATAAATAATGATTTTGGGGATGCTTATATTTGTCCTGTTATTCATTTATTGACGTGTGTAACAGAAATGCGTTCCATGCATATCCCACCATTGTCCAGCACCCCTGGAGAAACTGGGAATAACTGCACAGAGAAATATTTTTCTGTGGGCTCCAGGATTTAAACCAGCGACCTTTCGGTAACTGGCCCAACGCGCTAACCTTGAGGCCACCTGCTATCCCAGCAAAACCCTATGAGGTTATGAGGTCAAGAGGTCCTCTTTACGAGGAGACCAAGCAGAGAAGGGCAACTCCATTACAAAAACACTGACACAGGATGTGAACCAACAAGTCCCAGCTAATGATAAAAGCAACAGCAACATTTCTAACGCATCTCCCGTAAAGACCCAGCAGGATGTGTTTTGAGGGCCGTAAACCCCACCCCCCCCCCCCCCCCCCCCCCGCTCACCAAACACACACACACACACACACACACACACACACACACACACACACACACACACACACAATGTGCAATCTGTCCCTGGGGCAGTCGGATGGTGAACTAAACTGAACTCTGATATATACTCTGATATCAACTCAGGCTGTTATCCAGACAGCCTCACCCAGATTTCAACACAAAAGACTAAAAAAGTCCAAACCAGTCATGTAACCTGTTTTGTCAGTTTTTCTGATCACATAGTCACTTTAATTTGGCAGGAGAATTAGCCTACTAAAGGGACAGAAGCAGCATGGCAGGAGAATAAGCCTACTTAAGGGACAGACGCAGCATGGCAGGAGAATAAGCCTACTTAAGGGACAGACGCAGCATGGCAGGAGAATTAGCCTACTTAAGGGACAGACGCAGCATGGCAGGAGAATTAGCCTACTAAAGGGACAGTAGCAGCATGGCAGGAGAATTAGCCTACTTAAGGGACAGACGCAGCATGGCAGGAGAATTAGCCTACTTAAGGGACAGACGCAGCATGGCAGGAGAATTAGCCTACTTAAGGGACAGACGCAGCATGGCAGGAGAATTAGCCTACTAAAGGGACAGTAGCAGCATGGCAGGAGAATTAGCCTACTAAATGGACAGACGCAGCATGGCAGGAGAATTAGCCTACTAAAGGGACAGTAGCAGCATGGCAGGAGAATTAGCCTACTTAAGGGACAGAAGCAGCATGGCAGGAGAATTAACCTACTAAAGGGACAGTAGCAGCATGGCAGGAGAATTAGCCTACTAATTGAACAGAAGCAGCGTGGGCAATCTTTACCAAATGACAATACAGTTGGAAAGCTTATCAGCGGATAGATTGGGAAAGGGGAAAGGGAAAGTGGGATACCTAGTCAGATTGTAGCAGGTTGATGTTTATTGTCAAATGATTTGTCCTGGGGGGAGAACTGAGCAATTTCCCCTTAGGCTAGCTGCAATGTCAAAATTGGCTGTGTTGTAAAATTTGTGAAAAAAAATTCAATTTTTTTGTTCTTAATTTAAGGTTAGGGGGTTGGACATTAGAGTTAGCAGTGTGGTTAAGGTTGGGGTTAAGTTTAGGATTAGGTTTAAAATCTGATTTCATGACTTTGTGGCTGTGCCAGCTAGTGATCACTCTGCTGACTCCAGAACAACATTCACGGTGAAAGATGTTGACCTGCTTGACTGTATCGGCTCTTGCCACACACATTATAATAGTAAAGTGTCCACAGGCCTAAAAGGTTAAGTATTTTATGAAAATAAGAGGCTCTGGAAAGTTCTCAGAGCTTTCTTTAGTGAAGACTATAAAGCCAAATAAACGCTGTTAGAAAAACAGACAGGAAGGAAGAAGAGCGACCCAGCTGCCTGGGGCTCAGACAGTGACAGGTGTGCTGGGTCATTCCGCTATTCCGGTGCCTTTTGAGAAGCATAACTTGGTTAAGAAAAAGATTTCAGCTAATTTTACCATTCTGTCACAAAGAGCGCATGTTCAACAATAAAAACATGTTTTTGCTATCTCAAGAGGTTTACAACAAAATTACTATAGTAAATGCCTATTAAAGGCAGTGGTGGAAAAAGTACCCATTTGTTATACTTGAATAAAAGTTAAGATACTTCATTAGAAAATGACTCAAGTCAAGGTGAAAGTCACCCAGTAAAATATTACTTGAGTAAAAGTCAAAAAGTATTTGGTTTTAAATATACTTAAGAATCAAAAGTAAATGAAATTGATAGAATATACATACGTATAAAACATAAAAGTATAAATAATTTCAAATTCCTTATATCTAGGGGAAACATATCTAGGGGATCTTTTCAGAGGCAGATATATTTAGATGAACTCATGGATATCATTTTTATTTCTCCGTGACCAATATGAAGGAAATTAGAGGAAGTTTCGTGAGCCAATGCTAACGCTGGTTAGAAATTATGATAGTGCTATTTAGGAACTTCCTTCAAACTACACTCAGAGACATACAGTCTTCAGTCTTCATTCTCCACATTTTGTTAAGTTACAGTCTTATTCTAAAACGGATTAAATCATTTCCCCCCACTCATCAATCTACACACAGTACTCCATAATGACAAAGCAAGGTTTAGACATTTTAGCAAATATATAAAAATATATATATAAGTATTTACATAAGTAGTCAGACACTTTGCTCAGGACATTGTTGAAGAACCTTTGGCATAGATTACAGCCTCGAGTCTTCTTGGGTATGACGCTACAAGCTTGGCACACTTGTATTTGGGGAGTTTCTCCCATTTTTTTATGCAGATCATCTCAATCTCTGTCAGGTTGGATGGGGAGCGACGCTACACAGCTATTTTCAGGTCTTTCCAGAGATGTTAGATCGGGTTCAAGTCCGGGCTCTGGCTGGGCCACTCATGGACATTCAGAGACTTGTTCCGAAGCCACTCCTGTGTTGTCTTGGCTGTGTGCTTAGGGTCATTGTCCTGTTGGAAGGTGAACGTTCGCCCCAGTATGAGGTCCTGAGCGCTCTGGAGCAGGTTTTCATCAAGGATCTCGCTGTACTTTGCTCCGTTAATCTTTCCCTCGATCCTGACTAGTCTTCCAGTCCCTGCCGCTGAAAAAAATAGCCACCACCATGCTTCACGGTAGGGATGGTATTGGCCAGGTGATGAGCAGTGCCTGGTTTCCTCCAGACGTGATGCTTGGCATTCATACTAAAGAGTTCAATCTTGGTTTTATCAGACCAAAAAATCTTGTTTCTCATGGTCTGAGAGTCCTTTAGGTGCCTTTTGGCAAACTCCAAGCGGACTATCATGTGCCTTAAACTGAGGAGTGGCTTGCGTCTAGCCTCTCTACCATAAAGGCCTGATTGGTGGAGTGCTGTGATGATGGTTGTCCTTCTGGAAGGTTCTCCCATCTCCACAGAAGAACTTTGGTGCTCTGTCAGAGTGACCATTAGGTTGTTGGTCACCTCCTTGATCAAGGCCCGTCTCCTTCAACTGTTCATGTTGGCTGGGCAGCTAGCTCTAGTGGTTCCAAACATCTTCCATTTAAGAATGATGGCGGCCACTGTGTTTTTGGGGACCTTCAATGCAACGTTTTGATGCTGCTGGAAGTGGTGTTGGACAGTAAGAGGCACACTTTACTCTGGTCTCATATAAATTATCCCAATGCCCAAGAGCAGTGATTGGGGACATTACCCTTTGTAAGGCACTGTCTTTCGGATGGGACATTAAATGGGTGTCCTGACTCTCTGTGGTCACTAAATATCCCATGGCACTTATTGTAAGAGTATGGCTGTTAACCCCGGTGTCCTGGCTAAATTCCCAATCTGGCCCTTATGCCATCATGGCCACCTAATCATCCCCAGCTTCCAATTGGCTCATTCATCCCCCCTCCTCTCCCCTGTAACTATTCCCAAGGCCGTTGTTGTAAATGAGAATGTGTATTCAGTCAACTTACCCGGTAAAATAAGGGTAAAATAAAATAAATAAATCAAAATACAATTAAATATTGGTGCACAATTTCTACTTGTGAAATTGTGACTCCAAAGACACTGATTTCGTGGAACTACCCTGCTACTGCTGTGCATGTGGGAAAGATTCCTTATTGATGACCCTGCTCCATCTTCCTCCTTCCCTCCCATCTCCTCCATGTCTCCCCCCCTCTCTCTGCCCCCTCCCCCTCTCTGTTTTCTTAGGCGTCATCAGCACTCTGACCTCTCTGGACCGGGAACTGAAATCTGAGCACAGTGTTGAGGTGAGAGACTGAGACACCTGCTTGTGATTAAACAACATATGCATGTTTTATAAAATCGTTAAAAGGCCTAACCATGAGAGCTTAAACTAGACTATAAATGATCCATAACGTGTGTAGTCTTGATAAAGAACATTGCTCCCAAAATATATGTAGTTTATGATACATACAACTTTTTAATTTCCTTTAAATCTCAATCAATCCTTCACAGACTAACCCCTCTTCCTCCATATCCTACTGTTAGACTAACCCCTCTTCCTCCATATCCTACTGTTAGACTAACTCCTCTTCCTCCATATCCTACTGTTAGACTAACCCCTCTTCCTCCATATCCTACTGTTAGACTAACCCCTCTTCCTCCACATCCTACTGTTAAACTAACTCCTCTTCCTCCATATCCTACTGTTAGACTAACCCCTCTTCCTCCATATCCTACTGTTAGACTAACCCCTCTTCCTCCACATCCTACTGTTAGACTAACCCCTCTTCCTCCATATCCTACTGTTAGACTAACCCCTCTTCCTCCATATCCTACTGTTAGACTAACCCCTCTTCCTCCTTATCCTACTTTTAGACTAACTAACCCCTCTTCCTCCATATCCTACTGTTAGACTAACCCCTCTTCCTCCATATCCTACTGTTAGACTAACCCCTCTTCCTCCTTATCCTACTGTTAGACTAACTAACCCCTCTCCTCCATATCCTACTGTTAGACTAACCCCTCTTCCTCCATATCCTACTGTTAAACTAACTCCTCTTCCTCCACATCCTACTGTTAGACTAACCCCTCTTCCTCCTTATCCTACTGTTAGACTAACTAACCCCTCTTCCTCCATATCCTACTGTTAGACTAACTCCTCTTCCTCCACATCCTACTGTTAGACTAACCCCTCTTCCTCCTTATCCCACTGTTAGACTAACCCCTCTTCCTCCATATCCTACTGTTAGACTAACTAACCCCTCTTCCTCCACATCCTACTGTTAGACTAACCCCTCTTCCTCCTTATCCTACTGTTAGACTAACCCCTCTTCCTCCATATCCTACTGTTAGACTAACCCCTCTTCCTCCTTATCCTACTGTTAGACTAACCCCTCTTCCTCCATATCCTACTGTTAGACTAACCCCTCTTCCTCCACATCCTACTGTTAGACTAACCCCTCTTCCTCCACATCCTACTGTTAGACTAACCCCTCTTCCTCCATATCCTACTGTTAAACTAACTCCTCTTCCTCCACATCCTACTGTTAGACTAACCCCTCTTCCTCCACATCCTACTGTTAGACTAACCCCTCTTCCTCCATATCCTACTGTTAAACTAACTCCTCTTCCTCCATATCCTACTGTTAGACTAACCCCTCTTCCTCCATATCCTACTGTTAGACTAACCCCTCTTCCTCCACATCCTACTGTTAGACTAACCCCTCTTCCTCCATATCCTACTGTTAGACTAACTCCTCTTCCTCCATATCCTACTGTTAGACTAACCCCTCTTCCTCCATATCCTACTGTTAGACTAACCCCTCTTCCTCCATATCCTACTGTTAGACTAACCCCTCTTCCTCCATATCCTACTGTTAGACTAACCCCTCTTCCTCCACATCCTACTGTTAGACTAACCCCTCTTCCTCCTTATCCTACTGTTAGACTAACCCCTCTTCCTCCACATCCTACTGTTAGACTAACCCCTCTTCCTCCTTATCCTACTGTTAGACTAACCCCTCTTCCTCCATATCCTACTGTTAGACTAACCCCTCTTCCTCCATATCCTACTGTTAGACTAACCCCTCTTCCTCCACATCCTACTGTTAGACTAACCCCTCTTCCTCCATATCCTACTGTTAGACTAACCCCTCTTCCTCCATATCCTACTGTTAGACTAACCCCTCTTCCTCCATATCCTACTGTTAGACTAACCCCTCTTCCTCCATATCCTACTGTTAGAGTAACCCCTCTTCCTCCATATCCTACTGTTAGACTAACCCCTCTTCCTCCACATCCTACTGTTAGACTAACTAACCCCTCTTCTCCTCTCAGGTGATAGTGTCGGACAACGGAGCCCCTCCTCTCCGCTCCACCTCTACAGTGATCATCCAGGTGTTGGATGAGAACGACAACAGGCCCCAGTTCAACCACAAGCTCTTCCAGGTCTGCTTTGGTTTGCTCCTTGGGGTCTCCTACATTTATAAACGCAGCCTACATAGGGCAGCCCAATTCTGATATTTTTTTCAACTAGTTGATATTTTGACCAATCACATCAGATCTTTTCACATCATATCTTTTTCAGAGCTGATCTGATTGGTAAAATGTCATTGTGCACTGCTTCTGACAAGGACCATGTAGGGATCTGGTAACAACATGTGCACTATTTATGGAATAGGATGCCATACACTTTGTGACAACTGTTGATGTAAAAAAGGGCTTTTGTAAATAAATGTGACTGATTGATTCATTGATTGTTTCCAGGTCAAACTACCTGAGCAACACAGGGGTCAGGGGGTGAAGCCACAGGTGGAGGTGTGTCGGATGGTTGCCCAGGACAACGATGAAGGGCCTAATGCTGAGGTCACCTTCAGTCTCCAGGACAACCAGAACGAGAGGTTTGAGATCCATCCAGACACTGGGGTGGTGACGGCACGGGGGGACTTTACAGCAGGCAACTACAGCATCCTCACGGTAGGTGGACAAGATTATAATAGAACACCATAATTATCATGTTCCACTGATTCTTCTGCTTTTCACATTCACACAAAATGGTGGAACACTCTTTAGGGACACCTGCTATGCCTAAACAAATACAATCACATCTTCTTTCATGACTCTCATTCACATGCAGGGAGTGTGTAAACTTGCATGTGAATACCATTGTGATGAACACCAACCCTGTCATGTTCCCATGTACTGTGATGAGTAACACAAAGATCCACACCCCAGCGCAATAACAGTAGCGTTGTCCTCTCCATCCCAACCCTTCCTTCTGTCAGATCAAAGCAAAGGACCATGGGAGCCCGGTGAGATCGTCGACAGTCCGCCTGGACGTAGAGTGGATCGCCAAGCCGACGCCCACCTCCGATCCGCTGACGTTTGACGAGCCACACTTCACCTTCGCTGTCATGGAGACGGATCCTGTCACTCACATGGTGGGGATCATCCTCACAGAGACACAGAGGCTACTGTGGTATGACATCACAGGTGAGGGCTAACATCGGTAACTCTGATAGGTGGAGATGTGCAGTATGTTGTGTACAGTGTGCCGTGTGCAGTGTGAAGTGTGCAGTGTGAAGTGTGCAGTGTGAAGTGTGCAGTGTGAAGTGTGCAGTGTGAAGTGTGCAGTGTGAAGTGTGCAGTGTGAAGTGTGCAGTGTGAAGTGTGCAGTGTGAAGTGTGCAGTGTGAAGTGTGCAGTGTGAAGTGTGCAGTGTGAAGTGTGCAGTGTGAAGTGTGCAGTGTGAAGTGTGTTGTGTGCAATGTGTTGGTGATATGGACCACGCAAAAGTAGAGATAAGTGTTTTTTTAGTGTGTAGAATTACAGCGTATTTTCTAGAAACTATAATATGATCAGATTTGTGTAATTTGATGTTATAGCAATAGTTATATCAGTTGACACAATAAAGGCTTAGAGTAAAGTTATATTGCTGTTTTATTAAACTGACCAAATGGGATGAGTCAAAATGAAGATGATCTGTCAACATGTACTTAACGGCAAGACAAAACGTGACCAGTCAAAAGATTGCAAATGGATTGCGAAGGAAAGGAGATTATTATCGAGGAGAATGGGGCATGGGAGTCGTGTTTTGCTGTGCTCTGTGTGTTTTACTGTGCGCTGTGTTTTGCTGTGCTCTGTGTGTTTTGCTGTGCTCTGTGTGTTTTGCTGTGCTCTGTGTGTTTTGCTGTGCTCTGTGTGTTTTGCTGTGCTCTGTGTGTTTTGCTGTGCTCTGTGTGTTTTGCTGTGCTCTGTGTGTTTTGCTGTGCTCTGTGTGTTTTGCTGTGCGCTGTGTGTTTTGCTGTGCGCTGTGTGTTTTGCTGTGCGCTGTGTGTTTTGCTGTGCTCTGTGTGTTTTGCTGTGCTCTGTGTGTTTTGCTGTGCGCTGTGTGTTTTGCTGTGCGCTGTGTGTTTTGCTGTGTGTTTTGCTGTGTGTTTTGCTGTGCGCTGTGTGTTTTGCTGTGCTCTGTGTGTTTTGCTGTGTGTTTTGCTGTGCTCTGTGTGTTTTGCTGTGCGCTGTGTGTTTTGCTGTGCGCTGTGTGTTTTGCTGTGTGTTTTGCTGTGCGCTGTGTGTTTTGCTGTGCGCTGTGTGTTTTGCTGTGCGCTGTGTGTTTTGCTGTGCGCTGTGTGTTTTGCTGTGCTCTGTGTGTTTTGCTGTGCGCTGTGTGTTTTGCTGTGTGTTTTGCTGTGTGTTTTGCTGTGCGCTGTGTGTTTTGCTGTGCTCTGTGTGTTTTGCTGTGCTCTGTGTGTTTTGCTGTGCGCTGTGTGTTTTGCTGTGCTCTGTGTGTTTTGTGTGTGTGTGTGTGTGTGTGTGTGTGTGTGTGTGTGTGCGTGCGTGCGTGCGTGCGTGCGTGCGTGCGTGTGTGTGTGTGTGAGTACCCTACACCCCAGCATGAGGAGAACACAGCCATATTTCCTCAGATGAAGGGCCAGGACACGACAGGATAGGCAGAATCTAACTCTGATGGATGATCTGCCTCACGCGGCCACGTGGTAGAATACGCTGCTGACCCTTTGCTAAAGTATTCATCTAGCTCTTTGACAATTCAATTAACTTGGATTAACATGGACAAAATAACGATTGATTCCAAACATCAAGTGTGGTAGCGCTTACATTTAAATTATTTTATTTAACCTTCATTTAACCTTTATTTAACCTTTATCTAACCAACTCAGTTAAGAACAAATTCTTATTTACAATGACGGCCCCGGCCAAACCCGGGGTAGGTCCAAACACTGGACCAATGGTACGTCTCCCTATGGGCCTCCCGATCACGGCCGGTTGTGATACATCCTGGAATAACACTATAGTATTACAATTCCTGCTGCATAAAAATATGTTTGTGAAAGTATTCCAATGAAAGCAAGCCTTTGCGATGGGACATAAACTCAAACGTGGCAACTTAGATGGCGCCTCGAAACGCGTTTGATGGCTGAGTGTGACAGCCAGTGCAGTTCTAACCTGTTGAGTTCTTCAGCTTTTCATTTGACTTGTTCTTCGACTGTGACAGCTGCTTTTCAACCCTCCATCCGGTCAACCAATATATATTTAAACAATCTATTTCTTCTTTGTCTCTTTCAATATTTTTTATTTAATCTGGGTATGGAATACATTGGATGTTTTGTTTTTCCTGCAGAATAGCGTTTTTCATCATGAATCTTGTTCTAAAGGCAGCTTTGCAGTCATCAAACCTAACCATAACCATAACCCTAACCTTAACCACACTGCTAACGCTAATGCCCAACCCTAACCTTAAATTAAGACATAAAAGCAACAAAAAAATAAAAATGGCATGAATTTTTACAATGTAGCCAATGTTGACTTTGCAGCTGGCCTATCTAAGGGGGAATCGCTCAGTTCCGCCTCCAGAACAACCAACTGATTCATTATTCAATAATGCTCAACATTTTGTGGGAGAAGTGACATTTTTTTTTTTTTTTAATGTTGTATTTTCATGTAGTCCCACCGGTGATATTAAAAGGGAAAGCTTGTTTTAAAATGGAGTCATGTGAGCCTTGAAAAGGTGCATCTATTTCTTAATAAACACCATCTGGCTGAACAAGCATGAGCTTTACCCCTACTGTTCACGGCGTCTGTTCAAAGTGTGTCGCTGCCAAACATTTCCCCTTAAACAATTGTGTTACACTTATTCTGCGACACTTAGACACGGGGGGGGCAGCCCTTTGCTGCAACCTTGTTTTCTGTCATTAATACATACATGGCTGAGCATGTGAGGATGACGGTGGTTCGTTGGCCCCATACCGGCACATAGGTTTTTTTTACACTCTGTAAATGAGGCATAGTATACACAGGAAGTAATAGTTTTAAACGGTTGAGGGTGTTTGTAGCCATATTCAGTGATGTGAGGGCCCTTTTAGCTCATATTCTCTATTCACAAACACGCATGCAGGGCAATGGCCAACTTTCGAAGGGGTCAAATTAGCTATTAACCTTTCTCAGTAGCTTTGGGATGTTTTGTTGGTGTTCTTGTCTTTCCACCTGTCCTGACTGGGCAAACAACATTTCCAGTGTACGCTCCAAACAGCTGCCCACAAGTCCATCTGTTGAAAGAATGATCCTCCAACCACGGCCAAGTCATTATGGTTCTGGATGACACACCTGTGTGTCACGACTGCCGTATGGGCTCTCACTCCCTCCTCCCATAAGGCCATTGGGGCCAGTCTCAGTGACAGACACTTACGAAGCCAAACAACCCGAAGGGACTCTGGGCAGGCTTCTATTGAGGCCATTCAACTGTCAAATTTCAAACGGTCAAACTTGAAACTGTCCTTGTATGGGATGATTGAATGCTATTGATTTATTTATACCGTCTCCTCTCTATTGTGTTGTTCTCAGGGGGCGATGAGGAGCAGGACTTTGACATTGAGAGGAACACAGGTAGCATCGTGATCGCCAGGCCTCTGGATGCAGGGAAGAAGTCCAACTATAATCTGACTGTACAGGTTACAGACGGACATCAGGTCGCAACCACACAGGTGATACACATATGAAATACAGAGTAAATTAGTAGTTATTGTAAAACTTTAGATTAAGTTTATCTTCCTATCTTTATGTCTCCTAGGCATATATCCGTGTGCTGGACATGAACGAGCATCGACCCGTGTTCATGAAGTCCATCTACGAGGTCAGAGTACCGGAAGACACCTCTCCATGGAAGGACATCCTCCACATCTCTGCTCAGGACCGAGACAGCAGCAGCAAACTCATCTACTCGCTCCACAGCAGCGTCCATCCAGACAGCCTGAAGAACTTCCATCTGGACCATAAGAGTGGTGTTCTGGTGATGACTGAGCAGCTGGACCGTGAGAAGCGTTCTGTGCACACGCTCATTGTGATGGTAACGTTGTTGATGTTTTTTTAGTCATGTCTCCCTTTTTCATCTCCCTTACCGTTTGAAAACACGACGATCTAAAGTTCAGCGTATCTATCATCTAACAGTTTCACAAAAGCAAAAATAATCTCTGTCTGATTATAGCAAATCATTTTTTGCTGGTTTTCTAGGAATTTGATTTTGATTAAGTTAATGTCCCTACACTGTCCTGCTCTCCTTTAAATGCACAGGTTCGAGATCAGGAGATCCCAGTGAAAAGAAACTTTGTGAAGGCAGTGGTTTATGTGGAGGACTGCAACGACCACTCTCCTGCCTTCATGGCAGCCGGCTATGAGGGCACTATCACCAATCTGGCTGCGGCTGGGACAGAGGTGCTGCGTGTCAAGGCTCTGGATAAGGACATGGGGAGCAACGCTCTGATTATTTACTCCCTTCACTCAGGTACAACACAGATCACAGATTATGAGGGGTAGATTATGATGGATTTGAATTGTGAAAAATCTTCAAATATGTTTATCTATTTTTAGCATTCTTTATAAGAGTGCTACAGGATAAGTATATTATATATTTGAGAATGTTTTATACTTGATCGATCACTTAAATTCTGGGGGTGGCAGGTAGCCTAGTGGTTAGAGCGTTGGGCCAGTAACCGAAAGGTTGTTCACATATAGGCAATTGTTCATATAGGTTAACTCATTGTTAATTCTATACACCAAAAAATCATTTGTTAATTTTGATTTGGTCTTTGATTCATCTTTACAGGAAATGTGGACAACACCTTTGACATTGATGGCGAGCTAGGGAGTATCACCATCGCCAAATCTCTGTACAACCTAACCCAGGAGCAGTTCCATCTGACAGTGAAGGCCACAGACCAGGGTTTCCCCCAGCACAGTGACCTCTGTTCTGTCTCCATCACCGTCCTGCTCTCAGACAGAACCCCTCCCAGGTTAATATGTATATAAACTAGTATTATGTTGTTTGATAATTCTTAAATGCTTTAATTTGTAAATTGCATCAAATAATTCAACTTCAGGTACTGTTGATATTATATACTGCTTTCCTAATTGTTAATAAAAAAACATTCTCTCTTCTCTCTCCCAGGTTCCCCTCTGATGAGTACTTCTCAGAGGTCAGTGAAGCCAGTCCTCTGGGAACTCCCGTGATCACTGTCTCTGCAGCCAGCCCATCCGCAGTCCACTACAGCATCAAAGATGGAGACCCTAACGGAACGTTCCACATCAATACAGACTCCGGAGTTCTCTCTGTCCAAGCGAGCCTCGACTTCGAGAGGTGTTTCTCTTACAGACTCAAAGTGCGTGCTAGCACCTCGGCGGGAGCCTCGTCAGATACGGTTGTTTACGTCTATGTGATAGATGAGAATGATAACCCTCCGGTGTTCCTCCAGGAGAAATTCCATGGCCAGATTAGTGAGTCTACTCACATAAACAGCATGGTGATGGGGGAGAGCAACACACCTCTAGTGATACGAGCCTCTGATGCTGACAGGGACTCTAACTCTCTCCTAGTCTTCCAAATCCTGGAACCGGAAGCGATGAAAGTCTTCAAGATAGATCCCAGCATGGGTACACTCTCTGTGATATCGGAGGTGGACTTTGAAGAAACACCAGAGTTTCACTTCAGCATTCAGGTACGGGACTCAGGGGAACCGTCGCTGTACGCAGCAGAGCCAGCCAGAGTCACCATCCGTGTCCTGGATTTCAATGACTGTTCCCCCAAATTCTCAAGGCCGGTATATGAGTTGTCCATCGTCTTCCCTCCTGTCAGAGAGATGGAGGTTGTACGGGTCACGGCACAAGATGCAGATTCAGCTGTCTCGTACAGCCTCACAGAGGGCAACCTTCACAACGCTTTTCTCATTCATCCTTCTACTGGTGCTATCTCTGTAAACAATGTTTCAGAGTTTAAATCCTTTTACCAGCTGCTGGTCAAAGCCTCTGACGGCCTGTACAAAGACCTTGCTACAGTTAAGATAAACGTCACCAACATAACAGCAGACGGCCATCTTCAATTTGAGCAGGGATTGTATTCAGCCACCATTGTGGAGAACTCGATGTCGGTCAAAATGTTAGTTGTTTTGAGAGCTTCAGGTAGCTACTTGAACGAGCCTCTGATTTACTCTGTATTGAACCCAATGGGACGGTTTTCTATAGTCCCAACATCAGGCGTGCTTGAGACCACCAGCGTCCCCTTCGACAGAGAAGAGCAGGATGTCTATGACATAGTGGTGGAGGTGAGAGACATGAGGAGTCCCCCTCGCAGGGCAATAACCCACGTCAACATTTACATAAATGATGTCAATGACAATCCACCAAGGTTCTTGAACCTGCCTCACTCCATGATGATCTCTGAAGACACTGACCTAGGAGATGTAATCTTTCAAGTGATGGCGTCCGACAGTGATCTTGAAGAAAATGGTTCTATTATGTACTTGTTGCAGGAGGACTTTGATCTCTTTAGGATAGACCCTTATGTTGGTGACGTGTCCCTTCAGCGGCCTATAGACTTTGAAGCTGCTAATAAATATACCTTGACTGTCCTGGCCACAGACGAGGGCTCGCCCAGTTTGACCACTTCAGCAGAACTGAGTATCACGGTGAGAAATCGCACCAACCCCATTTTTCAGACTTTGCTCTATCCTCTAAAAGTCCCTGAAAACATATCTCCCTTCACCACCATCTTGCATGTACAAGCAAGAAACCCAGAGGGATACCGGCTTATTTACAATCTGGAAGAGGAAAATGCCTCGAAAAACTTTCACATAGATTTTAAAACAGGAGTGTTGAGTGTCACTGATTTATTGGACTATGAAAGTCAGACAATGCATCTATTGACGGTCCGAGCCACTGACTCTGTGACAGGCTCCTTTTCAGAGGCCGCTGTGGAAATAGAGGTTGAAGATGTTAACGATAACGCTCCTGTCTTCTCCAAGCTGACTGACACAGTGGATATACCTGAAGGATTACCCATAGGCACGTCTGTGTTACAGATATCAGCCACAGATAGAGACTCAGGCAGAAATAAAGACTTAATTTTCCATATTTTGGTGACGGGGGGAAATGAAACTGACTTCTTTAAAATAGACCCCCAGAGTGGTCTAATTGTTACGACACAGGTGTTGGACTATGAGAAGACAAAACATTTCCAGTTAAAGATCAAAGCCATAGATAATGGCACGAACCCATTGAGCAGTGAAGCCTATGTCATTGTTAACGTAACCGATGTCAACGATAACCCTCCAAACTTCTCCAAGACCCACTATCAGGCAACACTAGATGAAATGGCCAAATGTGGACACATCGTCATAAAAATCCAAGCTTCGGACCCCGACACCAGAGACTTGAACAATCTACAGTATAAGATCCTCTCAGGTAATGAGGGACGATACTTCGCCATTAATGAATCCTCCGGGAGCATCTCCTTTTCTAACGTCTGCAAGAGAAATGTGGACCCATTCTACAACCTCACCGTGGCTGTGTCAGATGGAGTTTTCCAGAACACAGCCCCTGTGAACATTGATATGATGAACACTAATAAACACAGCCCCTATTTCAACAAAAACATCTACGAGGCGGAACTAGCTGAGAACGCTGAGGCTGGAACACGTGTGATTCGCCTGGCCGCTATAGACCCTGACGATGGACCTTACGGCAGCGTGGACTACACCATCATCAACAAACTGGCAGATGAGAAATTCTCCATAAACAAGAATGGACAGATCATAACATCTCAACCTTTAGATCGAGAGAACCCATCCCAAAGAGTGATCGCCATCAAGGTGATGGCTAAAGATGGCGGAGGGAAAGTAGCGTTCTGCACTGTGAAGATTATCCTGACAGATGAGAATGATAATGCCCCTCAGTTTAAAGCTTCAGAGTATCAGGTGTCAATCCAGTCTACTGTAAACAAAGGCTCTCCCGTGATTCAGATAATGGCGTACGACGCAGACGACGGCAAAAATGCTGACGTCACCTACACTGTGGACGAAGCAGAGGAAGTGACTGAGGACATCATTGAGATCAACCCCTTCACTGGCATTGTCAGCGTCAAAGAAAGTCTGATTGGTCAAGAGAACAAGATATTCAACTTCAAAGTCAAGGCTCGGGACAGCGGATTACCGTTCTACAACTCCACGGTTCCGGTGCAGGTGAAAGTAGTCCCACCTGAGGTCCCTCTTCCGAAGTTCTCCGAGCCGCTGTACACCTTCTCCGCAGCCGAGGACATCTCTATGGGAACAGAGATCGGGACAATCAAGGCCGACTCCGACATGCCAGTCATCTACAGCCTGGTCAATGGAAACACAGTGGAGAGTAACAGAGACAGAGTGTTTGCTCTGGATAAAGAGAGCGGTACTCTACTCGTCCAGAAGAGCATTGACCACGAGAAGACCAAGTGGTATCAGATAGATGTTATTGCTCAAGGCAACCACAACGGGACCGACGTTGCCTCGCTGGTGTCGGTCAGCATCCAGGTCCAAGATGTAAATGACAACGTGCCGGTGTTCGAGGCCAACCCTTACAAGGCCTTCCTGGCTGAAAACATGCCACCAGGAACCACCGTCATCCAGGTGTTTTTTTTTTCAGATATATTTTTGTTCATTTATCTTATATTTTTGTACTTGAATGTTGAATGCAATTCTTTACGATTTCTGTGTTCATGATGTGCAAATCCAATTCTCTTTTAGGGCAATAACAGTTTAGTTTGAATTAATTAATTAATTCATCCATCCATACAGGTGACTGCCAACGACCCTGACCAGGACACTAATGGACAGGTGACCTACACCTTGGAAGCCGAACCCGATGACATCACCGATGTCTTCTCCATCGACAGTGAGAGCGGTTGGATAACTACTCTGAGAGAAACGGACTGTGAGACGATACAGCACTACAGCTTCACAGTGGTGGCTACTGACCACGGGGGGGAGGTGAAGCTCTCTTCCTCTGTTCTGGTGGAGGTGACGGTGACTGACGAGAACGACAACCCTCCTCGGTTCACGGAGGACGTGTACCATGGGTCTGTCATGGAGAACACTAGGCCTGGGGAGGTCATCATGAGCCTGACGACCGTTGATATGGATGTGACTAAAGAAAACAGGCAGATCACGTGTTACATCACAGGTGAGTCTCGTTGATTGATTCATTTGGTTGATTGAATGATTGATCACCTCCACTTTTATTAAGTAGTTGAATGGTAGTTTTTCAGGTCTATCAGCATTATGGACAACATTTTAATAAGAAACAGATGGGCACAGTATTTCTCCAGAGCAAAATATCTACTATAATAACGGCTTATTGTAAGAGAACAATATATCGTCTATAATGGCTCATTATAACAGAGAAATATATCTTCTATAATGGTTTATTCTAAGTGTAAAAGTGACTACATTGACAGGAAGAAATGTGGTGGACATGATCAAATCCATTTTGGCCCCCAGGTAGCATTGACATTCATGTATTACGTTCAAATGTTTTTCCTTAGACGGAGATCCATTGGGGCAGTTCTCCATTGTGCAAGAGGGAGAGGAATGGTGGCTGGTCCTCAAAGAGTCTCTTGACCGTGAAGCTAAAGATAACTACTCCCTGAAAATAAGAGTTACTGACGGGAGATTCGAGGCCCCTGCCACTGTAGAGGTCCATGTCCTAGACATCAACGATAACAGTCCTCTGTGTGAGCAGGTACGTCAGGCAGCCATGACACTACAGTAGACACTTAGATTCCTGTAGATAGCGGTAACAGGTTGTACCTACATAAGGACTTTATAACAGTTCATACATACGTAACACATTAATGAGCAGTACCTAAGCATGAATAAAATATCAACAACTGCAATTTGACCTAAGACGTTGCTAACTATCAATGTTTCTGCCCAGTTGCTGTACACAGAGGTTGTCATGGAGAATTCCCCGTCAAGCATGTTCATACTGAAGGTTTCAGCGTCGGACCCAGACATCGGCACCAACGGACAAGTGTCCTACACCCTCCACGGCCCCAACGCAGACAAGTTCCATCTTGATCAAAAGACAGGTTAGAGACTACTTTTATTTGGGGTCTAAACAAACAGAGGTCATAAGTGAAATCCATGATTTGTTTGGTTTGAGAGATATCATCTCCATTCTTACAAAATACTTAATCTGAGGTCTTCAAGAAGACAAGATGGTGCACTGTCAGACCACCATAATTAGTTGGTGTTTTTTCCCCATGTTTGGTGCTTTGGCTTCTCATCAAACATACTTCCTGGTTGTCATAGCACTAGCCTAGCTTCATTATTGTAAGCCAATCAGAGCTCATAATCTCAATAATTTGTCCTATCACAATACATATATGCTAGGAGAAGCTTTGACATGGCCTTCAACCCAAAGTAATGGTTTGGCGCTGGTAGAACAGTGAATGACTACCAGAAATTTTTATATTTTGTGATTTATTTGTACTTGTCATGGTTTCCTTTGGATAGATTTCAGTAAATATTTTGTAAACTATGATGCTATTTTTAAAGAATGCATAGGCCTACTGTCTGGACCTTTTCCCCCACCATTTTGAAATACTGTACAGTACATTTAAGTGTTTTTCCCCACCATTTTGATATATAGTACCAGTCAAAAGTTTGGACACACCTACTCATTGCAGGGTTTTTCTTAATTTTCTGTTGCTATTTTCTACATAGTAGAATAATAGTGAAGACATCAAAACTATGAAAGACTACCTCATAAGACTACCTTATGAGGTAGTATTTGGTTGAGAGAATGCCAAGATTGTGCAAAGCTGTCATCGAGGCAAAGGGTGTCTACACTGAAGAATCTCAAACATAAAATATATTTAGATTTGTTTAACCCTTTTTTGGTTACTACATGATTCCATATGTGTTATTTCATAGTCACCTGGAATGCATTTCAATTAACAGGTCTGCCTTGTTAAAAGTTTATTTGTGGAATTTCTTTCCTTCTAAATGCGTTTGTGCCAATCATCTGTGTTGTAACAAGGTAGGGGTGGTATACAGAAGACAGCCCTATTTGGTAAAAGACAAATTTCATATTATGGCAAGAACAGCTCAAATAAGCAAAGAGAAACGACAGTCCAGTATTACAATAAGACATGAAGGTCAGTCAATCTGGAAAATGTAAAGAACTTTGAAAGCAGTCGCAAGAACCATCAAGCGCTATGATGAAACTGGCTCTCATGAGGACCGCCACAGGAAAGGAAGGCCCAGAGTTACCTCTGCTCAGAGGATAAGTTCATCAGAGTTAACTGTATCTCAGATTGCAGCCAAAATAAATGCTTCACAGAGTTCAAGTAGCAGACACATCTCAACTTCAACTGCTCAGAGGAGACTATGTAAATCAGGCCTTCATGCTCGAATTGCTGCAAAGAAACCACTATTAAAGGACACAATAAGAAGAAGAGACTTGTTTGGGCCAAGAAACACAAGCAATGAGCATTAGAAATCTGTCGTTTGGTCTGATGAGTCCAAATTTGAGATTTTTTGGTTTCAACCGCCGTGTCTTTGTGAGATGCAGAATAGGTGAACAGATGATCTCCACATGTGTGGTTCCCACCATGAAGCATGGAGGAGGAGGTGTGATGATGTGGGGGTGCTTTGCTGGTGACACTGTCTGTGATTTATTTAAAATTCAAGGTACACTTAACCAGCATGGCTACCACAGCATTCTGCAGCGATACGCCATCCCATCTGGTTTGTGCTTAGTGGGACTATCATTTGTTTTTTAACAGGACAATTACCCAAAACATACCTTCAGGCTGTGTAAGGGCTATTTGACCAAGAAGGAGTGTGATGGAGTGCTGCATCAGATGACCTGGCCTCCACAATCATCCGAACTCAACCCAATTGAGATGGTTTGGGATGAGTTGGATCGCAGAGTGAAAGAAACCAGCCAACAAGTGCTCAGCATATGTGTGAACTCCTTCAAGACTGTTGTAAAAGCATTCCTCCTGAAGCTGGTTTAGAGAATGCCAAGAGTATGCAAAGCTATCTTCAAGGCAAAGGGTGGCTACTTGAAGAATCTAAAATCTAAAATATATTTTGATTTGTTTAACACTTTTTTCGTTACTACGTGATTTCATATGTGTTATTTTTGATGTCTTCACTATTATTCTACAATGTAGAAAATAGCAAAAAATGAGTAGGTGTGTCAACTTTTGTCTGGTACTGCACATCTAAGGTTTTTTCCCCACCATTTTGATACACATCTCAGTGTTTTTCCCACCATTTTGATATACATCTCAGTGTTTTTTCCAACCATTTTGATATACATCTCAGTGTTTTCCCACCATTTTGATATACATCTCAGTGTTTTTCCCCACCATTTTGATATACATCGCAGTGTTTTTCCCACCATTTTGATATACATCTCAGTGTTTTTCCCCACCATTTTGATATACATCTCAGTGTTTTTCCCACCATTTTGATATACATCTCAGTGTTTTTCCCACCATTTTGATATACATCTCAGTATTTTTCCCCACCATTTTGATATACATCTCAGTGTTTTTCCCCACCGTTTTGATATACATCTCAGTGTTTTTCCCCACCGTTTTGATATACATCTCAGTGTTTTTCCCACCATTTTGATATACATCTCAGTGTTTTTCCCACCATTTTGATATACATCTCAGTATTTTTCCCCACCATTTTGATATACATCTCAGTATTTTTCCCACCATTTTGATATACATCTCAGTGTTTTTCCCACCATTTTGATATACATCTCAGTGTTTTTCCCCACCGTTTTGATATACATCTCAGTGTGTTTTTCAGTCAGTCAGTTTTCATCTATACATAGACTATATCTATCTATCCATCTACATGTACTGTACTGTATGCCCTCTGCTCCACTAGGAGATAGAAGGAATAAGTTAAGTCCATCTATATGTTCATCTAATTAATTGTTATTTTTATTTGTGACAGGGGAATTGTTCACTCTGGCCCAGTTGGACCGGGAGAAGGTGAGGGAGTATGATCTGGTAGTTAAAGTCACGGACGGTGGAGGTCGCTCCTGCCAAGCAGACATCTTACTCATGATCCAGGATATGAATGACAACCCTCCCAAATTCTCGAACAACCACTATGAAGTCACTGTGTTCGACAACACCACCATCAGGACACCCATCGCTGTCATCTACGCCAAAGACCCTGACACTGGTAAGTCATATTATTGAGATAAAATTAATAGAGTAGACATTCCCATTCTGAGGGATAGTCTGAAAGGGGATTTGTTGATGTAGTTATTCTATTTCTATGGACCAAAATGTATAGAATCAGAATGTCTAGAATGGACATTGACGTTTTGCGGAATGGTTTGAGGGGCTTTGTCTGACCTGGTAATTCTATTTCTATGGTCAAATCTAAATCTCCCCTTTATGTACCAGAGGCTCTACACCAATATACTTACCAAGGTCATAACATAGAGACTACTCTCCTATCCCCCAGGTCATAACATAGAGACTATTCTCCTATCCCCCAGGTCATAACATAGAGACTATTCTCCTATCCCCCAGGTCATAACATAGAGACTATTCTCCTATCCCCCAGGTCATAACATAGAGACTATTCTCCTATCCCCCAGGTCATAGCATAGAGACTATTCTCCTATACCCCAGGTCATAACATAGAGACTATTCTCCTATCCCCCAGGTCATAACATAGAGACTATTCTCCTATCCCCCAGGTCGTAACATAGAGACTATTCTCCTATCCCCCAGGTCATAACATAGACTATTCTCCTATCCCCCAGGTCATAACATAGACTATTCTCCTATCCCCCAGGTCATAACATAGACTATTCTCCTATCCCCCAGGTCATAACATAGAGACTATTCTCCTGTCCCCCAGGTCATAACATAGAGACTATTCTCCTATCCCCCAGGTCATAACATAGAGACTATTCTCCTATCCCCCAGGTCATAACATAGAGACTATTCTCCTATCC
Organism: Salvelinus fontinalis; assembly: GCF_029448725.1. NCBI lineage: Eukaryota > Metazoa > Chordata > Actinopteri > Salmoniformes > Salmonidae > Salvelinus > Salvelinus fontinalis. The sequence goes on from NC_074693.1 coordinate 12,236,596, forward strand.
CCCAGGTCATAACATAGACTATTCTCCTATCCCCCAGGTCATAACATAGAGACTATTCTCCTATCCCCCAGGTCATAACATAGAGACTATTCTCCTATCCCCCAGGTCATAACATAGAGACTATTCTCCTATCCCCCAGGTCATAACATAGAGACTATTCTCCTATCCCCCAGGTCATAACATAGAGACTATTCTCCTATCCCCCAGGTCATAACATAGAGACTATTCTCCTATCCCCCAGGTCATAACATAGAGACTATTCTCCTATCCCCCAGGTCATAACATAGAGACTATTCTCCTATCCCCCAGGTCATAACATAGAGACTACTCTCCTATCCCCCAGGTCATAACATAGAGACTATTCTCCTATCCCCCAGGTCATAACATAGACACTATTCTCCTATCCCCCAGGTCATAACATAGAGACTATTCTCCTATCCCCCAGGACATAACATAGAGACTATTCTCCTACTCCCCAGGTCATAACATAGAGACTATTCTCCCATCCCCCAGGTCATAACATAGAGACTATTCTCCCATCCCCCAGGTCATAACATAGAGACTATTCTCCTATCCCCCAGGTCATAACATAGAGACTATTCTCCTACTCCCCAGGTCATAACATAGAGACTACTCTCCTATCCCCCAGGTCATAACATAGAGACTATTCTCCTATCCCCCAGGTCATAACATAGAGACTATTCTCCTATCCCCCAGGTCATAACATAGAGACTACTCTCCTATCCCCCAGGTCATAACATAGAGACTATTCTCCTATCCCCCAGGTCATAACATAGAGACTATTCTCCTATCCCCCAGGTCATAACATAGAGACTATTCTCCTATCCCCCAGGTCATAACATAGAAACTATTCTCCTATCCCCCAGGTCATAACATAGAGACTACTCTCCTATCCCCCAGGTCATAACATAGAGACTATTCTCCCATCCCCCAGGTCATAACATAGAGACTATTCTCCTATCCCCCAGGTCATAACATAGAGACTACTCTCCTATCCCCCAGGTCATAACATAGAGACTATTCTCCTACTCCCCAGGTCAAAACATAGAGACTACTCTCCTATCCCCCAGGTCATAACATAGAGACTATTCTCCTATCCCCCAGGTCATAACATAGAGACTACTCTCCTATCCCCCAGGTCATAACATAGAGACTATTCTCCTATCCCCCAGGTCATAACATAGAGACTATTCTCCTATCCCCCAGGTCATAACATAGAGACTATTCTCCTATCCCCCAGGTCATAACATAGAGACTATTCTCCTATCCCCCAGGTCATAACATAGAGACTACTCTCCTATCCCCCAGGTCATAACATAGACTACTCTCCTATCCCCCAGGTCATAACATAGAGACTATTCTCCTATACCCCAGGTCATAACATAGAGACTATTCTCCTATCCCCCAGGTCATAACATAGACTATTCTCCTATCCCCCAGGTCATAACATAGACTATTCTCCTATCCCCCAGGTCATAACATAGAGACTATTCTCCTATCCCCCAGGTCATAACATAGACTATTCTCCTATACCCCAGGTCATAACATAGAGACTATTCTCCTATCCCCCAGGTCATAACATAGAGACTATTCTCCTATCCCCCAGGTCATAACATAGACTACTCTCCTATCTCCCAGGTCATAACATAGGGACTACTCTCCTATCCCCCAGGTCATAACATAGAGACTATTCTCCTATCCCCCAGGTTATAACATAGAGACTATTCTCCTATCCCCCAGGTCATAACATAGAGAATATTCTGCTATCCCCCAGGTCATAACATAGACTATTCTCCTATCCCCCAGGTCATAACATAGAGACTATTCTCCTATCCCCAAGGTCATAACATAGAGACTATTCTCCTATCCCCCAGGTCATAACATAGAGACTATTCTCCTATACCCCAGGTCATAACATAGAGACTATTCTCCTATCCCCCAGGTTATAATATAGAGACTATTCTCCTATCCCCCAGGTCATAACATAGAGACTATTCTCCTATCCCCCAGGTCATAACATAGAGACTATTCTCCTATCCCCCAGGTCATAACATAGAGACTATTCTCCTATCCCCCAGGTCATAACATAGAGACTATTCTCCTATCCCCCAGGTCATAACATAGAGACTATTCTCCTATCCCCCAGGTCATAACATAGACTATTCTCCTATCCCCAAGGTCATAACATAGAGACTATTCTCCTATCCCCCAGGTTATAATATAGAGACTATTCTCCTATCCCCCAGGTCATAACATAGAGACAGTTCTCCTATATGCTTCCTGACCACCACCCACCCGCCCTTCATCCACACAATATTTCATGACCTTAAATCCGCCTGCCCTGTGGATATAACCACCGAGACTGCGGGTTATGAGTCAACAAACGCATCACTAATTTATGCATTGTTCGTGTCCCCGCTGATAAATATCTGGGCGTCTGAATTGACAAAAAGCTATCTTTCAAAAAACATGTTGATGAGTTGGTTAAGAAATTAAGAATTCAAATAGACTTCTTCTATAGGAACAAGTCCAGTCTTTTGTTAAATAGTAGAAATCAAATCATTCAGTCAACATTCCTGATGGCTTTAGACAATGGCGACACCATCTATGTGAATACAGCTGCCAATACACTGAAATCATTGGATGCAGTTTATCACAGTGCACTATGCTTTATTACGGGCAGCAGGTTCAGGACACATCGCATGCATTCTGTATCAGAAAGTAGGCTGGCCCTCTTTGAAGTCTCCTAGATCGATACATTACTCTGATTTTGTCTATAAAGCCCTCTTGCAGAAACTTCTCCCATGCCTTACCTCATTGTTAACCTTCAAACACATACCTAATCATGTAGTATCTTGAAGATCAGGGCCACTCCTGTAGGTGTGTAGAAACACATACCTAATCATGTATTACCCTGTGGCTGTTTATTATGGATGTTTATTATGGATGTTTATTATGGATGTTTACTATGGATGTTTATTAGGGATGTTTACTATGGATGTTTATTAGGGATGTTTATTATGGCTGTTTATTAGGGATGTTTATTATGGATGTTTATTATGGCTGTTTATTATGGATGTTTGGATATTTATTGTGGATGTTTATTATGGATGTTTATTAGGAATGTTTACTATGGATGTTTATTATGGATGTTTATTATGGATGTTTATTATGGATGTTTATTATGGATGTTTATTAGGGATGTTTACTACGGATGTTTATTATGGATGTTTATTATGGATGTTTATTATAGACGTTTATTATGGATGTTTATTAGGAATGTTTACTATGGATGTTTATTATGGATGTTTATTATGGATGTTTATTATGGATGTTTATTATGGATGTTTATTAGGGATGTTTATTATGGATGTTTACTACGGATGTTTATTATGGATGTTTATTATGGATGTTTATTAGGAATGTTTATTATGGATGTTTATTAGGGATGTTTATTATGGATGTTTATTATAGCTGTTTATTATGGATGTTTATTATGGATGTTTATTATGGATGTTTATTATGGATGTTTATTATGGATGTTTATTAGGGATGTTTACTACGGATGTTTATTATGGATGTTTATTATGGATGTTTATTATAGACGTTTATTATGGATGTTTATTATGGATGTTTATTATGGATGTTTATTATGGATGTTTGGCTGTTTATTATGGATGTTTATTATAGCTGTTTATTATGGATGTTTATTATAGACGTTTATTATGGATGTTTATTATGGACGTTTATTATGGATGTTTATTATGGATGTTTGGCTGTTTATTATGGATGTTTATTATAGCTGTTTATTATGGACGTTTATTATGGATGTTTATTATGGATGTTTACTATGGATGTTTATTATGGATGTTTACTATGGATGTTTACTATGGATGTTTACTATGGATGTTTATTATGGATGTTTATTATGGATGTTTGGATGTTTATTATGGATGTTTATTATGGATGTTTGGATGTTTATTATGGATGTTTATTATGGATGTTTATTATGGATGTTTGGATGTTTATTATGGATGTTTATTATGGACGTTTATTATGGATGTTTATTATGGATGTTTACTATGGATGTTTATTATGGATGTTTACTATGGATGTTTATTATGGATGTTTGTTATGGATGTTTGGATGTTTATTATGGATGTTTGGATGTTTATTATGGATGTTTGGATGTTTATTATGGATGTTTATTATGGATGTTTATTATGGATGTTTATTATGGATGTTTACTATGGATGTTTATTATGGATGTTTATTAGGGATGTTTACTACGGATGTTTATTATGGATGTTTATTATGGATGTTTATTAGGAATGTTTACTATGGATGTTTATTATGGATGTTTGGATGTTTATTATGGATGTTTATTATGGATGTTTATTATGGATGTTTATTATGGATGTTTATTATGGATGTTTATTAGGGATGTTTATTAGGGATGTTTATTAGGGATGTTTACTATGGATGTTTATTATGGATGTTTATTATGGATGTTTATTATGGATGTTTACTATGGATGTTTATTATGGATGTTTGGATGTTTATTATGGATGTTTATTATGGCTGTTTATTATGGATGTTTATTATGGCTGTTTATTATGGCTGTTTATTATGGATGTTTATTATGGCTGTTTATTATGGATGTTTGTTATAGATGTTTATTATAGATGTTTATTGTGGATGTTTGGCTGTTTATTGTGGATGTTTATTATGAATGTTTATTATGGATGTTTATTATGGATGTTTGGCTGTTTATTGTGGATGTTTATTATGGATGTTTATTATGGATGTTTATTATGGATGTTTATTATGGATGTTTGGATGTTTATTATGGATGTTTGGATGTTTATTATGGCTGTTTATTATGGATGTTTATTATGGATGTTTATTATGGATGTTTATTATGGATGTTTATTATGGATGTTTGGATGTTTATTATGGATGTTTATTATGGCTGTTTGGCTGTTTATTGTGGATGTTTATTATTATTTTGTTCTTCATAATTGCACGATGCATTATGTTTTGATACAGCTTTGATAAGGCCATTAACTCCTAGCATACTTTGGAAGAAACCCAAATTCGTCGTGCCAAACCAACCAGACTGATAATTCCTATTCTCCTCCGGCAGATATGATCTCTGAGGTGAAATGCCATAGAGATAATAGCAGCTAGATAGTGTCCTGTCTCTATATGAAATAGTCTCTGCTCAGAACAACCAGACGGACTCCTATTCTCTCCTCTCCTTCTGCAGGTATAAACTTTGAGGTGAAGTATTCTCTCCTCTCCTTCTGCAGGTATAAACTCTGAGGTGAAGTATTCTCTACTTGAGGACAACAGCGGACACTTCTCATTGGAAGAGTTCTCCGGTATCCTGCGCCTGGAGAGGTCATTGGCTGAAAACACACGGTCGACCTTTGAACTCAAGGTCAAAGCCACAGACCGGGGGCTTCCCCGACAACTGTACTCCGTCGCCACGGTTACGGTGCACGTTGTCGACCTGAGCGACTACCAGCCGGTGTTCCTGAGCCAAGAGTACTCCGCCCAGATCCCAGAATCCACCATGGTAGGATCAGAAGTCATCAGCGTCTCTGCCCTCACTAGAGACGGGACCGAGACGGAACCCATCGTCTACTCCATCGTCTCTGGCAACGAGGGGGGAAGGTTCTACCTGCACCCGGCAACTGGTAAGGTTCTGTTCCAATACTTCCTTGAGTTCCATTGGTCAGTAAGGTTCTGTGAGATTCCATGAGATTCCGTAAGGTTTCATAAAGTTTATTTGTGCAAATTCATATATTTATGAAGCGCCAACCAATCTCTGTATTAGTTGTCAAACCATTCAGTAGTCGGGCTTGTCATCAACTTGTGTATAGTTCCATCCCAAGAGCAATCATCCCACCACACCACATTTTGAACACTAAAACGTACACCTACATCAGCAAGAAAGAACTGGGGAGCAGGCAGAGAAGCCCACTTATGAGGTTGACGAAACGCTAAATGGTAAAGCAAATACCTTTTCACCTGGTTGTGCTGCTGACTGCAATAAAGTACATTTTCTTGAATGTTTTGGCAGAGATAAGTCGGCTTTCTATTGCCACTCAGAAGTCAGATATCGGAGCAGTATTGCACAGCGAGGCAGAGAAATGATTGAAAGTACATTGTCACCGCCAGTGCACTTTTGATAGATTTTGTAAAGGTCCTGCTGATATACACTGTACAGCAATCAGACACTCTGGAGGAGTATAACGTAGTCAGTACTGTATTATACTTCCTGGTCCAGCACTGACATGCTGTACCTACTGTTTTCTCCCTGACTTCTCTTGGTGTTTCCCTCATTACAAATCCTCCCTGGTTTGATCTCCCTGTAACAGGGCAGGAGTCTCATAGAGGTTGGTTGGACTGAGACAAACCAATCTCCGGGCTTGTCAGCAACTTAATCAACTTGTGTATAGTTCCATCCCAAGAGTAATCATCCCACCACACAGTTGTTTGATTATCATTGCTGCACGTGTCAAAGTAAAGAAGTAGCTTTTTTAGTTATGTATTATATGTTTTCTCAATGGAGACAGACGTGGAAGCTTAATGTTATGTATTATATGTTTGATCAATGGAGACAGACATGGAAGCTTAATGTTATGTATTATATGTTTGATCAATGGAGACAGACATGGAAGCTTAATGTTATGTATTATATGTTTCCTCAATGGAGACAGACATGGAAGCTTAATGTTATGTATTATATGTTTTCTCAATGGAGACAGACATGGAAGCTTAATGTTATGTATTATATGTTTGATCAATGGAGACAGACATGGAAGCTTAATGTTATGTATTATATGTTTTCTCAATGGAGACAGACATGGAAGCTTAATGTTATGTATTATATGTTTGATCAATGGAGACAGACATGGAAGCTTAATGTTATGTATTATATGTTTGATCAATGGAGACAGACATGGAAGCTTAATGTTATGTATTATATGTTTTCTCAATGGAGGCAGACATGGAAGCTTAATGTTATGTATTATATGTTTCCTCAATGGAGACAGACATGGAAGCTTAATGTTCTCTTCTTTTTTTACTTTGGTCTTAGCTAGTCACATGAAAGAGAAAGTTTAGAGGTTTGAATGAGTTTGAATTCATGATTCTCTTTGTTGACGTACTTCAGAGCAGAGCCCTGCAGTATGACATAGTACATTAGGCTGTTTTCTTTAGTTTGAAAAATAGTTGGCACCTCCAACTGCTTTTTTGCTATCTCAGTTCCAACATGAGCAGAGTATAAGGTTGAAGTCAGACAATTCAGGAAGTGAACTGAATTTCCAATTCAATTAATGAAAAAGGGCATATATTTTCAATGACTTCTCAATAAACTGAAAAGGAGAAGCTGTTTTGGGATTTTAAATTCAAATCGCTTCCTGAATTTACTGACTTCAATTCAAATTGATCCAAACCCTGGCAGATGATCATGGTCTGGACAAGAAACAGCTTTGGTCAAATTGATGTCAAAAGTAAAAAAAATAAAATAAAAAAATAAAAAGTATGTTAGCTAAACCTTAGCCTTTTCCTAACCTTAACCTAATCTTCCTAACCGGCTACGTTAATTTTCCTTAACATGCTACGAAAAGTCCATTTTGACAAAAGCTGTATCCATTCTAGACAAACACCTGGCAGATGTACATGTAAAATCACACTCAAAAGTGCCTGAATGAGAACTAAGGGAGTCACTTGAGTTGACGTTGACAAATAGGTGCCTGTCATAAGCATTACAATTACAATGTCAATGTACTTTTAATCAGTCTGTGTGCATACTTCAAGACATTGCATATGAGGGTGCAGTGAGATACCCGATGGGTTGGACAATTCGTCAATCATTTTGAAAAAACATACCCTTAAAAACGGGAAAATAACCAATCCTCCATTGTTAACACAATGGAAATGTAAAATGCTTTATAATCAAATGCTTTATTATCTAAATGTTGAAAGTGCGTGGGGCGACGGAGAGAAACAAAATGGTGCAGGTTGAGGCCAAGGCTGAGAACATACACTCAAAACCCACACGTCAACCCAGGACTGTGTTAGTGTGTACAAGACCAAGTTAAAACACAGCTGTCAGTGTCACCCACTTCAGAATGAGCGGACCAAGGCGCAGCGTGCATTGAGTCCAACATCTTTTTAATACAAAGTGAAACTAGAAACAAAACAACAAAACTTACAAAGAACGTGATGACGTAGTGCCCAAACACACTAACACAAACAATATCCCACAAACACAGGTGGGAAAAATGGCTACTTAAATATGATCCCCAATTAGAGGCAACGATTACCAGCTGCCTCTAATTGGGAACCATACAACAACAAAAAACATAGAAAATTTAAACTAGAACCCAACATAGAAATAATAAACTAGAATACCCCCTAGTCATGCCCTGACCTACTACACCATAGAGAAACAAGGGCTCTCTATGGTCAGGGTGTGACAGTCAGTTAAATTAATACAGTTTGTGTTGTGTGTTTTCCAGGTGTTCTGGCTGTGAATGGCTCTTTAGACTTTGAGCTGTGTCGTGAATACTACCTGTCATTGGAGGGGACGAGAGGCAAGTCGACTCTGAGCGACATCACCATGGTGATTATCAACATCACAGATGTCAATGACAACACGCCCGTGTTCGGACAGCGAGACTACAGAGCTGACGTCTCAGAGGACCTGTCACCCGGTGATGTGGTGATGCAGGTAGTTTTCCCTGTCAACTGTCACTTTAGAAACCAGTAATTGTAGTACACAATTCAATGTGCTCAAGTAATTTCCCTGAGGGGATTAATAAAGTTGTTTTGTATTTGAATTTGGCGATTGGACAGCAAGACATGTAAGTACTTATAGAACATGACAGTTTGGTTGAGCTAATAATAATACGACTGTCATTTAAGTTGGTGTCAATAAGAGCCAAGCAGCTCAGTTCAATGAGGCTTACTGTTTCCTTTCCTCTCAACCTCCTCTTCTCTCAACCCCCTCTCCTCTCAACCCCCTCTCCTCTCAACTCCCTCTCCTCTCAACTCCCTCTCCTCTCAACTCCCTCTCCTCTCAACCCCCTCTCCTCTCAACCCCCTCTCCTCTCAACCTCATCTCATCTCCTCTCCTCTCAACCCCCTCTCCTCTCAACTCCCTCTCCTCTCAACCCCCTCTCCTCTCAACTCCCTCTCCTCTCAACCTCCTCTCCTCTCAACTCCCTCTCCTCTCAACTCCCTCTCCTCTAAACTCCCTCTCCTCTCAACTCCCTCTCCTCTCAACTCCCTCTCCTCTCAACCCCCTCTCCTCTCAACCCCCTCTCCTCTCAACCCCCTCTCCTCTCAACACCCTCTCCTCTCAACCCCCTCTCCTCTCAACTCCCTCTCCTCTCAACCTCATCTCATCTCCTCTCCTCTCAACCCCCTCTCCTCTCAACCCCCTCTCCTCTCAACCTCCTCTCCTCTCAACCCCCTCTCCTCCCAACTCCCTCTCCTCTCAACCTCCTCTCCTCTCAACTCCCTCTCCTCTCAACCCCCTCTCCTCCCAACTCCCTCTCCTCTCAACCCCCTCTCCTCTCAACCTCCTCTCCTCTCAACTCCCTCTCCTCTCAACCCCCTCTCCTCTCAACCCCCTCTCCTCTCAACCCCCTCTCCTCTCAACCTCATCTCATCTCCTCTCCTCTCAACCCCCTCTCCTCTCAACTCCCACTCCTCTCAACCCCCTCTCCTCTCAACTCCCTCTCCTCTCAACCCCCTCTTCTCTCAACCCCCTCTCCTCTCAACCCCCTCTCCTCTCAACCTCCTCTCCTCTCAACTCCCTCTTCTCTCAACCCCCTCTCCTCTCAACCCCCTCTCCTCTCAACCCCCTCTCCTCTCAACCTCATCTCATCTCCTCTCCTCTCAACCCCCTCTCCTCTCAACCTCCTCTCCTCTCAACTCCCTCTTCTCTCAACCCCCTCTCCTCTCAACTCCCTCTCCTCTCAACCTCATCTCATCTCCTCTCCTCTCAACCCCCTCTCCTCTCAACCCCCTCTCCTCTCAACCCCCTCTCCTCTCAACCTCCTCTCCTCTCAACCCCCTCTCCTCCCAACTCCCTCTCCTCTCAACCTCCTCTCCTCTCAACTCCCTCTCCTCTCAACCCCCTCTCCTCCCAACTCCCTCTCCTCTCAACCCCCTCTCCTCTCAACCTCCTCTCCTCTCAACTCCCTCTCCTCTCAACCCCCTCTCCTCTCAACCCCCTCTCCTCTCAACCCCCTCTCCTCTCAACCTCATCTCATCTCCTCTCCTCTCAACCCCCTCTCCTCTCAACTCCCTCTCCTCTCAACCCCCTCTCCTCTCAACTCCCTCTCCTCTCAACCCCCTCTCCTCTCAACCCCCTCTCCTCTCAACCCCCTCTCCTCTCAACCTCATCTCATCTCCTCTCCTCTCAACCCCCTCTCCTCTCAACCCCCTCTCCTCTCAACCTCCTCTCCTCTCAACTCCCTCTTCTCTCAACCCCCTCTCCTCTCAACTCCCTCTCCTCTCAACCTCATCTCATCTCCTCTCCTCTCAACTCGCTCTCCTCTCAACTCCCTCTCCTCTCAACTCCCTCTCCTCTCAACTCCCTCTCCTCTCAACTCCCTCTCCTCTCAACCCCCTCTCCTCTCAACCCCCTCTCCTCTCAACCTCCTCTCCTCTCAACCCCCTCTCCTCTCAACCCCCTCTCCTCTCAACTCTCTCTCCTCTCAACCTCATCTCATCTCCTCTCCTCTCAACCCCCTCTCCTCTCAACCTCCTCTCCTCTCAACCCCCTCTCCTCTCAACCCCCTCTTCTCTCAACCCCCTCTCCTCTCAACTCCCTCTCCTCTCAACCCCCTCTCCTCTCAACCCCCTCTCCTCTCAACCCCCTCTCAACCCCCTCTCCTCTCAACCCCCTCTCCTCTCAACCCCCTCTCCTCTCATCTCCTCTCCTCTCATCTCCTATCCTCTCAACCCCCTCTCCTCTCAACTCCCTCTCCTCTCAACCCCCTCTCCTCTCAACCCCCTCTCCTCTCAACCCCCTCTCCTCTCAACCTCATCTCATCTCCTCTCCTCTCAACCCCCTCTCCTCTCAACCCCCTCTCCTCTCAACCCCCTCTCCTCTCAACTCCCTCTTCTCTCAACCCCCTCTCCTCTCAACTCCCTCTCCTCTCAACCTCATCTCATCTCCTCTCCTCTCAACTCGCTCTCCTCTCAACTCCCTCTCCTCTCAACTCCCTCTCCTCTCAACTCCCTCTCCTCTCAACCCCCTCTCCTCTCAACCCCCTCTCCTCTCAACCTCCTCTCCTCTCAACCCCCTCTCCTCTCAACCCCCTCTCCTCTCAACTCCCTCTCCTCTCAACCTCATCTCATCTCCTCTCCTCTCAACCCCCTCTCCTCTCAACCTCCTCTCCTCTCAACCCCCTCTCCTCCCAACTCCCTCTCCTCTCAACCTCCTCTCCTCTCAACTCCCTCTCCTCTCAACCCCCTCTCCTCTCAACCCCCTCTCCTCTCAACCCCCTCTCAACCCCCTCTCCTCTCAACCCCCTCTCCTCTCAACCCCCTCTCCTCTCATCTCCTCTCCTCTCATCTCCTATCCTCTCAACTCCCTCTCCTCTCAACTCCCTCTCCTCTCAACCCCCTCTCCTCTCAACCCCCTCTCCTTCCAACCCCCTCTCCTCTCAACCCCCTCTCCTTCCAACCCCCTCTCCTCTCAACCCTCTCCTTCCAACCCCCTCTCCTCTCAACCCCCTCTCCTCTCATCTCCTCTCCTCTCAACTCCCTCTCCTCTCAACCCCCTCTCCTCTCAACCCCCTCTCCTTCCAACCCCCTCTCCTCTCAACCCCCTCTCCTCTCATCTCATCTCCTCTCCTCTCAACTCGCTCTCCTCTCAACTCCCTCTCCTCTCAACTCCCTCTCCTCTCAACTCCCTCTCCTCTCAACTCCCTCTCCTCTCAACTCCCTCTCCTCTCAACTCCCTCTCCTCTCAACCCCCTCTCCTCTCAACCCCCTCTCCTCTCAACCCCCTCTCCTCTCAACCTCCTCTCCTCTCAACCTCCTCTCCTCTCAACCTCCTCTCCTCTCAACCCCCTCTCCTCTCAACCCCCTCTCCTCTCAACTCCCTCTCCTCTCAACCTCATCTCATCTCCTCTCCTCTCAACCCCCTCTCCTCTCAACCTCCTCTCCTCTCAACCCCCTCTCCTCTCAACCCCCTCTCCTCTCAACCCCCTCTCCTCTCAACTCCCTCTCCTCTCAACCCCCTCTCCTCTCAACCCCCTCTCCTCTCAACCCCCTCTCAACCCCCTCTCCTCTCAACCCCCTCTCCTCTCAACCCCCTCTCCTCTCATCTCCTCTCCTCTCATCTCCTATCCTCTCAACTCCCTCTCCTCTCAACTCCCTCTCCTCTCAACCCCCTCTCCTCTCAACCCCCTCTCCTTCCAACCCCCTCTCCTCTCAACCCCCTCTCCTTCCAACCCCCT